>NW_027507685.1:33677132-34152132 GCF_037356315.1 Lithobates pipiens | reverse complement strand
TCAACAGAATTCTGTGGTCAAAGTCTACTTTTTTTTTAAGCACCACAGAAACACCAGTTCTAAAGTGAAAGGCAAAATATAAAATGTCTATTCTTTTGAGCTATTTGTTTGTTGCCAAGATAGTGCCAATCAAAATCTCCAGGAAGTAAGATATAAATGTATTGTTTAATACCCTTTATCCTCATCGTGAAGGTGACTGCTGCTAATATTTTGATTTGAGTGAATGTGTTAGTCCTACAGCCAGTTAGAGTCTGCTATAATGATGTGACACACTGGAATCACTCCTTTAGAGAAGTGAAGATGGTCATTAGTCTAAATAAAGCAACATCTTTGGCAGAAGAAATGAAGAAGTGAAATGAGATGATGCAAACTGTGATAAGTATATTCTTTATAAAATTATACATGAGGCAGCTGTGTGTGGGTTGACATTGGATTCCTCATATGAGAACACACTGTGAACCAAAGAAAATTATTCTAGAACTGCAATGCTTTTCAATGGGAATGAGATGTGAACATCAGCTGGATTTTTGAACAGGCTTTTGAAATCATTCTCCACTGTACATTTTTCAAAATGTAAAAATGCTATTAAACTTGAACACAAGTCTAATAGTTATGTTTGCCTAACCTATGGTTCAATATGTTTTTCTTTATAAATTGGTAGTCATTAGGGATGGCCTTGCGGTTCGCCCTTCGGTCGGTTCGCGGCGAATTTTGCACGTTCGCGATTCGCCAAACCGGTGGACTTCTGGCGCTGTTCGCGTGGCGGACATATGCGTTTACATTGTGAAAGAACTTTAATCGGTTCCCGACCAGCGCACGCCGATGTACGTCGGCAGAATGGCACGGGCAGGCATATTGGCGTACAGGTACATCCAATCTTCTATGCCGCCCTGCCATCGGGAGTGAGCCGCCGGCGGCTCACTCGCATGCCGGTCAGGACCCCCGTGAGTCCGGTCACGGGTCCCGCGGACTCGATTGCCGCGGGCATACCCGCGATCGTCTCACGGGACGGCTAAATGGAGAAATGCCATTGTAAACAGCATTTCTCCATTCTGCCTAGCAACTAGTGACGCTGATCTCTGCTCCATGTGATTGGAGCAGAGATCAGTGTTCACTAAATGAAAGCCCAACCCCCCACAGTTAGTAACACACCCCTAGGAACACCTAACCCCTACACTGCCACCCACTGGTTAACCCCTTCACTGCCAGTGTCATTTACACAGGAATCACTGCATTTATATAGCAGTGATTGCTGTATAACTGACAATGGTCCCAAAAATGTGTCAAAAATGTCCGATGTGGCCGCCATAATGTCACAGTCACAATAAAAATCACTGATCGCTGCCATTACTAGTAAAAAAAAATAATAAAAAATTATTAATAAAAATGCCATAAAACTATCCCTATTTTGTAAACGCTATAACTTTTGCGCAAACCAATCAATAATCACTTATTGCGATTTTTTTACCAAAAATATGTAGGAGAATACATATCAGCCTAAACTGAGGGAAAAAAAATGTTTTTTTATATCTTTTTGGGGGATATTTATTATAACAAAAAGTAAAAAATAATGCGTTTTTTTCAAAATTGTCGCTCTATTTTTGTTTATAGCGCAAAAAATAAAAACCGCAGGGGTGATCAAATACCACCAAAAGAAACCTCTATTTATGGGAAAAAAAGGATGTCAATTTTGTTTGGTAGCCACATCGCACGACTGCACAATTGTCAGTTAAACTGACGCAGTGCCGAATCGCAAAAGTGGTCTGGTCTTTGACCAGCAAAATGGTCCGGTCTGTAAGTGGCTAACCCATGATGACACATCCATCATGGGGTACAGGACAGCCAATTGAGACATTTCAGCACATGGACAATTGGACATTCCCCCTACCTTATAAATAGACCTGATCTGGCGGTCATTTTACATTCTGTCTTTTGTCAGTGTAGGGAGAGGTTGCTGTGTGGAGCAGGGACAGACTGTAGTGACAAAAATCACTAGCTATTAGGTCCACAAAAGTCCTTTTAAGGACTGGTATAGGTGTACAGTAAATAGGGTTGTACATGTATAATATACTTTCTTTCAAATATAGTAAGCCTATTATACTTGACTGCTGACTGATTCTGCAGCTGTCTTTTATCAATGTAGGGACTGAGAGACAGTCTGCAGGTCCTTTTAAGGACTGGTATAGGTGTACTATTTGGTGTGCAGTATATAGGGGTGTAATACACTTATAAAATACTTGCACATATAGAAAGCATAGTATAGTGCATTTCCACTGTGCATCATTGTGACTAGGGATGAGCTTCGTGTTCGAGTCGAACGTACGTTCGACTCGAACATTGGCCGTTCGGCCGTTCGGCGAATTCCGAACGTTTTGGCCGTTCACGTCAAAATTCGAGTGACGCGCGCGCGGACCACAATGCACTGCGTTGGCGCAGTGCATTGCTGCCCGATGATTGGCCAAGCATGCACTGTGACCCCGCATGCTTGGCCAATCGCAGCGCCGGCAGCGAGGAGAGCCATGATTGGCCACAGGCATCCTGCCTGTGGCCAATCATAGCTCAGGCTGTGTAGTGCACGCCCCACACTATATAAGGCCGCCTTTAAGGCGGCCTCCTGTAGTGTGTTACTTTGCATCTGAAGCAGTGGGTGTTCTGTGTACCTTCAACACAGTACACACCAATCGTTTTTGGCTGATTTCCTATCTTGCTGCTGTGTAGTGGTTGTTGTCTGTGCCCTGACTGCAGTATACACCACTATATTCACCTCACCTATATAGCTAGTGATCTAGCTTTAACCACTTAACAACTGCCCATTGCCGATTAACGGCTTCAGGGCGGTTGTTTAACTCAGAGAGGCCGTTAATTAACGGCCTCCCAGAATTCTGCTCTCGCGTGCCCCGAGGTGTGCGCACTCGAGAGCATCCGTGACCACCGCTCATAGCGGCCGTTTACCACGTGATTGCTCTGTCAAATGACGGAGTGATCACTTGGAAACAAACCGGCGTCATGTTATGACGCCTGTTCCTCCCTCCCCTTTCTGTACCGATCGGTACAGCGGAGGGGAAAGAGATCGGTGTCAGCAGCGATGTGGGCTGCATCTGCAGTGCCCACATCGCTGCTCACCGAATTTAACCCCTCAATTCCCTGCCAATACTCTGCAATACCAGTGCATACTCTGCAGTACCCTGCCATTACTCTGCAGTGCAGTACCCTGCTATTACTCTGTAGTACCCCGCCAATACCCCGCCAATACTCTGTAATACCCTGCCATAAATTGCCATACCCAGCCATACTCAGAGATACCCAGCCATACTCGGTGATACCCTGAAATACCCAGCCATAGACGCCCCCCACCCCTCACCGCCCTCCGGTGCTTCTACCAACTCGCCAGTACGATCAAAGCCAGAATCTTTTTTTTATTTTTTATTTCAGGCTTCCCAGCCTAGAGGTGAGATGTGGGGTCATATTGACCCCCCCAGATTTCACTGTAAAGAGGACCTGTCACCCCATATTCCTATTACAAGGGATGTTTACATTTCTTGTAATAGGAATAAAAGTGATCAAAAATATATTTTTGGGAAAAAAAATGTCAAACTAAAATAAATAAAGTAAAATGAACAATAAAAAAATAAAATAAAAATTAAAGCGCCCATGTCCCCATGTGCTCGCATGTGCCACACATGTGAGGTATCGCCGAGAATGTTAGAGCGAGAGCAATAATTCTAGTCCTAGACCTCCTCTGCAACTCAAAACATGTAACCAGTAAAAAAATATTTAAAGCGTCGCCTATGGGGATTTTTTAAGTAGCGACGTTTGGCGCCATTCCACTGGCATGTGCAATTTTGAAGAGTGACATGTTTGATATCTATTTACTCAGCATAACTTCATCTTTCACTTTATGCAAACATTGGGCTAACAAGTGGTTAATAATAGAGCTTGCAGTCAGTAGTGTTAGGAGATAGTGCGTGCTGTCTGCGTGCTCTGTACCCAGTACATACCGCTATAATATAGGGCAGGCCCCTACTTTCAAACATCCAACTTACAAACATCTCCTACTTGCAAACGCAAGGAGACAGCAGCAAGTGAGATGAAAAAAGATGGACGACAAAACAAATTATACAGGGGTGATAACCCTTCCCTATGTTTTCCAAAAAGCTTAAAGATAGTTTTTTTGACTGGAGCTACACTTTAAAAATGTACCGGTTGAAAATGACAAACAGATTCAACTTAACACAACAAACCTACACAGTCCCTGTCTTGTTTGCACCGCCTGTATACTGCTGTTCTGAGTATATAGGGCCTGGGGGCCACACGCATTTCCTTTTTTTAATATGGGTACGGGGTTCCCCTTAATATGCGTACAAGACCCAAATAGGCTGGTAATGGGCAGGGAGGGCTACCCATGCCATGTTTCTCAATGATTTTCAACCATATTGCAGGAACCAGATATAACATTAAAACCGCAAGCAGTTTTAAATGGTGTTATTTCCGTTTAATGTCATTTTGTGCAGGGACTGTTCTAAACACGGGAAACACGTGGCACTTCACAGGCATACTACAGACACCCCGCAGGCACCATATTTAAAGGAATATTTCACTTTTTTTTTTCACTTTAATCGTCATTAAAATCAGTGCTCCCGCCAAAACGGTAGTTTTTAAAACTTTTTTTTGCAGTGACCCATGTCCCCTGAGGCAGGAGGCAGGTCGCCAAACCCTTTTTAGGACACTATCTTGCATATTAGCCGTTAAAATGAGCACTTTCCAATTCGAACGTTCGAGTCCCATAGACTTCAATGGGGTTCTAACGTTCGTACCGAACGCGGGGGTCGTTCGCAAGTTCTGGTGCGAACCGAACCAGGGGGTGTTCGGCTCATCCCTAATTGTGACTGCTGAGCGGTTCTGCAGCGATACTACAAAGAGTGACAAACGCAATAATAAAAAAAAAGTATTATAACTGGTGTGATAGACCAGTAGCCCCCAAAAACGACGGATTGAAGCGGGGTGTTATATACCTTCTTCCGCATACATACTACATTTCTCCAGAGACTTTTGCCACAGGGTTATTTAAAAATGACAGGTATAGGAAGAGGCAGGCCCTTCCGCAGGGGTGGTAGGGGTAGGGCAGGAGCAACAGACTTGATCCAAAGTGGCAAATTACAGAAGGTGCGTGCGATTACATCAAAGGACGCACAAGACTTGGTTAAGTTGCTCACGTAGCCTTACTCTTCTGCACCCTCCTCATCCTCTCAATCTGCACCCTCTTTACTCTCTGCTGTGTGCACCCCCAAAGACACTACCACCAACAGTGCTCTCTATCACGGTGCTGGTGTCAGTGCTCTCTATCACGGTGCTGGTGTGTTGTCAGTGCTCTCTATCTCAGTGCTGGTGTCAGTGCTCTCTATCACAGTGCTGTTGTCAGTGCTCTCTATCATGGTGCTGGTGTCAGTGCTCTCTATCACGGTGCTGGTGTCAGTTCTCTCTATCCCGGTGCTGGTGTGGTGTCAGTGCTCTCTATCTCAGTGCTGGTGTCAGTGCTCTCTATCTCGGTTCTGGTGTCAGTGCTCTCTATCACTGTGCTGGTGTCAGTGCTCTCTATCTCAGGGGTGTGAGTGTCAGTGCTCTTTATCTCGGTGTTGGTGTCAGTGCTCTCTATCACGGTGCTGGTGGCAGTGCTCTCTATCATGGTGCTAGTGTCAGTGCTCTCTATCGCGGTGCTGGTGTCAGTGCTCTCTATCACGGTGCTGGTGTCAGTGCTCTCTATCACGGTGCTGGTGTGGTGTCAGTGCTCTCTATCTCGGTGCTGGTGTCAGTGCTCTCTATCTCGGTGCTGGTGTCAGTGCTCTCTATCACGGTGCTGGTGGCAGCGCTCTCTATCTCGGTGCTGTGTCAGTGCTCTCTATCTCGGTGCTGGTATCAGTGCTCTCTATCTCGGTGCTGGTGTCAGTGCTCTCTATCACGGTGCTGGTGGCAGTGCTCTCTATCTCGGTGCTGGTGTCAGTGCTCTCTATCACGGTGCTGGTGTCAATGCTCTATATCACGGTGCTGGTGTCAGTGCTCTATATCATGGTGCTGGTGTCAGTGCTCTCTATCACGGTGCTGGTGTCAGTTCACTCTATCACGGTGCTGGTGTGGTGTCAGTGCTCTCTATCTCAGTGCTGGTGTCAGTGCTCTCTATCTAGGTGCTGGTGTCAGTGCTCTCTATCACTGTGCTGGTGTCAGTGCTCTCTATCTCGGTGCTGGTGTCATTGCTCTCTATCTCGGTGTTGGTGTCAGTGCTCTCTATCATGGTGGTGGTGTCAGTGCTCTCTATCACGGTGCTAGTGTCAGTGCTCTCTATCTCGGTGCTGGTGTCAATGCTCTCTATCTCAGTGCTGGTGTCAGTGCTCTCTATCATGGTGCTGGTGTCAGTGCTCTCTATCACGGTGCTGGTGTGTTGTCAGTGCTCTCTATCATGGTGGTGGTGTCAGTGCTCTCTATCACGGTGCTAGTGTCAGTGCTCTCTATCTCGGTGCTGGTGTCAGTGCTCTCTATCACGGTGCTGGTGTCAATGCTCTATATCACAGTGCTGGTGTCAGTGCTCTATATCATGGTGCTGGTGTCAGTGCTCTCTATCACGGTGCTGGTGTCAGTTCACTCTATCACGGTGCTGGTGTGGTGTCAGTGCTCTCTATCTCAGTGCTGGTGTCAGTGCTCTCTATCTAGGTGCTGGTGTCAGTGCTCTCTATCACTGTGCTGGTGTCATTGCTCTCTATCTCGGTGTTGGTGTCAGTGCTCTCTATCATGGTGGTGGTGTCAGTGCTCTCTATCACGGTGCTAGTGTCAGTGCTCTCTATCTCGGTGCTGGTGTCAGTGCTCTCTATCTCGGTGCTGGTGTCAGTGCTCTCTATCATGGTGCTGGTGGCAGTGCTCTCTATCTCGGTGCTGGTGTCAGTGCTCTCTATCTCGGTGCTGGTGTCAGTGCTCTCTATCTCGGTGCTGGTGTCAGTGCTCAGTCTCTATCGCGGTGCTGGTTTCAGACAGTGAGGGGGATAGCAGCGGAGAAGCCAATCAGCAGGCAGTGCCAGCACCATGGCTGAGGATCAGCACAGGACTGGCACCTCCGGACCACCGCCGTGGAGCCCTGCATAGGTGGGGATAAGGGCCGGGAAGAGGGAGGGGCTCAAGCACAGGTTGGCACACTGGGACACTGGCACAGGACTGCGCTGCCCTGACTGTAACACTGATCATCTCATGCACCCCCTTCATAGCCTGCCCTGACCTTGCCTCTCCTCTATGGCCTTCATGCGCTCCTGAATTGTCAAAATGTCACAGATAAAAAAAGAATGCTTGTCGTTGTCGATCCCAGATTCACTTAATACTTTTGTTATGTCAGTGGCCATGAATCTTAGCTGGTCCGTTTGTCAGAGAACCTAAATTATTTAGCAATTAAGCATAAACACAGTAGCAGAACAATAGTGAAGCAAGCTACAGTTCAACTTAACTTTTTCATAATAATCTGCTGCTATTGTATTAGTGTTGTGAACCTGATAGTGATACTAGTGTAGAAGCTGCCCATGTTGTGGGGGGGGGGGGGATTTATTATTATAGATTCTATTTTATATATTGAGATTCTATATACCCTATCTTGTTACCTGTCTGATCAGTGATCACTATCACCAGTTCATTTACTGTTTGAACTATATACATTCAACATGAACGACAAAGATTCGACAAAGAAGCGAAAAACATACAAACATTGAATCTTTGGCTTATGGTGTCTGTTGAAAGAAGATTCGACTGAGCAGCTAAATTATATGAAGTCATACAGTTTAGCTGCTCCGTTGAACCTTCTTTCAACATTCAACAGACACCATAAGCCTTCAATGACAGATTCGACCTTAATTAATTTGGATTTTCAGACTAATGCAATTTTTTACGAAAAACAAAATAAATACCGTATATACTCGAGTATAGGCCGACCCGAATATAAGCCGAGGCCCCCAATTTACCCCCAAAAAACTGGAAAAAATTACTGACTCGTGTATAAGCCGAGGGTGAGACATGCCTGTCCATCCCTGTGTGTCCGTCCATCCCTGTGGGTCCATCCATCCCTGTGTGTGTGTCCATGCATCCGTGTGTGTGTGTGTGTGTGTCCATGCATCCGTGTGTGTGTGTGTGTGTGTGTGTGTGTGTGTGTGTCCATGCATCCGTGTGTGTGTGTGTGTGTGTGTGTGTGTGTGTGTGTGTGTGTGTGTGTGTGTGTGTGTGTCCGTGCAGCCTACCTGTGTCCAGCCTGCCTGTGTCCGTCCAGCCTGCGTCCCGTCCAGCCTGCGTCCCGTCCAGCCTGCGTCCCGTCCCGGCCCGGCCCGGCCCGTCCCGGCCCGTCCCGTCCCGAGCCGAGCCTCCGTCCTTCAGCTCTTCGTCGGCGGCCATTCTAGGATTCAAAAGCCGCGCCTCCGTCGGTGATAGGCGGAACACTCAATTTACCACTGACTGCTGTTCCGCCTATCGGATGTCCGTGATAGGCGGAACACTGAATTTCCCAGCAGCCTGTGTTCCGCCTATCATGGGCATCGTCTCATCCTCGTCCGTAGTACGAGGATGAGACGATGCCCGTGATAGGCGGAACACAGGCTGCTGGGAAATTCAGTGTTCCGCCTATCACAGGCGAAGGCGGAGCCGGAGGCGCGGCTTTTGAATTCTAGAATGGCCGCTGTCTGTCTGCTCGACACGCTGATCGAGCGGGCAGACAGCGATGACTCGAGTATAAGCCGAGGGGGGCACTTTCAGCCTCAAAAAAGAGGCTGAAAATCTCGGCTTATACTCGAGTATATACGGTAAAAAGTAACTAAATAAATGTATTTTTCAGATGAAAACGAAATTCCAAAACAAAATATTTCAGTGTGCACATGTCTAGTTCAGGAAGGGGGGGTACTTGTTCGTCCCCTCATCCTGACCTCCAGGCTGCATTTTGAGGGGACCCCCCCATGCCATTTTTTTTTTACATTTTGATGTGGAGTTCCCCATAAAATCCATGCCTGACCTGAAGGGTTTGGTATGGACTGGAGGGGGGGCACACACCGTTTTTTCCATAGATTTTTTATCTAAATTGCCGGGAGCTGGCAAAACATTACAGCCACAGGCAAGTTTGCATTAAATTTTTCCTTTAGAAATTTTATTTTGCTGCAGCACTGTTCTACACATCGTGCAGATGCACCACTTTATAGGCAGACTAAGGGGACCCCCAGGCACAATATTTAAAGTAATCTCTCATTTATGTTTCATTTTAAGCTTTATTAAAATCACTGCTCCTGAAAAAAACTGTTGTTTTAAAAACTTTTTTTGCATTGATATATGTCCGCTAGGGCAGTACTCGGGTCCCCATACACTTTTTATGGCAATAACTTGCATATAAGTAAGCCTATAAAATTGGCACTTTTGGTTTTTCATGTTCGTGTCCCATAGACTTTAATAGGGTTCACATTCACACCAGAGGTGTTTGGCCCATCCCTATTCCCAAAGCATTCACATTTTTCCTCTGTGTTCAATGCTTCAAGGATTTGGTCCCACTTAATATCCTCCATCATTGAGCACAGTTTAGAAAAGTTGGCTCTTTTGAAATTTAGCGTCCTTTTTTTCATTTCAAACTTTTTTTTTAATGTTTTCATAAGTTTTAGTCGCTTCTGCCCCGGAAGATTTTACCCCCTTCCTGACCAGAGCACTTTTTGCGATATGGCACTGTGCCGCTTTAACTGACAATTGCATGGTCATGTGACGTTGCACCCAAACAAAATTGACGACCTTTTTTTCCCACAAATAGAGCTTTCTATTGGTGGTATTTGATCACTGCTGTTTTTATTTTTTGCGCTATAAACAAAAAAGAGCAACAATGTTAAAAAAAGCAATATTTTTTACTTTTTGCTATAATAAATATCCCTCAAAAATATATAAATAAAAACTATTTTTTCCTCAGTTTAGGCCAATATTATTATTATTATTATTATTATTATTATTATTCCATTTCTGAAAAAAACATGTTTGTATTTTAAAAATAACCACTAAAAAGTGCCAAAAAATATTATTTTTAACCATTTTCCACCCACATTATAGCTGAATGATGGCTACAATGTGGGCTTCCAGTGTTGGGAGGGCATCAATAGATGTCCTCCCATGATCACGCTGCTCCACTGGGGGCGCACGGCCTGCGCGCACTGTGATCACCTAGTCCTTTGGACTTGGCTGATCACAGAACAGTGTAAAGAGCAATCACAATGGGCATTTTACCACTTGATCAGTTGTCAGCCAATGACAACTGATCAGGAAGTAAACAGAAGCCAGTTATCGGCTTGTTTCCTCCTCATAATCAGTCCGAGGAGAAAAGAATATAGTCGGTAACCGGCTTCTGTTACAGGGACATCAGTCCCAATCTGTGCCACCTATCAGTGCCCACAAGTGCCATCTATCAGTGCCCACCAGTGCCACTTTTAGTGCCAATCAGTGCTGCTAATCAGTGCCCATCAGTGCCACCTATCAGTGCATTCTCATCAGTGCCCACCAGTGCTGCCTCATCAGTGCCAATCAATGCCCCTTTATCAGTGCTCATCAGTGCCCATCAGTACAGCCTCATCAGTGCCCATCAGTGCTGCCTCATCATTGCCACCTCATCAGTGCCACCTCATTAGTGCATATCAGTGCCATTAGTGCAGCCTATTTGTGCCCATCAGTGTAGCCTCATTAGCGCACATCACAATTTTGGTCTTTGTTCCATTAGCAAAAAATAAAAACTCAGTGGTGATTGAATACCACCACAAGAAAGTTCTCTTTGCATGAAAAAAATGATAACAATTTTGTTTGGGTACAGTGTTGCATGACCACGCAATTGTCATTCAAAAATGCAACAGCGCTGAAAGCTGAAACTTGGCCTTGACAGGAAGGGGGTGTAAGTGCCCTGTAGGCAAGTGATTAAATATATTAAATTGAGATAGTGAAACCACACTATCAAGAATAAAAGCACCATAGACCAAGCAGTTTGATTTGAATAATTTATTAGTTGAAATCTGTATCAATGACAGACTTCCTAAATAAGACACCTTAAAGTGGTGTTCCACGCAAAAAAAATATTAAAATTCCTAAAAAAATAAAAAAAAAGTTTATAATTTTTCTTTTAACTCACCTCTAAATGCCTGTTGCTAGGGGGTCCCTCGAAGTCTGCCTCCTTCAGTGCCTGGGCTGGTGACATCACTTCCCCTCAGCGTAGGAAGGGCTCAGCTCGGCCCCCTCCCTCCTGTCAGTTTTCAGGGACACGTGACTGGTCCCAGATGACTGCGCAGCCAATCCACAGTGGGTGCCCGGCTGTGCCCACATTTGCAATGCCAGCGCCGCCGAGCAGAGGGGGGACGAGCGGGGCTTTGTTCCTCTGCATCGATGGACCCTGGGACAGGTAAGTGTCTGATTATTAAAAGTCAGCAGCTGCAGTATTTGTAGCTGTTGACTTTTAATTTTTTTTTAAGGGAAATTCCTTTTTAATACTAAAATACATAAAACATAAAATGTACAAAACATTGTTAAAAACACAATCATTCTGAAGAAGTCCTCTGATTGGAGGATGAAACGCATCACATTATTCAATCTGTTAATGGATCATGATCTCTGAAAATGGACTTTAAGATAGGCAGGCCGGCTAGCCTGCTATGTCTCTGGCTTCATAGAGCAACACTGGGCACTGACAAAAGGACTGTAACCACTATTACCTAGAAAAACCTCTTTTGCAGCAACTTTATCTGAGGACAACTCTGAAGGATTGAAACAGCTCCGTGGCCATCATCCAACAGATCCAATCATTGGTTCATTGAACCCCAGCGTAACAGTGAGTACTTTCTCTGGCAATTAGCCATTCATACTGTTTCAAATAATGCTGAATTGCTGAGATTTGACTGGAAATACAATGATATATTACATCTACAGATACTGTGACTTGTAGCCATTAAAACAAAGAAATCTGCTGTCTTGAAAATTAAATCAAGATTTCACATCAGCTGTTCTCAATCCTCAACCATTTTAAATTAAGGATCTAGTGTTCACTGCTATCTTCACTGTGAAAGCCTTAATGAATGGTTTGTACTAGATAACTGCAACATTCTTTGATTAACATTTATTGCAGTTTGTCCTAACCATTCCCTATCTATATTGAGGAAATACTTGCTGCTTTAAGTCAATGACCAATTACAATACACGTGATTATAAGGAAATATTACTCTGCTATACACGGAAAGTTACCTCCATCAAGATTGATAATCAGTGTCTAGTTTTTGATCAATTATGACCTTGATCTTGGTAATTAAAGATATCCTTTTGTCTTCAATACAAATTTGCCAATTGCTATCTTTTGCTCAGTGTGCACTGTATTAGTAACGGGAATTCCCATAGTTTTTTGATATCTGAGATAATTATCACTGTTTTCTAGTATTAAGGTGTCCTATTTAGGAAGTCTGTCATTGATACAAATTTCAACTAATAATTTGAATCAAACTGCTTGGTCTATGGTGCTTTTCTTCTTGATGAGTGCAGTTTCACTATTTAAAATTAATTTATGCTAACCATTAAAAGCACAACCAAACCTCACAGGTGAGTTAGTGGATTATTTACCTCTCTAAAAATTGTGTTCCCTTTTTCCTTTTATTCAAGTGGTTAAATATGTACAGATAATTACAAATATATATATACATATTTTTTTCATCTTTCTGGCCTTAGTAGCCATTATACCATTTATGGAGATTCCTTTTCTGAGGAATCTTTGAATTGTATCAATCCCGTTGTGATGCTGCTTTAACCTCCCTGGCGGTAATCCCGAGTCTGGCTCGGGCTGCAATTTCAGTACCACGAGTGGTAACCCCAAGCGAGACTCGGGATCGCATTGCTGGATACAGGGAGAGGTTACTTACCTTGTCCCCTGGACCCAGCGATGTCCCCCCGCTGTGTGTGCGAGCTCCTCTACTCGATTCACACAGTGCCCGAGTGCCGCCAAGCTCCTTCCCCTGTGACGTGATGACGCACAGGAGCAGAGATCGGCGCCAAATTCAAAAAAGTAAAATACACAAAACACATACAGTACTGTAGAAAAAAATACACATCCCCTTTGTCCCTAGTGGTCTGTCCAGTACCCTGCATGCACTTTTATATTATAAATACTGTTTTTTCTGCCTGGAATTTGGAGATTGTCCATAGCAACCGAAAAGTGTCCCTTTATGTCAAAAGTGATTTTAGACCAACTAGAAAACAGCGATAATAAATTAGAATCACTTGCAGAATTGAGCGATAGCGATTTGTGGGGAAATTCGTCATCAAACACTAAATCTAATGACAGCGACAATTCTGCAAATTAGCAAATTTCTGTGTTTTTGGATTTGATTACATTATTGAATTATTTTTATTATTATTTATTATCATTATTTATTATATTATAAACTTTATCATACCCGGGATGTCTACTAGACTCTGGTTTGGACAGATTTAAGTGAGTTATTCCTAAGAATTTCAGGCCTACAATATAAAGCGCCAAATTTCCATGCAAAATAATTGTACTGCTTTCAGCACCTAAAATCAGAAATAATCATACCGCCAGGGAGGTTAAACATGACAACAATTTCTATGAAATATTGTTGAGATAATAATTTATTTAACATTAAGAAACCATCACTGTGAGCCCTGCCCCTGCCCATTACTCAATTGACTGCACATTGAAAAAGTTGAAATAGTTGATATTCATTTTACCCTTTAGTCTGTTTATTACATTATATAGAATATTTAGATTAAATGTGTACAACTGTAGATCTAAAAAAAATAAAAATAGTCCTTTTTTTTTTCCCGTAATCTCTTCAAGACGACTCATTAGACCTTTATCTGCCTTTCTTAAATTGAACAAGTTTTAATTTTCCCATTTGATGGTTTCTATGACTTCATAATATTGACAAATTAGATATTTCATGATTTGTCACCAAGGTATAGAAGCTGCTTTGTATTGTTACATATATTAATAAAACAAAACCTTGAATTTAATGTGCAGGAAAGTCCATTTTTGTAGTACTGCATATTACACAAAATGTAATTTTCATCTCTCACTTAGGCTTCTTGATACAGTATAGGGTATCTGTATTTTTTTCATTTAAGCTGCATTAAATATAAGCTGATAACAGAATTCTATCGAATAATAATAAAAAAAAGTCATTATGTTTTATATAAATTCCCTAAATTCTATGAAGTGATTTCAAGTCTGTAACTGATGACCTTTGAAAACAATGCTCTTTGGTGGTCTTCAAATTCCAGTGGCCATGCCTTTTGTGTTTCAAACAGATTACATGAGGAAATGTTACAATAACAATTATATGCTGTGCTAGTGATCTGAGATGTATTTGAGATATAAAAAAAAAAAACACTGTATCACCACATCCAATGTCTGTGTGAGCTGCTGGGGCACTACAAGCACCAGTATTCCAGGAGAGGGGGGCAGCAGCAGTGTGTTCTATCAGACTGATTTTTAGATAAAAAGTGCTGGATGCTGGTGTGTATGTATTCTGTGTGTTTCTGTATACCGTGGGTTTTGTGTGTTTCTGTACACTGTGTGGGTATGTATACTATGCATGTGTGTGTGTGTATATGTATACTGTATACTGTATGATCCATGTGTGCCAACAACCGCTCAACAGAAGTCAATCTAACAATCAACTTCTGTTGAATAGATACTGTATGTTGAAAAAGGCCACTCAATCAGCGGCTGTGTTGCCAACTGTCCACAAAGAAAAATCCACATGTTGCCATTCAAAGCTATTTGATTGGTGCACTGCTGAGCTCAGTCTCAGATCAGGCAGCAGGGCAGGTCTGGGTGCACACCTATATGGTGACATCATGGCACACACCAAGCCCAGTTTTTACTCACATGCCCCATTGCCCGATCTTAGGCCAACCCCAGCAGTACACTATTCAGCTGGCTCCCTGACTGCACATACACAGTTTAGAGCCTGCAAACAGTGGATTTAAAAAAAAAAGCCTTTTCCCATCAGCTGCCTACCACACCAAGCACCGAGGTGAAAAGATGTGTGTGTGTGTGTTTAAGGGGACCCTGATGCAAGGTGCCACTCTGGGGAGCTCTGCTGTTATGTGGCACTCTGGGGGGCTCTGCCATAGAGTGCCACTCTGAGGGCTCTGCCATAAGGGGGGACTCTGATGTAAGGTGGCACTCTGGGGACTCTGATTTATAGGGAAAATGTTGGGACTTTGATGTAAGGGAGGACTCTGATGTGAGCGCGGTGCTTGTCCTGACTGCTGTACTCCATATGTTGCCTTGTTTGTTACTTACTCCTGACCCATGTACTCTACATTATATTGTACATAGACCTGACCAAAGTGTTCATAGTCTCAACAGTTACTGGTTTTAATGAAGTTCTTCTGTAAGTTAGATTCAGTAAGTTCACACCACAAGCAGTCCAGTGCATCTTTTTTTCTGCATAAAAATGCATGGATGGTAGGTAATATGGTTTCCAATGGCATAGTTCGTACCAGTGCAATCAGTTCCAGGGCTTGCCCGTTTCAGAAAAAAAAGTAGAACATGCTACATTTTTCCTGCACTGCACTCAACAGGAACACAGTAAAATGCATCAAAAATGAACTGGAACACATCAAAAAGGCAGTGGACCCCAGTCAAGGAAAAAAAATAGTCAAAGAAGAAAAAAATCATCTGGAATGCACCCGGAAACGCATTAAAATTGTGCATGCATAAACTCATCCAGAACAGATCTGGAGTACATTTTTGTAGTGTGAACCAGCCCTAAGACAAAAAAAGTGCTTTTTTTGTGCATAAAAACATATGTAATGGAAACATTAACTATTTGCACTTCTTGAATACTGCCCTCCTTGGATGTCATCCTTGTTTGGTCCTGGGCCATCCACACCACCTCAGCTCCCGATAGTAATGCCTCTAAGGGGCCTCTAAACCAAGTGCCACACTCCCATCATGCAGTTATACATTATGTAAATATTTCAGAGAGGGGGGGTTTCCAGTAAACTCAGCATCCTATTTATTTAATTGTAAATTTCTCTTCCTTGACAGGGTCAGATCATATAGGTATTTTTCCCATCATACTCCAATATTCAGGTAATCCATGTGCATGCTCCTGAAGAGTGGATAAATCCGCAAAATGCATAGAGCTACTATATGCCATGTTTTTGCTCATTATATGTTTTATCAGACAATTTTTACTATACAGTATGTATTATGTGATATATGTTGTTTGCAATTATGTAGCAAACTGCATTCATTTTATGTACATCTATTTTATGAATCATATTGGATATTTTATGCTTACTTACGATTACCATTATGTATTATAAATTGATTTCCAATAAATTTGAATTTCCAACCCTGCGTGCATCATCTAAAGTCCTAATTCCTTGTCCCTTTTTTTTTCTCAAATGTTGTACCTTCGTTAAATGTAACCATATTGCTACACTTAGGGCCGGTTCACACAGCGATGCGAAGCGAGGTGACACGGCTCGCCTCGCCTCGCTCCCGCAAGTCGCCCCCGTTCTGTACAATGGAACCGTTCTGAGAGGAGCGACTCGAGTCGCTCCGACTCAGAAAAAAGGTTCCTGTACTACTTCTGGGCAACTTCGGGGGCGACTTGCATTGACTTCTATACAGAAGTCCTCTGCAAGTCGCCGCTGAGATCCCCGCAGGTCGCGGCGAGGCAAGTCGGAGACGCCTCGCCGTGCCTCGCTGTGTGAACCGGCCCTTAGGCTCGGTTCACACAGGGGCAACATGACTTTTGGAGGCAACTTGGACGTGACTTGGACGTGACTTGGACATGACTTGGACGTGACTTGGACACGACTTGGACGCGACTTGGACGTGACTTGGATGTGACTTGGACACGACTTACAACACTACTTTAGGTCACCCCAGGCCAGGCGACTTGCCGTGGCCAATCAGAGAATGAGCTCTCAGGGGGGAACTCCTTTTGAGAGCTGATAATTCTCTGAGAGTCGCCTCTGTATAGACAGAGATCCGACTTGGAGGCGACCTCCATTGAAATCAATGGGTACCAGTCGCCTACAAGTCGTATTGAAGTAGTACAGGAACCTTTTCTGAAGTCGGAGCGACTTCAGTAGTGTGCATTAAGACAGCTCTTATTCACTTACATTGATTTCTACATGTTGTGTGACCTGAGGTGACTTGGGGCGACTTGAAGTCGAATCTGAGTTGCCCCTGTGTGAACCGGTTAGAGGTGCCTCTCTTCTCTTTTATACTCTGTAGCTCTTGCTGGATATTGCTTCCAATCCCCTTGTGGAGGCCACCATTTGTGGATGTATATTTTATTGATACGTAACCTGGTCACATTGCTATAAGCTTTTTATGTTGACTATAAACTGAAGGACTTATGAATAAATTGTTGTGGACCGAATCATTTCAGTTTTCATTATTTCTTATGGGGAAATTTGTGCTTTGGATAACAAGCATGTTTCTGTTATGAATTATGCTCACAATCCAAGGTTTTACTGTATATTACTTTTTGTATTTTCAATAAATTGAACAAAAAAACGATTGGCTATTGAAATGATAGCAGTGATCTGGTTCCTCAAACATGCAACATGATAACAAATTGTACATGGAAAATTCAAAGAAGTGATTTTACAGTTAAACAGACCACAATGGCACAAATTAGTCTGTAATTTCTTGTGCAAAAATTAGGTAATTTTTCTTTTGTTGTATTGTTAAAGCAGGGGAGGGTGGGGGAGAAAAAAAGGAGAATGAGAAACAAAGGGAAAGAATAAAAGCACTAATTATGTATTTTATTTTTTTTGTTAAATGTGACTATTACATCTTAAATAACTTCACAGAGTATAACGATTCCAGACTACTAGGATTTATAAGCGTTACAGCAGAATTAAACCCTATAAGAGTCAAATGGCGGTGCTCTGTTTTTGCATATCATACCATCAGTGAATTGTTTGTATCAGTAGAATGATATACTGAATCAAGACAGCTCCTAAATGTACCCTCATCACCATTCAGAAATGTGAGTTACTTTATATTCAGAGCAGGCAGCAGACAATGGATCTACTCCCAGAACGATTTTAACAAATACACAAAGTGAAACTTGAAAGCCTAAACCTGTGACACATGCCACATTTATCCAAATTATTTCAATGTGACGCCATTCCAGCTCTTGTCCTCCATTTATTTGATTCCTGAAATGTCTAGTGATTACCCAATAATGATTCCCTTATAATTATAGGCAATACTATGATTGTTGGTGAATGATGACATAGCAACTACACTCCCAAAATTGTTAAAACGCTTACAGCTCAAACAAATACTGGTGGCATTGTGTCTCTGTCATGCACGTTAGAGCTATCCTCTTTTATTTCAATATCTTTTTCAGCAGCCAAAGTACGTAAATACTCTTATGCCGTGTACACACAACCAAACAAGCAGGTGGAAAAGTCCGGCAAACTGAAGTCCGCCAAACAATCCCCCCGTGTGTAGCCTCCGGCATACTTTTTTGACCCGAAAGTACGGCGTACTTAGAAAGTAGTTTTACACTCCAATCTTCCCGCCGGACTCGCATTTCATCGGACAATCCGGCCGTGTGTATGCCAGTCCGCCGTACTTTTGAAATGAGCGGACTTTTCCCGCCCGGAGAAAAGTTTGCTCATTTCCAGCGGGTCTCCAGGTAGGCGGGGCCCACGAAGGAGACGTCGCTGGCCCCGCCGCCTGGTATGGACTTAAAGGGGAACCCCAACGCCGAAAAAAATCTGCGTGGGGGTCCCCCCAGGTCCACATCAGACCCTTGTCCGAGCACGCTACCCGGCCGGCCAGGAAAGGGGGGGACAAGCGAGCGCCCCCCCTCCTGAGCCGCACCAGGCCGCGTGCCCTCAACATGGGGGGTACCTTGGGTAAGGGGGGCGCGCGGCCCCCCCACCCCAAAGCACTTTGTCCCCATGTTGAGGAGAACAAGGGCCTCTTCCCGACAACCCTGGCCGTTGGTTGTCGGTGTCTGCGGGCGGGGGGCTTATCGGAATCCGGGAGCCCCCTTTAATAAGGGGGCCCCGGATACCGGCCCCCCACCCTATGTGAATGAGTATGGGGTACAATGTAAAAACACAACACACAAGATAAAATAGTTTATTGCACAGCTCCGGGGGTCTTCCGTCTTCGGGATCTTCTCGCCGGACTCCTCCGCTATCTTCTTCTAGCTCTTTTACTAGTGGAGAAGCCCGTCTTTCTTCCTCGCCGCCGCCCTCTTCTTCCGACTTCGGGGGTCTTGTCCTCCTCTTTGGTTCTTCTGCGGGGCCACCGTGCCTTCTTCTAGCTCTTTTACAGGCGGTGACCCGGTCTTCTGTCGCCGCCGCTGTCGCCGCCGCCTTCCATTCTTCTGTTCTTCTTCTTCTTCTTCTTCTTCAGATGTTGCCTCGCCGAGTCCTCCGCTCACAATGACGGGGACCGGGCACGTGGCGACTTATATAGGGACAAGGGGCGGGGTCTTCGGTGGATGTCACATGGGTTGATGTCACATGGCGACAGTCCCAGCATCCTCCGGGACTGTGACATCGTAAGGGGGCGGGGTCACCATGTGACATCAATCCATGTCACATCGGCCCCCCTTTCCCCAAGGCACCCCCCATGTTGAGGGCACGCGACCTGGTGCGGCTCAGGAGGGGGGGCGCTCGCTCGTTCCCCCCTTTCCTGGCCGGCCGGGTAGCGTGCTCGAACAAGGGTCTGATGTAGACCTGGGGGGACCCCATGCCGATTTTTTTCGGAGTTGGGTTTCCCCTTTAAGTCCATACCAGGCAGCGGGGCCAGCGACGTCTCCTTCGCGGGCCCCGCCTACCTGGAGACACGCTCGAAATGAGCGGACTTTCCTCCGCGTGTGTGGGCGAGTCCGTTTATTTCAAAAGTAGGGCGGATAGTACGGCGGACTTAGTACGCCGTATTAGTCTGCTGAAAAAGTGCCGTGTGTGGGCAAGTAGCCCGTTCGGAAAGTCCGACGGACAGTCTGGCGGGAAGTCCGCCAGACTAAGTACGTCGGACAGATGGCTACGTGTGTACGCAGCTTAATGGGAATGGGTGTCACAGAGGTAATATCTGTGAAAGGTTGTAGAGACCCTTCTTCTATTTTGAAGGATTTTGATCATTTTTATTTATAATTAATGTTTTTAATTACACACTTTTAATGTTTCATAACTGATTTGGTTACTATACAGATATTTACACAATAAAAGCATTTAACGTAGATCTAATCCATAAATAGGTAGCATTAAAGTGGTTGGAAACCCTTACAACCAACTTTGACCTACATGTCAGCCTAGATTAAGGCTTACCTGTAGGTCCAAGAAATATCTCCTAAACCTACACGGTTTAGGAGATATTTGCCGAAAGACAGGCACCGCTGTCAACGGCGATAAGCAGTGAGTAGTGGCTCCCGTGCGCATGCGCGGGAGTGACGTCATCGCGGCTTCGCCGAATGACAGCGGCGGAGCTGCGAGACGCACCGAGAAGAAGGATGCTCCGGACTACAGGGGACAGCGGGGACTTCACTGGCTCCTGTGTCAGGTAAGTGACACATAATGGACTACTGTGCGATGCATAGTAGTCCATTATGCTTTACCTTTGCAGGGAATCAAAGAGGAAGTAAACTCATCAGGGTTTACTTCCTCTTTAAGATTGCTAATGCACTGTATGTCTAATGCATTCCATGTGTTTTTATACTAAAATATTGTTTTTAACTTTTTTACAGATTCTGTTGATCTCCTCCAGCCCCTTTCAGCCACTTACGGTCTGCTTTCCCATTACTCATCATTGCTCTGAACTTTTTTTCCAAATAGAGACATAGGGGTTATTTACTAAAGGAAAATCCACTTTGCACTGCAAGTGCACTTGGAAGTAAAGTTGCTGTAGATCCGAGGGGGACATGCAAGGGAAAAAAAAACATTTTTAGCTTGCACATGATTGGATGATAAAATCAGCAGAGCTTCCACTCATTTCAGATCTACCCCTTAGATTTAGAGCGACTGCACTTCCAAGTGCACTTGCAGTGGAAAGTGGATTTGCCTTTCCTAAATAACCCCCATAGTGATGGACCATACTTATGCAGAGTCAAAATTGCTTGTAATCTCCAACAGTGGGGCGTGTCCCAGGGTAGGAGTAGAACTGGAAGCCAAATAGTCAACTCATAAACAGAAGTGCCTGAACAAGGACCTTCATAACAGGGACATCGAGTTTCTTTTAGTGAAAGTTAGAAATATAAAGGATCAATAATTACCTTTGAAATTAAATTAGAATGGTAGAATATATGAGATTTTAATTATTGGATTTAGATAATCCTTAATTCGAAAAAAAAAAAATTGCCAGTGCACTATAGGTCTTCTGATTAAGAAGAGCAGTAGCCAACACTTGTCTTGTTTGGGTGTCTGGTATCAGGCCCGTTGCAACAGGACAGGCAAACCAAACAATTGCAGGCCCTTGCCGCACCGCCACTTCCTATAAATGCTGCGGCCTGTAGCTTGGCCAAGCTCCTGTTTCTTCCTCCTGCAGTCCAGCCGGGTACCGCGCAGTACAGGAGATTCAGTTTGCTGTTCCTGGCCAGACTGACAGGAAGTGCACACACTGAGTGCTCACTTCCTTTCAGTCCGGCCGGCCGGGAACAGCAAACTAAATCTCCTGCTGCATGGTACGTGGTGGTGGTGGGGGGTAAGGGGGAAAGGCAGTCATCAAGACCTGTTGCTCACAGCTTGATTAGACACTGTTGGATTTCCTTTGCATATTGCACTTTTTGGACTTATTTCATGGACTGTATTTATATATGCTGGCACTAGTTATAAACAGCCTTTGCCACTGTGTTCACCCGGATTACATTACACTTTGCACCAAGATTTGCTGCTTTATTGTTGCCCATGCATTTTTTTAATTCATGTGACACATAGCATTCTTTGGACTTTGCACTTATCGTTTGATTCTTTGCATGATTTATTTGTTATTCGCACCAGATGGGGTAAATCTGTGATGGTTATACCCAGTGCACATTTATTTATATATATTTTCTATGCACATTGCACTATATATGTTTTACTGTTTTGTAGCGGCCACATCCCTTGCTGGATGGCCTTGACTTGTTGGGCTTATCAGTTACCTTCTCTTGGCCTGCTCTTCCACGTCTAGGGGTTCCCAGGGTTGATACCCAACGACTTGAACACTAACACAGATGAAGTCTTTTAACAAAGGTTTTATTTTGCAGTAGTAACATTTAATAACACAGTCTCTCAGGGGAACAGAGGGCACGGGTGAAGAATTCAGGCACCTTGAACTGCAGGTCTAGCAAAGTCTCTAATTCCACCCAGAGAGTAGCCTATTGAAGGACTTTGGTGCTTATCCTGAATAAATGTTAAAAAAAGGACTTATGCCCCGTACACACAAGCTGACTTTTCGACATCAAAGGTCCGACGGAACAATTCCGGCAGACCATTCGATCGTGTGTGGGCTGCAGCGGACTTTAGATTTGTAAAAATCCGACAGACTTTAGAAATGGAACATGTTTCAAATTTTTCCGCCAGAACTCCGCCGGACCCAGTTCCTACCAAAAAATCCGCTCGTGTGCATGCTAGTCCGACGGACAAAAACCGACGCTAGGGCAGCTATTGCCTACTGGCTATGAACTTCCATATTCTAGTCCGGTCATACGTCATCACGTTCGAATCCGTCGGACTTTGGTGTGATTGTGTGTGGCCGTTCATTCGGAAAGTCCGTCAGAACTCCCTCGAAAGTCTGTCGGACCTAGTCCCTCGAAAAGTCCGGTCGTGTGTACGCGGCATAAGTGTCAGATTCATCATCATTTGGGCTACTTTCTAACGGGACCTTTGTGATGGAGAAGTGAGCAGGTGAGGTAACGGTAAGCCCAAATAAAACCAGCAGCTCCTTCAGGGGTTAGTGCTACAGTAATATTTATTAAAGCATTTTGCAAAAATTTACAAAGCAGAGAAAAGACTCTACTGTAGAGTCTTTTCTCTGCTTTGTACATTTTTGCAAAAAGCTTTAATAAACATTACCTTATTCAAAAAAGAAGCAATAAGGTGGAAATGGGATGGTAAGAAAAGAAAATGGAAAGAAAGCTATGGTAAATCTTTCTTTTTTACTCTCCTCATTAGATATTCTTAGATATACTGTGTCCACTGTATGTGCGTGTGTGCTTGCGCGGGGTGCCTCCATGTCCATTTGCTTGGGGCCCCCAAATTCCTTCAAACAGCCCTGGGTATGATTGAAACCTTGTCCAATAAATAGTGAAATAAATGACTACGAAATATAATTATCATATTTTATTAATTAACCACTTGACCACTGGGCACTTAAACACCCTTAATAACCAGACCAATTTTCAGCTTTCAGTGCTCTCACAATTTGAATGACAATTACTCGGTCATGCAACACTGTACCCATCTGAAATTTTCGTCCTTTTTTTCCCACAAATAGAGCTTTCTTTTGGTGGTATTTGATCACCTCTGCGTTTTTTATTTTTTGTGCTATTAATGAAAAAATACCGAAAATTTTGTAAAAAAAAGCATTTTTCTTCATTTCTATTAAAATTTTTTGCAAATAAGTAATTTTTCTTCATAAATTTGGCCAAAAATGTATACTGCTAAATGTCTTTAGTAAAAATAACCCAAATTAGTGGATATTATTTATTCTGCGTGAAAGTTATAGGGTCTACAAGCTATGGTGCCAATCACTGAAAATGTATCAATTTGATCACAGCTGATGTACTGACAGTCTATCTCATTTCTGGAGACCCTAACAAGCCAGTAATGTACAAAAACCCCCCAAATGACCCCTTTTTGGAAAGTAGACATTCCAAGGTATTTAGTACGTGGCACGGTTAGTTTTTTGAAGTTGTAATTTTTTCCCACAATTCTTTGCAAAATAAAGATTTTTTTTATTTTAATTTTTTTTCACACCAAATTGTCATTTTACCAGGCTATTTCTCTCACATGGCATATACATTCCACAAATGAAACCCCAAAATACATTCTGCTGCTCCTCCTGAGTACGGTGATACCACATGTGTTAGACTTTTACACAGCCTGGCCACATACACAAGTCCAACATTGAAGTAGCAACTTCAGGCGTTCTAGGAGCATAAATTACACATCTAATACCTCAACCACCTATTACACTTATGAAGGCCCTGGAGCACCAGGACAATAGAAACGCCCACAAAGTGACCCCATTTTGGAAAGCTAACACCCAGGTGGGCACTGATGGGCACAGGTGGGCACTGATGGACACAGGCGCCACTGATGGACACAGGCGGCACTGATGGACACAGGCGGCACTGATGGGGCACTGCAGTGGCACAGGTGGCACTGATGGGCGCAGGTGGCACTGATGGGCGCAGGTGGCACTGATGGGCACAGGTGGCACTGATGGGCACTATAGTGACTTTGGTGACACTGGTGTGGCTCTGGTGGCACTGATTAGCACACAGATGGCACTGGTGGGCACAGGCGGCACTGGTGGGCACAGGCGGCACTGGTGGGCACAGGCGGCACTGGTGGGCACAGACGGCACTGATGTGGCACTGCAGTGGCGCAGATGAGCACTGATGGGCACAGATGGCACTGATGGGCACAGGTGGCACTGATGGGCACAGGTGGCACTGATGGGCACAGGTGGCACTGATGGGCACAGGTGGCACTGGTGTGGCACTGGTGTGGCACTGGTATGGCACTGGTATGCACTGTAGTGGCACTGGTATGCACTGGTATGCACTGGGGTGGCACTGGGGTGGCTCTGCTGGCACAGAGGTGGCACAGAGGTGGCACAGAGGTGGCACAGAGGTGGCAAAGGTGGCACAGGTCGCACAGGTGGCACAGATGTGGCACAGGTGATAGATGGCACTGGTCTGTCACTGGTCTGGCACTGTTCTGGCACTGTTCTGGCACTATTTGGGCACTGCTGGGCACTGCTGGGCACTCACGGTTATCTTTTATTTTCACTGGGATGTTCTCCTCTCCTCTCACGCTGCATCGGTGTGAGGAGAGGAGACTGATGACCTTAGCTTGACCCGGCAAGCCGAATTGTTTACATTTGTGATCGCTCCGTCATTGGACGGAGCGATCACGTGGTAAAGGACCGCTGCCATTGGTCCTTTACCGCGATCCGTGTTGCGCCGGGTCCCGTGAACTCGGCGAGCACGGATGTTCCGGCGTGCGCGCCCCAGGGGGGCGCGCACGAACGATTCTCCGGGAGGCCGTTAATTAACGGCCTCTTAGAGATAGCAAACCGACCTATAGCCGTTAATCGGCTATAGGCCGGTTATTAAGTGGTTAAATAACAGTCTATAAAAAACTAAACACCTGATGGCATTTTTTTTAATGCTCGATCATTATAAATAAGAAACAAAATGAAGCTAAAACTACTATTCATTCTATTTAATATACTATTTAGGCTAAAGCATCTCGGTAATTGGAGTGTATTTGAAAGACATGTGAAGCACCCTGTTTTGACACTTATCCATTGGAGGCCTAAAACAAATAATAATGTATGCAATTGTTCTTCCCAAGGGACCTGATTTGAACCATAGCACATTGAATCTGGGTGAATGGCTCCTTGGTTAGATATTCTTACATCTAAACAGAATTGTTATATGGGAACTCAAGCCAAACAGTTCCACATGTTTATTTTCTTTCTTACTCGTTTTTATCTTGCTGTAGGAACAATAGTAATTATACACCTGCCTAATGGTAGTAGTTTAAGCTATTTATGATCCTGATCAGCTTCTTAATATTGTTATCCTGCTTCATTATGACTTTATAGTCGAGTTATTCACAAAGGTCAGTAACGGAGAATATGATTTTTTCCTGAAAATATTACAACATATTTGAAAAGGTCACATGAACAATAAGAAAGGCCTATAAATTGCTTCTCATTTCATGCAGAGCCAGAATAATTACTATATCAATATTCATTACACTGCAGGCATTCTACATGTAAAATTCTATGCTATATTTAGTATGTAAATTGTTTATTTTCTCATTGTTTTTAGCTGAATGGTCATCTTTTCTCAAACGGCAAACAAATTCAAACCTATTACCATGATCAATATCACAACTAAATGTTGAACATCTTATGCTTTTTAATTTAACTACTATAAAATCAATACCATGAAAATTAAAGAATAAATGTACTCAAAGCTAAAAATATTTCTGCTTTAGATGGACAGAATCGTCCATCTTTTTATATATTTTAAAGGCTCATGGAGGCTACAGTATGTATTCCCTTTATAATTCCCAAACCAAATCCATTACTACCCTATTCATCAGAGTGTCAGTTTGTTACTTAATTCTGCAAATATCTCTTATACATTTTGGGCTGCAAGGAGAAATGTGATGTTTATTTTTAAACATGACTTGTTTTGAAGAAGCTGTGCTAAAAAAAAGGCAAACAGACACACAAAGAGCACAGGCCTAACCACTAGTATTGTCTGTGGTCACCCTAAAACTGATCTTTCTTTCAAGAAAGCACATGCAGAACAAGTTGAAGCCCTGCAGTATGAAATTAAAGTGATTGTAAAGGCTGAAGATTTTTTTTTTACCTTAATGCATTCTCTGCATTAAGGTAAAAACTTGTCTATTGTCAACTATAGGGAAGGACTTTATGGTCGAACATGAGTTTGACACAAACATTGGCTGTGCGCCCTTTTGCCGAATAGTTAACAATTTGGCAATTTGAGGTGTCCGCTTCAAATTCGAAAGCTACGGAACACCCTTTAAAAGTCTATGGGAGAAATCAAAAGTGCTAACTTTAAAGGTTAATAAGCAAGTTATTTTAATAAAACCTGTTTGGGGACCCGGGTCCTGCCCCAGGGGACTTGCATCAATGCAACAAAAAGTTTTAAAATCTTAAGTTTTTTCGGGAGCAGTGATTTTAATAATGCTTAAAGTGAAACAATAAAAGTGTAATATTCCTTAAAATTTCGTACGGGGGGTCTATAGTATGCCTGTAAAGTGGTGCATTTTTCCTGTGTTTAGAACAGTCTGAGAGCAAAATGACATTTCTAAAGGAAAATAAGTTATTTAAAACTACTCGCGGCTATAATGAATTGTCGTCCTGGCAATACACATAAAAGTCATTGAAAAAAACGGCATGGGATTCTCCCACAGGGGAACCCCCGAACCAAAATGTTAAAAAAAAGTGGGGTACCCCCCAAATTCCATACCAGGCCCTTCAGGTCTGGTATGGATATTGAGGGGAACCCTGCATCAAAATTTGAAAAAAAGAATAGCGTGGGGGTCCCCCTCAAAATCCTGAAGGGTCTGGTATGGATTTTAAGGGGAACCCGGTGCCAATTAAAAAAAAAATGGCATGGGGTTCCCCCCAAAAATTCATACCAGACTCTGAGCACACAACCTGGCACGCCACAGGAAAAAAGGGGGGATGAGAGAGTGCCCCCGCTCCTGAACCATACCAGGCCACATGCCCTCAACATTGGGAGGGTGCTTTGTCCCCATGTTGATGGGGAGAAGGGCCTCAACCCCACAACCCCGGTGGTTGTGGGGGTCTGTGGGTGGGGGCTTATTGGAATCTGGAAGCCCCCTTTAATGAGGGACCCCCAGGTCCTGTCCCCCTGTGTGAATTGGTAATCGGGTACAAAATGTACCCCTACCATTTCACAAAAAAAGTGTCAAAAAGAGACAATAGATGGTTTTTGACAATTCATTTATTAATGTCTTCTTCTTTCCCCCCTTTTTCTTCCATCTTCTTCTGGTCTTCCTTCGGTGTTCTTCTTCTTCCTCCATCTTGTTCTTCCCCCACTTCCTGCTTCTTCCTCTATCTTTCTCTGCTTCTTCCTCTGGTCTTCTCGTCTGGCATCTTCCACCGGCTTCTTCTTCCCCGCTTTGTACTTCGGACGATCTTCCTCAATAGGAGTCTCCCACTATGTGACGCTTCGGTTCAGGTGACAGCTCTTATATAATGTAGGGCAGGGCCACACGGTGACCCTGCCCCCCTCTGACGCACGGGGACTTCCCTATGGTTTTCCCTGTGTTGTCAGAGGGGGAAGGGTCGCCCGATGACCCCACCCCCTCTGACACCACGGGGAAAGCCATAGGGAAGTCGCCGTGTGTTGGAGGGGGGCAAGGTCACCGGGTGGCCCCGCCCTCTGTTATTTGAGAACTGTCACAAGAACAGAAGTGTCACAAAGCGGGAGACTCCCATTGAGGCGGATCGCCTGGAGGACGAAGCGAGGAAGAAGAAGCCGGAGGAAGATGCCGGTAAAGAAGACCGGAGGAAGAAGCAGTGGAAGAAATGTTTGTCTTTTTTTGTTTGTTTAGCAAAAAAAAACCCAGTAGTGATTAAATACCACCAAAATAAAGCTCTATTTGTTTTAAAAAAAATTATAAAAATGTAATTTAATATGGGTAAAGTGTTGTATGATCGACAATGATGAAAGCTGAAAATTGGCCTGGGCAGGAAGGGGGTTTAAGTGCCCAGTAAGTAAGTGGTTAAAGGTACACATTTTCCAAAAGACACTCTGCACATAACTCTATAATCTTCAAAGGAAAGGACCTCACTGAATGTGGCAATTGCCATCTAATCGCCTTCACTAACCTTGACCTAAAAATATTTACTAAAATATTAGCAAATCGCCCAACGCCCATACATATTGGTGAAACAAGATTCAGAGAGGCTTAAGGCAACAATCTTTACAATCAATTTCTTCTTCACTTTTTAGGCAGAAGCTTAAAAAGAATTTGATGGGGTCCCTTGGTAATTTATACACAAGGTTTTACTTCACATAGCATAGTACTTGTATGTACTGTGAAATGCATAAAAGGAGCAAAAAGGATGTGTCATGCAAAATGGTTGAAGGTTTCTAATCAGAAAATGTATTACCTGCAGCACTAATAATGTAGTAATTGTAATTGAATACACATCATGTTTCATTCAATAGGTAGGGTGTGCTGTCAGACCCCATCATATTCACATTGGCGAACATTCGTCAGTTAGTCTAAATGTCAAACAGTTATTGAATGCTTCCAAGCACTTTAGAGATATACAGTGGGGGTTATTTACTAAAGGCAACTCCACTTTGCACTGCAAGTGCATTGGAAAGTGCAGTCATTGTAGATTCGAGGGGGACATGCAAGGAAAATAAAAAACAGCATTTTAGCTTGAACATGATTGGATGATAAAATCAGCAGAGCTTCCACTCATTTCAGATCTACCCCTTAGATGTAGAGTCACTGCACTTCCAAGTGCACTTGCAGTGCAAAGTGGATTTGCATTTCGTAAATAACCTCCAGTATTTGGCATATTTTCTTTCCATGGCATAGAGCAAGTGACAGCATATTCAATAGGAGATCTACACCATTGCATGCTATAACAAAGTTGCTTTATAGGCAGATAATCTTCATTTCTTTTTTTTTTTTTTGTTACCCTAAAATGATTCTTCCCATGCTCACACCTCAGCTTCATAAATTTAGTTTGCTATCCACTCAGTTTTTTTACCATAAATTTTAAGCTTTCATTTCTCTCCTAGACACCATAATTCAGTGATCCCAAGCAAATTTCCCTTTCAAGTGGTCATTTTCTCAAATACGATACATACTGTAAGTACTAACATTCTCACGAAAATCAACGTACTGTATTGTTCAAGCTTAGCTTTAAAAAAAAAAAAAAAAGAAAAACGGTCTATCTGGCACCAGATGATATTCGACTGGTTTGGATATAATAATATACTGAACATGAATATTCTTGAATATACTTCCAAAACTTGCCTATTCCTATTAGACACGTCTTTTAGCTTTACCATTACATTTTATCTGTGAATTATGTTTGGGATTTCTCAAGTTCCTATGGGTCCAGATAATATCAAAACTCAACTTTTCCATTCCTAGTAGATGTAAGCAAGCATCCAAATTTAAACTCATAATATTCAATATTACAAAACCACTTATTTACCAAGGCTTTTAGAGAGGTGTATTCCACAACCTAAAACAATTATTACACCTAGAACAGCAAGCTACTTTTTTGCCAATTTGAGGTTTACATTGCTTGTTGACCAATTACCAGTATGTCTCAAAAAACACACTCGGATTGGCCTAAACTGTGGAGTAGGATAAAAACTCTTCATGTCCACAAAACTCTCTATAGTACACTCTCCATTAACTCTGATCCAGGAGTGCCCTCTATTTGATATATTTTGGCAAATCAGAGAGATAATCTTTTATTATTCCTATGTCATATAAAACCCATCTATATCAGAAGGTACAGACATTCATTATTGATTCACTTACTGAATGCTACAAAAGCCTGCATTCCCACATTATAGAAGCAACCTTCCCCACCCACACTAAAATATTGGTTCTCAAGGATCAATGAGGATCATTTGAAAACACATGGTTTTACTGGATTAATTTTCAGTAAATTAACAGCCATATCATTATGAATGTCAAGCTACTTCCTTAAACTCATCCTGTCTAAAACTGAGCTCAAATTCCCTCCCCAAAATGACCCTTTCACTGACTTCTCCTTAAGATTGATGGCACAACTACCAGTCAATCTCCGCAAGCCAGAGTACTAGGTTTAATCCTGGACTTTGATCTCTCCTTTTGGCCCCACATGCAAACACTGTCCAAATTTACCACCTCAAGCTCCTTAACATCTCCAAAACAGGCCTCTTCTTAACCAATGACATCACGGCACTTCTAATTCATTACCTGGTTATCTCTCACCTCAATTATTGCAACCTCCCTCCTCATTCGCTTACCTTTACATAGGCTATCCCCCTCCAGTCCATCCTGAATGCTGCTGCCAAACTCGTCCACTCTACCAACCATTCGATGTTAGCTACCCCTCTCTGCTGATCTCTCCATTTGCTTTTGCTCACCCAACAAATACAATGCAAAATACTAACAACTAACAAATCCCTCCACAACTTGGCCTCCAGCTACTTCACTAGGTGTTCAACTCGAACATCGGGTGATCGATTGTTCACCAAACAGCAAACTATATGCATTGTTCACTGCAAATTCGTAAGCTGTCGAAACACCGTTAAAGTCTATGGGACACTAACATGAAAAATCAAAAGTGCTAATTTTAAAGGCTTATATGAAAGTTATTGTCATATAAAAATGTTTGGGAACCAGGGTCCTGCTCCAGGGGACATGTATCAATTCAAAAATGTTCTTTTAAAACGGCAGTTTTTTCAGGAGCAGTGATTTTTTTAATGCTTAAAGTGAAACAATTAAAATGAAGTATGTAGAAAGGGAGGTTTGGGACTTTAAATGAAGCACCTGGATAGTGGAGGTGAGTTTTAACCATAATTAGATGTTTATTAATAGTTCAGTGGAAAACCATAAGTTATAATAGTAGAACGAATTCATCATATATATAAGCGTCAATACATTAAAACATAATACATAGTATCCACATAACAATACTTGGCAATGGCAATTACATAAAATAAATGGAATGGCATAGTGATGCCTATGACAGCAAGCCCGGCATCGATAGGTACACCCACATGGTAAATAAACATCCACTAGGAATAATTGGTATATATTTAAATTCATCAATTCATAACACAATAGACATGATTCCGTAAAAAATGTAACTGGGAAATCTGATCAATAAAGCTCGACGCGTTTCGTGGGCGTCTCCCACTCATCAGGAGCTGATGTTATTACAGAGTTCCTGTGAAGTAAAATAAAAATTATAAAAATAATGTACCAGCCATAATCATAAGGATTTGATACACATAGAAGGTTTGGCCGAAGCAGACTCACCAGTCCAGACGGCAAGCAATGTGTGTGCCGGTGGATGCTAGGTGGGCTGGGCATATACTTTCTCCCTGGGAACTGAGGCGGCTGAAGGATGGATGCGACTTCGGACAAAGCAAGGAAAACACCAACAAAAAAAATGTGTCTAAAAGTAAAAATGAATGTAAAATAAAAATAAAGGTAACAAATATAGTGAAAGGTGTATGATAGTTAAAGCCAATAAATCTGAGAGCAGGGTGTTGGTTAACACTTAAACCAAATAGTGATGTGTTATATTTGTATAAATGAGAATGTCTGTTTGTATAATGCACTAATTAAAAAGAGTAACGTGTGTGTATACGCAAGGAGGTGTAAGTGCATAAATTGAGGTGAATGGAATAAATAAGAATGTAATGTGAATGTGACATAAAAGGCAATGGGGGAATGATGAAATTACCTGTGAGCAAAAGTGTAGGGGTTAGATGAGAAAAGAGACAGAGTTTTGGCCCGAATGTCGCTCCAAAGATAACACCAACAGATCAAAAGGTTGGTGTGTACAAACCCCATGCAGAGACCAGCAGCAACAGACAGCTGGCTCCGAGTGGGGTTTAAATAAGCCGCCAACGCCACGCACGCGGGAACATAAAGGGAGGGGCCACGCCTGGCCTGGATTGACAGCCAGCGTCAGGCGCACCGTACCCTCCCAATGGCCACACGGAGAAGGAAATGCCGAACGTCGGCGCGATGACGTCAGAGACTGACGTCACACGCACGGCGTAGGTTGCGTGGCGCCGATGCGCGGAGTGGAATCCACCGGAACATCCCGATCAAAAAGTGATAAGGGAGGAATGGAGGATACACTGGCGCAGCGCAGTTCCCACAAGGAGGAAAGAGAAAGCCCAGCAACGCCCAAACTCCCAACAGCCCCACACAGGGCAGCCACAGCTGGCTAGTGAGCATGCAACAAAGGGCCCTAATAATTAAGCATCCACGTGGGGTACCTGTACAGTGTCGATAAATGCTGACATTTAACAAAGTTAAATAGAAATTATAAGTGTATAAAGCCAAAAATCTGGAAATATAACCAACATTTATACCTCACACAGGGAGGGTAGGGGAACACTACCTGTCCCATATATCCAAGTGCTTCCATCCCAGTATATATTCAAGTAAGGGGGAGGGGGGAAATTTTTGGGACTTTATATGAGGCCTGGATACATGCCTCCATCCCGATAATTTGATACATGTAGAAAGGGAGGTTTGGGACTTTAAATGAAGCACCTGGATAGTGGAGGTGAGTTTTAACCATAATTAGATGTTTATTAATAGTTCAGTGGAAAACCATAAGTTATAATAGTAGAACGAATTCATCATATATATAAGCGTCAATACATTAAAACATAATACATAGTATCCACATAACAATACTTGGCAATGGCAATTACATAAAATAAATGGAATGGCATAGTGATGCCTATGACAGCAAGCCCGGCATCGATAGGTACACCCCCCTCCCCCTTAATTAAAATGAAGTATTCCTTTAAACATTGTGCCTGGGGGGTGTCTATAGTATGCTTGTAAAGTGGCACATTTTCCCGTGTTTAGAACAGCACAGTAAAATTACATTTCTAAAGGAAAAATTTAATTTAAAACTTATCGTGGCTGTTATGAATTGTCAGGTCTCAGCAATATAGATACAGATAATTGAAAAAAGAGCATGGGATTCCCCCTCCATTACCAGGCCTATTGGGTCTGGTATAAATATTAAGGGGAACCCTGCACCAAATTAAAAAAAGGTGTAGGAGTCCCACCAAAATCCATACCAGACACTTCAGGTCTGGTGTGGATTTTAAGGGGAACCCTGCACCAATTTTTTTTAAATGGCGTAGGGGTCCCCCCCAAAATCCATACCAGGCCCTTATCCAAGCATGCAACCTGGCAGGACTTAGGAAAAGAGGGGGGATGAGAGAGCACCCCCCTCCTGAACCATATCAGGCCACATGCCCTCAACATGGGGAGAGTGTTTTGGGGTCTGACCCCAAAGCACCTAGTCCCCCCCATGTTGATGGGGACAAGGGCCTCATCCCCACAACCCTTTCCCAGTGGTTGTGGGGGTCTGTGGGCAGGGGCTTATCAGAATCTGGAAGCCCCCTTTAACAAGGGGACCCCCAGATCCCAACTTCCCCCCATGTGAATTAGTAACAGGGTACAAATGTACCCCTACCATTTCACAAAAAAAATGTCAAAATGGTAAAAAAGACAAGACACAGCTTGGGACAAGTCCTTTATTAAAAAATTAAAAAATAAAAACGTCCCAAAAAATAAGTTCACACTGCCCGACGGACCGAAAAAGAAAGAAAAGAAAAAAGTTGCGACTGACTCATCTCCACGGGAGGCTCCCGCCGTCTGACGTATCTTCACTTTGACAGCTCTTATATAACTGAAAGCAGGGCAACCCAGTGATGTAACCGGGTGACCCCGCCCCCCTCTGACACCACGGGGAAGCCATGAGGAAATGTATTGTAATTGTCTCCCTTAATTTTGTAATAATAATAATGGTAATAATAATAATACAAGAAAATCAATAGCAGAGGTTGAAAAAGGACACATCTATACAATGAGTAGGAGAAAGAAGATCCTTGCAATACAGGTCCTCAGTTTCAAATGTATCTTCAACAGCCCTAAGCATAAGGGTGACATCACGCAATCTAATTCCCAATTTGAATGTGACTGGCAATCAGGGGTAAAGCACTCACAAAGGAAGTATACTGCTATGTTTCTGGAGGAATTCAAGATTAAGGTAAAAATTACTCAATACTGCTCAGATATAATTAGCATTTTCATATGTTCCCTATACCATTGTGAAAGTTGTTTTTTGGGGCAATTGCAGGGTAGACAAGGGCGGTGAGCGGAAAGACTGGCCAGTCAGTGAGCCTGGCGGGCAGAGAAATGACATCATCTCTCACCGCCCACCCTGCATCACTGCAGTTCCGCCCTCACTGTACAGCCGTGGGCAGCAGAGAGATTACATCATCTTTCTGCTGCCTGCCTTCATTTTGACAATCTGCACCTTAGCAGGCCAATGACAATAAGCAACGTGTGGCAGGTGATGTGACAATCATCAACATGTGGCAGGTGACGTGCCAAGTGTAATCTGCAATATGTGGCAGGCACCGTGGCAAGTGTAATCCACAACGTATGTCAGGTGACATGGCAAGTGACAATCAGCAACATGTGGCAGGTGATGTGGTAGCCCAATGTGTGGCAGGTGACGTGACAACTGTAATCCACAATGTGTGGCAGGTGATGTGGCAAGTGTAATTCGCAATGTGTGGCAGATGACATGGCAAGGGACAATCAGCAACATGTGGCAGGTGACGTGTCAAGTGTAATCCACAATGTATGGCATTTGACGGGTCAAGTGTAATCCCCAATGTGTGGCAGGTGATGTGTCAAGTGTAATCCACAATGTGTGGCAGGTGACGGGTGAAGTGTAAATCCGCATTGTGTGGCAGGTGACGGGTCAAGTGTAATCAGCAACATGTGGCAAGTGTAATCCGCAATGTGTGGCAGGTGACGTGGCAAGTGACAATCAGCATCTGGTGGCAGGCAAGTGACAATTTGCAGCTTGTGGCAGGGATGTGGCAAGTAACAAGCTGCATCTGAAGGCAGGTCGATGCGGAAAGTGACACACTAGGGCAGCCTTTCTCAACCTTTTCAACACAGAGGAACCCTTGAAAAAGTTCTCTGGTCTCAGAGAACCCCTGCTAAAAATGAGAAATCTACAACTCATGATAAATTAGTGTAATGGTCATTTGGAAGAATGGTCCTTACACATGTGGTCATTGGTAAGAATTACCTAAAAAAGATCACTGGTGTCAGTGGGAACTTATCTGAGAAGCATAAATTGCCCAATGCTGAAGGAACCCCTAGCAACCTCTAGAGGAACCCTAGGGTTCCACCAAACCCTGGTTGAGAAGGGGCACTAGGGGCACCCACTGATTCTGCATTATGGTGAGATGAACTATTTAATTTTATGTTACAATGTAATAATAGAAATAATGTGCTTCAATCATCCTGACACCATAACAACCATGGTGCAGTGATGATGAAAGCGCCAACACCAGCCATTGCCCTGATAAATTGCCCACAAAAAAGTATTTTCTTCTGGATACACCCCTGACAAGGGGATTGATTTACTAAAATTGTGAGTGCAAACTGTGCAGCTGTGCATGGTAGCAAATCCGATTCTAAATTCAGCTTGTTCAATTAGGCAATTGACAAAAAAATGGAAGTTGATTGTTTTCTATGCAGAGCTGCACCATGTTTTGCACTCTCCAGCTTTAGGAAATCATCCCCATAGTAAATCAGGTTGGTTCCTAAAAAAAGAAAGAGATAATCAGTGAATGAGGCTGCCCATTACTGCTTACATGAATTTACTTAACTTAGTGCATGAGGTGAACTTGGGCTGCCTTCAATCATCCAATAATGGTCAAAACAGAAATCCTGTTTTGAAATGTTCCTTTCCACGCGTTTAGCTATTCTTTACAAAGTTTATTTTCACTTCCCTTCACCTCATTTACTAATATACGTGAAAAATAACTTTACAAAGTAAAAGTTCACTTTGAAATTATTCTTTTAGTAAATCAATTTACAGTTCATAGAAACTAATTGCAATCTATTTAGCTTTTTTTGTGTAACACAACATCCGACAATTCGATCTTGTGTGGGCTCCATCTGACCTTTGCTTGCCAAAAATCCATCGGTCTTTAGAAATAGAACATGTTTTACATTTTTTCACCGGAACTCCGCCGGTCCGAGAAATCCGTTCATGTGTATGCTAGTTCAACGGACAAAAACCGACGCTAGGGCAGCTATTGGCTACTGGCTATGAACTTCCTTATTCTAGTCCGGTCGTACGTCATCACGTTCGAATCCGTCGGACTTTGGTGTGATTGTGTGTGGCAGAGTCCGTTCATTCGGAAAGTCCATGGGAACTCCGCCGAAAGTCCGTCGGAAAGACCGTCGGACCTAGTCCCTCAAAAAAGTCCGGTTGTGTGTACGCGGCATAAGACTTCCCCTGCTCCTCCCTGGGACAGTAGGGGCAGCACTGACCCTAACCACAGATAGGATTGCCCCCAAGGCAATGACACATAGAGATGCAAGAGTTTCATGATAGTTTCTACTTGACAAGAGCCAATTTGACTAAGAAAGCAGCAGAAAATGAACCAAGAGTAGACAGGAAAGCAATGCAACCCCTCCTACAACTGACCACTGAGGAACTGATACCAGTTAAAACCAGTAAAGTGACTAATGAATAAATGGTCAGATGTGTCCTCATGGGAAGACCATATCCTGGGCTGTAGCAATAGAAATGAATAATAGATACCATCAGGAGAGAACTATGATCCGGGATATATATCAAAGCATATCTTTACACCTCTAACAAGAAGACAAAAGATCAGGTAATGCAACAAGTGGTGATCAAAGAAAGGCTTCAATCATCCGGATTAAAGAGAAAGTAAATTTTTTGTGGACTATAGGCTTCAGAATGCTGCTACCATGAGGGACACCTATCCCCTTCCACAGACTGAGAAATGATATGCTGACCAATCAGCCAAAATTTTTCTTGACACTCAATCTTGACAGCGGGATTTGGCAGATTCCAGTCAACAAGGTAAACAGACATAACTCTCACGGGATTCCGCCAGTTCAAAAGGATGTGCCCACTACATCCCAGAGGATGATGAAACAATGCTTTTGGGCCATCTAATCCCTAGAAAGTAAAGGTTATACAGGAATGGAAGTCCCCAATACCCATGGCCTACTGTAAGTCAAAGCATTTTTTGTGTTGGAAGGTTATTATCAGGATTTCTTCAAGCACTACATCTATCACTATGCCCCAAATTAAGAGCTGCTTGATGGGGCAAATAGAGGGGCCACATGAGAGTGCAATGAGGATTAGCACAACAGGAGACATTTAGCTGCTTGATGCAACATCTGATGTCAGTTCCTGTGTTGTCCTTTGCTGACCTCCACCTTTTTTTCTGACTAAGAACTGGAGCCATTGCTAATGCCATGAGGACCATACTTTCACAAAACAGCCAGGGAAGGATAATCATCTATGCTAGATGAAGCCTACATGTGACTGAGAGGAACCCTTCAAACTACAGCTCCTTCAAGCTTGAGCTGTTGATCTTTGTGTGGACAGTCACTGAATGCTTTGCTGAGTATCTGACAGAAGCCAAGTCCAAATTCTCTTAGCATAGAAATCCATTGATGCCGCTACAAACAGTTAAACTTGTCACTCCTGTGCAACACTGGGGAGCTGATCTGGTAAAATCGTAATTCTCCTTGCATCACTATTGATGAGCCAAGCTTACCTGGGTTCTGTTCATGAGATGTTTAGCAAATGTTACCAAAGTTTGAATGCCGGGGGATTGTGTCCGACATGTGTCCAAATACAGGTGTGTCTAATTGTGAGGCTTTGCAGTCCAGAATCTTGTATTCACTATTATATCAGTGTGGTAGCTCATTTAATTGACCGGTATCTATACTGAAGCAAAACAGCATGTCTCCCCCACAATGGACAAACAGCGGGACCACGCAGCTGATCGCCATACCCTGAAAACTAAAGTGTGATACTTAGAATCCTGGGCTGAGGATGCTGAAAACTGGAATTACCTTAATAATCTGTACATTCTAGGTCTCCTAAAGGGGGTAGATCTGACTGATTCCACATATTTCACAGAATATCTGCTTGCAATACTTCTCCCAAATGCCAAGTTTTTTTCTCATTCATTACAGTGGAGCATGCATCATATATCGCTGCTAAAGAACCTCCTGGAGCACCAAACTGCACCTTTATCTTCAAGATTGTAAATAGAAAGAGGGTTGGGACTTTGGCGAAGCATGTGATTTTGGAAGCAAAAAGCAGGAGAGCAACAAAAAACAGATAATGTAAATTTATTAACTGTAAATTAAATGTATAACATAGGGCACCGAGATACACATTCTATAATCCATAATCCATCATAAATAGTAAATATATTGAAGTATTGCACATCAAAAACATCAATCCCATGATTCATTCATCAAAAGAATTAAATTCATGTATAAACATATTGCACATAGTAAAAATCAATAAAGTTAAGTAAAAACATTACAGAGTCTAGTAAAACTGCATGTTTGAATGTAATTTGTAGTATTTAAAGCTCTACGTGTTTCGTGGCTACATTGCCACTCATCAGGAGCTGATATATGATGAATATCTGAGGGATATCTGTGAATCTAGTTAAAGTTCTGTGTAAGTGTATTGTGGCCATTCATTTTTACTTTAGTGTCAGTTTTTATGAGTGTAGTGTGACCATTCATTTTAACTTTAGTGTCAGTTATTTAGTTTGTCAGGGCATGTTTCCTGCAGTATATATCAGCGCATTACTGCATGTTTTAATGCAGTATATACAGTATCAGTGCACTACTACACGTTTAGTACATTATATATCAGTGCGTTACTGCACATTTAACGCGGTATATATCAGTGCGTTACTGCACGTCTAATGCATTATATTTGAGTGCATTACTGCATGGTTAATGCAGTATATATCAGTGCATTACTGCAAGTTTAATGCTGTACATATCAGTGCGTTACTATACGTTTAATGCAGTATATATCAGTGCATTACTGCAATTTTAATGCAGTATATATCAGTGCATTACTGCACGTGTAACGCAGTATATAAATGCATGACTGCACATTTAACACAGTATATAAATGCATGATTGCACATGTAATGCAGTATATTTGAGTGCTTTACTGCACATTTAATGCAGTATATATCTGTGTTATTGCACGTTTAACGCACTATATTTAAGTGTATTACTGCACGTTTAACACAGTATATATCAGAGCCTTACTGCACATTTAACGCAGTATATATCAGTGCATTACTGCATGTTTAATGCAGTATATATTAATGCATCACTGCATGTTTGATGCAGTATATTTTAGTGTGTTAGCAAATGTTTAATGCAGGATATTTCATTACGTTAGTGCATGTTTACCACAATGTAGTTTTGCTGCAGTATATTGCAGTGTGTCAGTGGAGTGTGTCTGTGTAGTGAGTACTCAAGTTAAAGTGCACCAAACACACTCTTCCCAATGATTAAAGTGTATCCACATACACATTTCCACATCTTTATTACATTTTGTTAATAAGCGCCCCCGCCCCATTATGTCTGGGAGGCCAATAAGGAATGAGAGGCAGATGTTCCCATGGCACTGTGCAGGAGCCAGCAGTGTATGTGTCAACAGGCAAAGGTGGACATGGTCCATCCTCCAGCAGAGCATCATTTCCTCTGTTTAGTGATGTTGCCCATGCCATCCACCCACAGAATGCAGAGGAGGAGGTGGACTGGCTTACTAAACCATCATCATCCTCCTCATTCTCCGTCACCCAAGCAGAGACTAGTGTGCAGTCCACGGCACCTGCCAGAGTGGCTTATTCTGCTTCCTTGTCTACAGCTAGTCCTGCCATAGAGTTATTTGCACACAGCATCAGTACTTGTTCCTTGATGATGCACAGCCATTGATGATTGATGATGTCACTGATGTGACTTGGGTGCCAGATAGAGCAGAGGAGGAAAGTGAGGGTGAGGCACAACCCCAAAGAGGCAGCCAACATGAAAGAGTGGAGATTGTGGAGCTGTTATCTCCCAGCCCATTTCTCACAGCTCAGCTGTTTGGGCCTTTTTTAGCACATGTTCAACCGATGTTGCAATTTGTAAACTTTGCCTTAAGCATATCAAGCATGGCAAAAACACCAGCCATTTGGATACCACATGCTTTGCAAGGCATTTAAACTTCCACCACTCAGCCCTTTGGCAAGTGCACCTGAAAGCTGCACGAAAGGGATGCAATTCTGTTCCTCCTCAGTCACTGCCACCCACATGTCCAGCATCTAAATTCAAGCTTCTCAAAGCTGCTGGCTTTACAACTTCTGCCTTTCCGTTTAGTGGATTCTGCCCACTTCCGTGAATTTGCAGAATGTGCTGTATCCAATGGCAGATTCCCGGTCACTGTTTCCATCACATGGAAGGCAATGCTGTTGCATCATTGGGAAAGGCAGTCAGCCGCAAAGGTTCATGTTACCGCTGACACGTGGTCCAGCAAGTATGGTCAGGGACAATATATTTTGTCCACAGCACACTGGGCAACCCTGCATGCAACTCAGGAGGCAGCACAGGGCTCAGTGCTGCAGCTTGTTGTGTCACCACGTCTCTGTACAGCTAGTGGTGATGATGTCAAATTTGTCCCCTCTACCCTCTCCTCCTTCTCTTCCTCCACCTTTATGCCCTCCTCTGTTGAATTGTCCCATGAACCACAAGTCCCCCCTAAGCATTGAAGGGACTATCCAACGAGTCAGGCTGAAAGGTGCCATGCAGTGCTTCAGCTGGTTCATCTAGGGCCCAGAAGCCACACCGGAGCAGAGATGCTGGCAGCTCTGCAGGGGCAAACCGAGAGGTTGTTCACGCCACTCCAGCTGGAGCCAGGAATGGTGGCGTGCGATAATAGCACAAACCTCCTGTCCGCCCTTAGACAAGGAAAGTTGACACATGTGCCATGCCTGGCAGCATTTTTTAAATGGGTATCCAGGGTTGGAAAATCTGCTAAAATATGCTAAAGTTTATAGCCCATTCAGTCGGTCATACACAGCCAATACTTGGTTGGCTGAAATTCAGTGGGAATTCCACGTGCCTGTAAACTGCCTGATTTGTGACATGCTCACGAAGTGTAACTTGATTTCTGCAGCAGCAGTGGGCCCGCAACAAGTACCAGTTTGAGTATGGCACAACGACAGGCTCTGGCCGGCTCTGCTTTTTCTCCCCCACGCCAATGGCTGCTGATAAAGGATGCATGTACTGTACTGTCACCATTTGAGGAGGCCACAAGGATGAAGAGCCGTGACAGTGCATGCATCAGTGACACAATCCCTGTTGTGTTCCTACAGGAGCAGACCTTCTGTGGCATTATGGACAGGGAACTCAAAGCAGAGCAGTGGGAGGAACTAAGTTTCCTCTCAAGGCCGCATTTATACAGACACCTTTCCTTGCCACAGAACACACAAGAGGAGAGGGAGGAAGAGCGGGATTCTGGCAGCTTTGGAGGCATTGAAGCAGAGCAAGAAATGCATCAACCCTTTACAGATGGTTTTCCATCCCCAGAATCCTTGGTAATAGTATGTAACTGGGAGGAAGCAGTTCCAGATACTGTAATCCTCAGTGACCCCAAGGAGTCTGCTTATTATGCCTCTGCAAACGTGTGGTGCATGGGCTCCTTCATTCTTCAAAGCCTGCCAAAGGACCCAAGAATACATGGCATTAAGGAAAAGGATCACTTTTGGTTGGTAACCCTTCTTGACCACCATTACAAGGGGAAAGTCTCAGAACTCATCCCGTCCCCACAGAAGGAGCAGAAGATGAAATCTCTTGAGGACACCTTAAAGTGGTTGTATACTAATTTTTTTTTTACTTTTACCTACAGGAAAGCCTATAATAAGGCTTACCTGTAGGTAAAAAAATATCTCCTAAACCGTACAGGTTTAGGAGATATTATATTATATTATAATATTATATATTATATTCCCCTCGGTATGCGCCGCTGACTGCAGCGGCGCATGCGCACAAGGGGATTCTCGGGTGAAAGCCCGGCAGTGGCCGGACCCGGCCGGGATGAAATCTCCCGCGCGAATGCGTGGGAGTGACGATATCGCGGCTCCGGCCACTCACAGCGCCGGAGCCGCGATACCCAGAAGAAACGCAGAGGGAGCATGTCAGCTCCCTCGGCGTGGATCGGAACAGATGTCGGGGCCTCTTTTTAAGGTAAGTATTTCATAATGAGCTAGTATGCACCGCATACTAGCTCATTATGCCTTTTCCTTTGCAGGTAGAAAAAAAAAAAAAAAACATCTGCGGGTTTACTCCTACTTTAAAGAGGAGTTTATGTAATGCCTTTCCCAACTCTAGTAAGTTACACTCTGGTGGAAAATGTTGAGGCTTCTGTTGGTCAAGAGAGAAGAGGTGGAGAAAGGAGCCATCTCAGTGATGTATTTCAAAATTCTTTTAGTCCTCGGCTCCCAGGGCTGTCAGCTTCCACACTGCATCGCCAGAGTCCTCATCATATGGTGAGAGATTATTTAGGGTTGAAAACAGATATTGAGAGCTTTCCAGTTGACGATCCACTAGGTTACTGGATCATGAGTAGGGATGGGCGTAATGTAAGTTCGACTCAAACACTGAGTGTTCGCCTGTTCTCCGAACAGCGAACATTATGCGGTGTTCGCTGCAAATTCGAAAAGCCGCGGAACAGCGTTAAAGTCTATGGTACACTAACATGAAAAAACAAAAGTGCTCATTTTAAAGGCTTATATGCAAGTTATTGCCATAAAAAGTGTATGGGGACATGTATCAACGCAAAAAAAAGTTGTAAAAATGGCAGTTTTTTTCAGGACCCGTGATTTTAATAATTCTTAAAGTGAAACAATAAATATTCCGTTAAATATAGTGCCTGGGGGTTTCCTTAGTATGCCTGTAAAGTATAGCATTTTTCCAGTGTTTAGAACAATACCACAGCAAAATTACTTTTCTAAAGGAAAAAATTTAATTTAAAACTGATCGCAGTTGTAATGTATTGTCGGGTCCCAGCAATATAGAAAAAATTAATTGAAAAAAATAGCATGGGTTCCCCCCAGTCCATTACCAGGCCCTTTGGGTCTGGTATAAATATTAAGGGGAACTCTCACCAAAATTTAGAAAAAAAATGCGTGGGCCTCCAAAATCCCTACCAGGCCCTTCAGATCTAGTATGGATATTAAGTGGAACCCTGCGGTGCCAATTATTTTTTTTTAAATGGCATAAGGCCCCTCCAAAATCCACACCGAAGGGTCTGGTATAGATTTTAAGGGAAACCCTGTGCCAAAATTAAAAAAAAATGGTGTAGGGTCCCCCCAAAATCCATACCATACCAATCCATGGCCTCATCCCCACAACCCTTGCCCAGTGGATTGGCGGGGGCTTATCGGAATCTGGAAGTCCCCTTTAACAAGGGGACCCCCAGATCCCACCCCCACATGTGAATGAGTATGGGGTATATTGTACCCCTACACATTCACCAAAAAATTTGTGAAAAATAGTAAAAATGACGGGAGATACTTTGGGAAAAGTCCTTTATTAAAAAAATGTAACAAATAAAAATGTACCGCAATGTAAATCCATCTTCATTGACAGCACCCGACGGCCCAAAAAAAGAAAAAAACCTGCAACAACTCCACCTCAATGGGAGGCTCCCAATGACTGACACTTCCCAATGACAGCTGTTATATAGTTGAGGGCAGGGCCACCCACTGACATAAATGGGTGACCATGCCTTCCTCTGACATCACGTGGCTTTAGAGGGGGCGAGGTCACCCATTTACATCACCGGGTGGCCCCACCCTCAGCTATAAGGCAGCTGTCATCGTAAAGAAGCGTCACTCGGCAGGAGCCTCCCATGGAGGAAAAGTTGTTGCAGGTCTGTCGGGCACTGTCAAATATGGATTTACATTGCAGGACATTTTTATTTTTTAATAAAGAACTTGATCCAAAGTGTCTCCTGTCATTTTTACTATTTTTGACACTTTTTTGGTGAATGTATAGGGGTACAATGTACCCCATGACCATAGGGGGGCCTGGGATCTAGGGATCCCCTTGTTAAATGGGATTCCAGATTCCAATAAGCCTCCCCTCCAGGCAAGGGTTGTGGGGATGAGGCCCTTGTCCTCATTAACATGGGACAAGATGTCTTGGGGGACCCCAAACATCCTCCCCATGTTAAGAGCATGTAGCCTGGTATGGTTCATACCATGCTCTCTCTCGTCCTCCCTCTTCTCCTGCAGCCTGCCAGGTTGCGTGTTCGAATAAGGGTCTGGTATGGATTTTTGGGGGACCCCATGCCATTTTTTTTAATTTTAGCACAGGGTTCCCCTTAAAATCCACACCAGACCTGAAATCTGGTATGGTATTTTGGGGGACACCATGCATTTTTTTTTACATTTTGATGAGGGGTTCCCCTTAATATTCATACCAGACCCAAAGGGCCTGGTAATGGACTGGGGGGAACCCATGCTGTTTTTTTATATGAATTTCATCTATATTGCCTTGATCCAACAATGCATTACAGCCTTGATCAGATTTAAATGACTTTTTTCCTTTAGAAATGTCATTTTGCTGCGGTACTGTTCTAAACACGGGAATAATGCGCTACTTTATAGGCATTCTAAGGACACCCCCCAGGCACAACATTTAAAGGAATGTTTCATTTTTATTGTTTCACTTTAAGCATTATTAAAATCACTGCTCCTGAAAAAACGGCCACTTTAAATACTTTTTTTTGCATTGATACATGTCCCCTGGGGCAGGATTTGGGTCCCCAAACACTTTTTTAGTAATAACTTGCATATAAGCCTTTAAAATTAGCACTTTTGAGTTTTCATGTTCGTGTCCCATAGACTTTAACGATGTACACTTGTTCGTACAAATTTTTTGCCTGTTTGCATGCTCTGGTGTGAACCAAACCGGGGGGATATTCGGGTCATCCCTAGTCTTCATACTAGACCACTGGCCAGAACTTGCCCAGTATGCAATAGAGCTGCTGGGTTGCCCTGCATTCATTGTGGTTTCTGAATGGGCATTCAGTGCTTCCAGAGGTTTTATAACAGATAAGAGACCGCATCTGTCCACAACTGACATTTATCAAAATTAATCAGTCCTGGGTTAGCAGCAGCTTTCAAGCCCCTGATGCCGATGTTGCTGATTAAGTGCTTTCTTGATCTCGAATCTCTGAAAGACAGTCTAGGTAGCCTAGCTTTGTGGTTGTTGATTTCATCTGGAAGACATTTTTTGGTGTAGGTTTCATGGGCACAATTAACTCCCAAGGACCAATTTTTCCGCACCTGTTTGACAGGTGCATAGCATTGCAATTTTTTACAGCAAGGCCAATTCTTGCTTTCATCAAGCATACCTTTATAGGATTAGGGTATGAAGGCACCACCGACACACAAAGACCAATTTTTTCGCAACTGTTTGAGCAGGGAATCAAAGTTAGGCCCAATTCTTGCTTTTATCAAGAGTACCTCTATAGGGTTATGGTGTGAAGGCACCACCGACACCCAAAGACAAATTTTTCCATGCCTGTTTGACAGGTGCATATCATTGCAATTTTTGACAGCAAGGCCAATTCTTGCTTTCATCAAGAGTACCTATATAGGATCACGATTGGGAGGCACTACCGACACCCAAAGACCAATTTTTTTATGGTCAGATTTTTTTATTTTTATTTTTTTCTTTCTCTCTCTCTTTTTTCCCTTCTGTTACTTATATCTTTTTGAAAATGTGAAAAAGTGGGACATGTGTCCCCCTTTTTGTGTATGGGAATGGCCGGTACTGGGGGGATATGGGGTTTATATGATCTCGAACCCTGACACAGCACTCTCATTAGATCTCGCCAGGATATGTTGGATGTATGACAGTCGTGTAACTGCGAGTCTTTGGCTTTATGGATTGTTTTGTACTCTGTCATGGTATGTTGTATTTTGGGGACCACTTCTCCCTGTTTTGAATAAAGATTATAATTTAAAAAAAGATTATCTACAGGGATTAACACAGACAGTACTGGGTCTCTAGTCTTAAAAATTCTGTCTCGTTACAGCTTCCAGAGTTCAGTTTCTCTTTACATGATTCACCTTTAGCCATTTAGATCAGTGGCTGACACTCTAGAATCAATGAAATGCCATGGTAACTAGAAATAGTGAGGGGACAGGGCCATGTCTAATTTCAGGCTCAAGTACTCCAATCTGTGAGATAGGTCCAGTGACAACCTCCTCAGACTGAGGATCCAACCAAAGCTCTGTAAAGTCTGGACTGTCTTTCCGAATGTGGCTGCCAGGGACAGGGAGGATTGGATCTTTAACAGGAGATTGTCCAGGTACCCTACAACAATATTCTCCTGTAGGGATTTTGTCCCTATCACATTTGAGCAGCCAATATGACTATAGAGTCACACATGTGGATGTATAAACAGTGGTAAATGACAACCCACTCCATCCCCTTCTCCATGCCCACTAACCAGCTAAACACAATGGGATATCGCATGTAGATTCATGCAGGCTTCACCTCCCTCTTGTTCTAAGCCACAGGCTGGATGGGGACATAGGCTGTGACTGGCATAAATCTACCCACACTGTGTTATTGCCAGAAAATAATAAAGACTTGATTTCAAACCAAAGACCAATTTTTACCTGTTACTTATAACCAAAGTCTGCGAAAGAGACACCAGAATTTATCCAAAAGATCTCTAATCTTGTTCCCAGTGCATTACATTGTGGCCTCACCATACAGACTGGCTCCCCAAGCCGTTGTTTATAAAATAAAATAAAGCTTGAATAGAAAATTTCATATATTTGGTGTTATAAATGTCATTATTGCTTCAACAGGCTCCATACATGATACAGATGTGCCACATTACAGGCAGACTAATGGGACCCCCAGGCACGATATTTAAAATAATTTTTCATTTTTATTTCTCATTTTGGTGGGCTCACTTTAAGCGTCAGTAAGTTACTGCTCATTTAAAAATGATGTTTTTTACAAACTTGTTTTCATTAATACGTGTCCCCCAGGACAGTACCCAGACACCATAACCATTGTATGCCCAATAAATTGCATTTAAGCCCTCAAAATGGGCACTTTAGATTTTTCCATTTCAGGTCCCATAGACTTCATGTTACATAAACATCAAGTGAGAAGAAAGCCCATTAAAAAAAGAGCAAAGTTCTTAACAGTGCAGCTAACCAATTCCACAGTTACATAGTATAAAACTGTGCAGTAATAGGCAGTTCATATAGGTTTATAAAGTACCCATTTCAAATTGGTGCTCTACACCAGAGAAGAAGTGGGACTAATGGTGTGGGGTTTCTCACCCAGAGTAAGATTAAGTTATTCTACCTTGTATTGGGTGAACACTTGGGCTAAGTAATTTTAATGGTTTCCTTCATCCTTCCTAATCAACTGATTCGAGTTAATTCTGAGACCTGGTGGATGAGCAATTCCTGTACTGACAGCGGTATATCTACAGGTTTCATACAGATACTGTTATGACCTACTTAAAAGGTCATTTTTGGATTGGTAACCCTGTCTATGGGAGAAATGTGCCTGTGATGGAAGAGTTACATCTTTCATTCTGGTGTGCAGCACAGATTTAAAATTTATGAACTTATATGAACTGCCTATTGCTGGATAGTTTTACACGTTGTTTATTCTTATTTTAGTGTTGTATTACATCTATTTATTTATACTCATACCCTTTGGTATAGTTATACAGTGGATAGGGCATTTATTTATTTATTCAGACTAAAATAATACGTAGTATATATTCTTAACACTTGCATGGACATTTGTTTATTGCAAAACCCCTGTCATAACTGCATATTTAAAGAATGCAACAGTGTTAGAAATATAGCATTCTTGCTGCTACAGTAAAAAAAATACAAATGTTGTTGTCCCTGGATTCCAACTCCAAACATATACAGTATCTCTTCCTACAATATATGTATGTGTATATATATATATATATATATATATATATATATATATATATATATATATATATATATATATATATATATTAATCTGCATTCAACAGCAAAATATTCATGATCTTCCGTACTTTTAATTTAACATTTTTTGCTCTAAACAAAAACATTTTTGTGATTTATTAGCCAATAATTTATTAAATATTTAGATTTTCCTTGTATAATGACACATTTTTTATGTATATCTGTGTATAAAACAGCTATTTGGTTGGTATGCAGATGGCACAGTGAGAGACAGTTTGGTTATTTGTAGACAAAAAGCCCTTCTTAACTTACATAAAATCCACACACTATTTAGGCTTGTCATCATAAAATCAATTGCTTCAAAACTATCATGTCTTTTGGAAAACCTTGAGCATGATAATCAGCCTTAGCATTTCTTACTTTGCAATGCCCTCTACAGACGCAACAGAATATAACATCAAGCACAAACACAAATCTGTAACATTCTGAGAATGCAGTAACACTTCAATAATGCATGTAGATTGGTGAGGAGACAATGTTAATTTTATTAACGTACTGGTGTTATTGGACCAATTTATTGAATAGACATTATTTAGCATATTGCATACCTGTGGGATACCTGTGGGAGTTGGAAAACACTGTAGTAGATGCCACTACAGTGATCCCTGTGATCTTCTGGGTCCTGAGCAACTGCCCTGCTACATAGTAATCACAGTGGGTTGCTCCCTCGGCACAGCTGACATTCAGAAAAGGCTTTTTTATTTGTCTCAATTAATTAAAAGCATTCCTTGATTGAAAGGAGATAAAGAATTCTATGCATGAAGGTAAAAAAAAAAAAAAAAAAAAAAAACCTTCTGTGTGTGTGGTGCCTTGCTTAATGCATTAAGAGATCACATAAGGAGAGGAGAGGAGCTAGAAGATGGATGCTTGATCCGGAGCTCCGCGTAACCGCAGACGATCCAGCCTCTTCAGTGTAGTAGCACAATCTCCTGGTCCGCTTCATATTGGAAAATCAGGAGGTATGCCTAGTCGTCGTAAGAAGTCATCTCAGCCCCATAAATTTTGGATTTATTTCCGACTGTCATGTACCTTGTGACAGAGCCTCACGTGTAGAGGGAGTCCTCTTGTTCAGCCCTGACTCAAGGGTCACTGGTGTTGCGACAGTGGCAGTGAGAGCATGGTGAGGTAAGAGTGCCTGCCAGATCTTCCCCACTTATAATGGTTGGCGCTCTACACAAAGATCTACCCATTGTGTAAACCACTGAGATTTAGCCTACAAACCTATTAGCAGATGGTCCTACACCTCATATAGGACTGCCAAATGATCTCCCTCTAACTCCCCACTGTGTTGGTGAGAATGTGGGCATACAGGTAAGCTTCTAAACATATTGTGGTCATGCCCTAGCCTCACGAGCGTTGGCATAAAATATTTTGTGTTCTAGCAGAGGTGACTGGAGGTTTAGTTGCCCTTAACCCAGCCTTGGCAATTTTGAATTTAAGAATTGGCAGCTTCCCTCTAAGTCATTGGACAGTGGTCTCACATATCTTATCTGTAGCATGTGTCATCATCACAAGGCACTGGAAAGCACATCTGGGCTCTAACTCATCGAATGCGCTAGCCCTTGTACAGCTACTGAAACCTGCTCTCACTACGCTCTACCAAACATGTCAAATTCATTGTTTCATTGTCGATATGGGTGGATTGGTATAAAGTGTAACCTTTGTTATCTATAGTAAGTTACTCTGCACTGTACTGATACAACTTTATATTTGCTATTAGGGATGAGCCGAACACTCCCCGGTTCAGTTCGCACCAGAACTTTCGAACGGACCCCAAATTCGTACGAACGTTAGAACCCCATTGAAGTCTATGGGACTCGAACGTTTGAAATTAAAAGTGCTAATTTTAACGGCTAATATGCAAGATACTGTCCTAAAAAGGGTTTGGGGACCTGGCTCCTGCCCCAGGGGACATGGGTCAATGCAAAAAAAAGTTTAAAAATGGCCGTTTTGGCGGGAGCACTGATTTTAATGACGATTAAAGTGAAAAAAAAAAGTGAAATATTCCTTTAAATATCGTGCCTGGGGGGTGTCTGTAGTATGCCTGTGAAGTGCCACGTGTTTCCCGTGTTTAGAACAGTCCCTGCACAAAATGACATTTAACGGAAATAACGTAATTTAAAACTGCTTGCGGTTTTAATGTTATATCTGGTTCCTGCAATATGGTTGAAAATCATTGAGAAAAGTGGCATGGGTAGCCCTCCCTGCACATTACCAGCCCCTTTGGGTCTTGTACGCATATTATGGGGAACCCCGTACCCATATTAAAAAAAGGAAATACGTGTGGCCCCCAGGCCCTATATACTCAGAACAGCAGTATACAGGCGGTGCAAACAAGACAGGGACTGTGTAGGTTTGTTGTGTTAAGTAGAATCTGTTTGTAATTTTCAACTGGTACATTTTTAAAGTGTAGCTCCAATCAAAAAAACTATTTTTAAGCTTTTTGGAAAACATAGGGAAGGGTTATCACCCCTGTATAATTTGTTTTGCCGTCCGTCTTTTTCAGAGCACGCAGATAGCACGCACAATCTCCTACCGCTGACTGCAAGCTCTATTTAAAACGAGCAAGATAGTTAGCTATATAGGTGGATATAGCGGTGTATACTGCGTTCAGAGCACGCAGACAGCATGCACATTCTCCTAACACTGACTGAAAGCTCTATTTAAAACAAACAAGATATTTAGCTATATAGGTGGATATAGCGGTGTATACTGCGTTCAGAGCACGCAGACAGCACGCACAATCTCCTAACACTGACTGAAAGCTCTATTTAAAACGAGCAAGATATTTAGCTATATAGGTGGATATAGCGGTGTATACTGCGTTCAGAGCACGCAGACAGCACGCACAATCTCCTAACACTGACTGCAAGCTCTATTATAAAAGATAGATATATCGCTAGATATATAGGTGAATATAGGGGTGTGTACTGCGGTCAGGGCATGCAGACAACAACCACTACAGAAGAGCAAGAACGAAAAATCAGCCGATAACGATCGGTGTATACTGTGTTGAAGGTACACAGAACACCCACTAACTGCTACAGATGCCAACACACTACACTAGGCCGCCGCGCTGGCGGCCTTATATAGTGTGGGCCGTGTACTACACAGCCTGAGCTATGATTGGCCACAGGCATCCTGCCTGTGGCCAATCATGGCTCTCCTCGCTGCCGGCGCTGTGATTGGCCAAGCATGCGGGGTCACAGTGCATGCTTGGCCAATCATGAGCCAGCAATGCACTGCGCCATCGCAGTGCATTGTGGGCCATGAGCGCCACACGAATTTGGCGTAAACGGCCCATAGCGTTCGGAATTCGCTGAACGGGCGAACAGCCGATGTTCGAGTCGAACATACGAAGCTCATCCCTATTTTCTATACAATACTGCAGAAAACAATGGAAGAGGCTTTTTCCTTTTGACTCTGTATTTTGTCTTGTTATGGCTTTTTGCTTTCTCCTTTGTAATAACAAAATTTCAATAACAAATGTAAAGATAACAAAAAAAAGAGATCACATAAGGTATCACATATTAAATGTAATATAACTCAACTTAACCACTTAAGCCCCGGACCATTTGGCTGGCAAAAGACCAGAGCGTTTTTTGCGATTCAGCACTGCGTCACTTTAACTGACAATTGCACAGTCATGCGGCGTGGCTCCCAAACAAAATTTACCTTTTTTTCCCCAACAAATAGAGCTTTCTTTTATGCTGCGTACACACGTAGCAGACTATCCGGCGGACTTAGTCTGGCGGACTTTCCGCTGGACTGTCCACCGGACTTTCCGAAACGAGCTACTTGCCCACACACGGTACTTTTGCAGCGGACTAATACGGCGTACTATTATTGAAATTAACGGACACACCCACACACGCGGAGGAAATTCCGCTCATTTTGAACACGTTTCCAGGTAGCCTGGTATGGACTTAAAGGGGACCCCTACGCTGAAAAATCGGCGTGAGGGTCCCCCCCAGGTCCATATCAGACCCTTATCCGAGCACGCTACCCGGCTGGCCAGGAAAGGGGGTGGGGAAAAGCGAGCGCCCCCCTCCTCCTGAGCCGTACCAGGCCGCGGGCCCTGAACATGGGGGGTGCTTTGGGGAAGGGGGGCCATGCGACCCCACCACCCCAAAGCACCTTGTCCCCATGTTGATGAGGACAAGGGCCTCTTCCCGACAACCCTGGCCGTTGGTTGTCAGGGTCTGCGGGCGGGGGGCTTATCAGAATCCGTGAGCCCCCTTTAATAAGGGGGCCCCCCACCCTATGTGAATGAGTATGGGGTACAATGTACCCCTACCCATTCACCTGTACAAAAAAAGTAAAAAAAAAAACACAACACACAAGGGTTAAAATAGTTTATTCGGGGGTCTTCTCGCCGGACTCCTCTGCTATCTTCTGCTAGCTCTTTTAATAGCGGAGGAGCTCGGCTTTCTTCTTCGCCGCCGCCGCCCTCTTCTTCCGACTTCGGGGGTCTTGTCCCCCTCTTTGGGGGTCTTGTCCCCCTCTTCAGTTCTTCTTGCCGGGCCACCGCGCCTTCTTCTAGCTCTTTTACAAGCGGTGGCCCGGTCTTCTGTCGCCGCTGTCTTCTGGCCTTCTGTTCTTCTCTTCTCTTCTTCTCTTCTCCTCTTCTGGAGATGTTGCCTCGTCGCTGTCTCTGCTCACAATGACAGGGATGTGGCGTGCGGCGACTTATATAGGGACATCCCGGATGATGTCCCCGCCCATTATGATGTCACAGTCCCAGAGGATGGTGGGACTGTGACATCATAATGGGCGGGGACATCATCCGGTGATGTCCCTATATAAGTTGCCGCACGCCACGTCTCTGTCATTGTGACCGGAGACAGCGACGAGGCAATATCTCCAGAAGAGAAGAAGAGAAGACGGCGGCGGCGACAGAAGACCACGCCTTCTTCTAGCTCTTTTACAAGCGGTGGCCCGGCAAGAAGAACCGAAGAGGGGGACCAGACCCCCCGAAGAGGGGGACAAGACCCCCAAAGTTGGAAGAAGAGGGCAGCGGCGGCAAAGAAGAAAGCCGGGCTCCTCCGCTATTAAAAGAGCTAGCAGAAGATAGCGGAGGAGTCCGGCGAGAAGACCCCCGAAGACGGAAGAAGACCCCTGGAGCTGTGCAATAAACTATTTTAACCCTTGTGTGCTGTGGTTTTTTTTTTACTTTTTTTTTTAAAGGTGAATGGGTAGGGGTACATTGTACCCCATACTCATTCACATAGGGTGGGGGGCCGGGATCCGGGGGCCCCCTTATTAAAGGGGGCTCACGGATTCCGATAAGCCCCCCGCCCGCAGACCCCGACAACCAACGGCCAGGGTTGTCGGGAAGAGGCCCTTGTCCTCATCAACATGGGGACAAGGTGCTTTGGGGTGGGGGGATGCGCGGCCCCCCCTTCCCCAAGTCACCCCTCCATGTTAAGGGCACGCGGTCTGGTACGGCTCAGGAGGGGGGGCGGTCACTCGTCCCCACCCCCTTTCCTGGCCGGCCGGGTAGCATGCTCAGATAAGAGTCTGATCCGGACCTAGGGGGGACCCCCACGCCGATATTTCGGCGTAGGGGTTCCCCTTTAAGTCCATACCAGGTGACGGGGCCAGCGATGCCTCCTTCGCTGGCCCCAGCTACCTGGAGATTCGCTGGCCCCGGCTACCTGGAGACGCGCTCAAAAGTACGGCAGACTGGCACACACACGGCCGAAATGTGAGTCCGGCGGACAGATTGGAGTGCAAAAATACTTTCTTAGTCCGCCAGACTTTTGGGTAAAAAAAGTCCGCCGGAGCCTACACACGGGCGGACTTTTCCACCGGATTGTTTGATCATGTGTACGCAGCATTAGTGGTATTTGATCACCTCTGTGGTTTTTATTTTTTGCACTATAAACAAAAAAATAGCGACAATTTTGAAAAAAATTCATTACTTTTTGCTATAATAAATATCCCCAAAAAATATATAAAACTTTTTTTTCTTCAGTTTAGTCCGATATGTATTCTACATATTTTTGGTAAAAATAAAATTGCAATAATTCTATATTAGGGGATAGTTTTATGGCATTTTTATAACATTTTTATAACATTTTATAACATTTTTTTTACTAGAAATGGAAGCGGTCAGAGATTTTTATCATTACTGTGACATTATGGCGGACATTATGGCGGACACATCGGACATTTTTGGCGCAATTTTGTGACTATTCACATTTATAAAGCGATTAGTGTGATTAAACATGCATTAATTACTGTGTAAATGTGACTGGCAGTGAAGGGGTTAACCACTAGGTGGCACTGTAGGGGTTAATTGTGTACTAGGGAGTGATTCTAACTGTGGGGGGGGGGGGGGGCTTGTTTACATCAGCATTTCCCTGTTCTTCCAGACCTGCACCTTATAGCAAGTGTCATGTTGTCCTGCCAAGTCCCCCCCCCACAAAACATACACACATAAGCACAGCATACAGTGGTGTGAAAAAGTGTTTGCCCCCTTCCTCATTTCCTGTTCCTTTGCATGTTTGTCACACTTAAGTGTTTCGGAACATCAAACCAATTTAAACAATAGTCAAGGACAACACAAGTAAACACAAAATGCAATTTGTAAATGAAGGTGTTTATTATTAAAGGTGAAAAAAAATCCAAACCATCATGGCCCTGTGTGAAAAAGTGATTGCCCCCCTTGTTAAAACATACTATAACTGTGGTTGTCCACACCTGAGTTCAATTTCTCTAGCCACACCCAGGCCTGATTATTGCCACACCTGTTCACAATCAAGGCATCACTTAAATAGGAGCTGCTTGACACAGTAAGGTCCACCAGAAGATCCTTAAAAGCTACACATCATGCCGAGACCCAAAGAAATTCAGGAACAATTGAGAAAGAAAGTAATTGAGATCTATCAGTCTGGAAAGGGTTATAAAGCCATTTCCAAAGCTTTGGGAATCCAGCGAACCACAGTGAGAGCCATTATCCACAAATGGCGAAGACATGGAACAGTGGTGAACCTTCCCAGGAGTGGCCGCCCAAAATTACCCCAAGAGCGCAGCGACGACTCATCCAAGAGGTCACAAAAGACCCCACAACAACGTCCAAGGAACTGCAGGCCTCACTTGCCTCAGTTAAGGTCAGCGTTCATGCCTCCACCATCAGGAAAAGACTGGGCAAAAATGGCCTGCATGGCAGAGTTCCAAGGAGAAAACCACTGCTGAGCAAAAAGAACATCAAAGCTCGTCTCAATTTCTCCACAACACATCTTGATGATCCCCAAGACTTTTGGGACAACATTCTGTGGACCGATGAGACAAAAGTGGAACTCTTTGGAAGGTGTGTGTCCAAGTATATCTGGCGTAGAAGGAACACTGCATTTCATAAAAAGAACATTATACCAACAGTAAAATATGGTGGTGGTAGTGTGATGGTCTGGGGCTGTTTTGCTGCTTCAGGACCTGGAAGACTTGCCATGATAAAAGGAACTATGAATTCTGCTGTCTACCAAGAGATCCTGAAGGAGAATGTCCGACCATCTGTTCGTGTACTCAAGCTGAAACGAACTTGGGTTCTGCAGCAGGACAATGATCCTAAACACACCAGCAAGTCCACCACCGAGTGGCTGAAGAAAAACAAAATGAAGACTTTGGAGTGGCCTAGCCAAAGTCCTGACCTGAATCCTATTGAGATGTTGTGGTATGACCTTAAAAAGGCCGTTCATGCTCGAAAACCCTCTAATGTAACTGAATTAGGACAATTCTGCAAAGATGAGTGGGCCAAAATTCCTCCAGGACGCTGTAAAAGCCTCATTGCACGTTATCGCAAACGCTTGGTTGCAGTTGTTGCTGCTAAGGGTGGCCCAACCAGTTATTAGGTTTAGGGGGCAATCACTTTTTCACACAGGGCCATGATGGTTTGGATTTTTTTTCACCTTTAATAATAAACACCTTCATTTACAAATTGCATTTTGTGTTTACTTGTGTTGTCCTTGACTATTGTTTAAATTGGTTTGATGTTCCGAAACACTTAAGTGTGACAAACATGCAAAGGAACAGGAAATGAGGAAGGGTGCAAACACTTTTTCACACCACTGTATATATATATATATATATATATATATATATATATATATATATATATATATATATATACAGTGCCTTGCAAAAGTATTCAACACTCTTGGCATTTTTCGTGTTTTGTTGCCTCACAACCTGGAATTAACATGGATGGTTTGAGGATTTGCATAATTTAATTTACAGAACATGTACACAACTTTGAAGATTTTCTTTTTTTAATGTGAAGCAAACAGCAAATAGGACAAAATAACAGAAAAAGTCAATGTGCAAAACTATTCACCCCTTAAAGTCAATACTTTGTAGAGCCACCTTTTGCAGCTATCACAGCTCCAAGTCTCTATGAGCTTGCCACATTTTACCACTGGGATTTTTTGCCCATTCCTCCTTGCAAAACTGCTCCAGCTCCTTCAAGCTGGATGGTTTGCACTTGTGAACAGCAATCTTTAAGTCTGATCACATATTTTCTATTAGATTGAGGTAGAACTGAGCTAACTGAGTGCAATCTGACCTCCATTATCTTCAGCAGTTTGCACGGGAGACATCAGGGGTCTAATAGATCATTAAAAGGAACCCTTCACTCTAATTATGGGTTTTCTATGTGATAGCAACAAAGGTAAGTGGAAAAAAGGTAAACAAAATACAAAGGCTCACTCAAGCACTTAAACCTCCTTCCCCGACCCCCACATAAATGCACACTTTGGGGGTGCCTACACACAAAAATGTTTATTGTGCTGAAAGAAAAACAAATAGGGCCATTATTCATGGTTAACACTAAAGTGATGGCCTGTAAGTGGTTTTAAAGTGTTGTCTTCAGAACATTCTCTGTACTGAAGTTTGCCACCACTTCACGGGCACATGCAATTTTAAAGCTTTACATCTCATCCTTTATACCCTACAAAAAAAACTGTAATATGTTGTGTTTTTTGTGCTAAAATTAACTTTTATGTATTCTTTACATAAAACTCGTCCTTGATAAACTTTTACACTAATATCTTGTGGTATAAAATATTATGCATGTCACTACTTTGTTCTCCAAGGTCTGTTCTTTCTGAAAATATATACTATTTTTGGATTTTAAATAATATTGAGATTTAAATTTTTTATTTAAACATTTGTGCAAAAAAATAAAAAATTAAAATTTTTTATAAAAGCAGCTCCAGCAGCAAAAGGATTAAACGCTTGCCTGTTTTTTTGTCACTATTTGTGTCCCTGATAGATCGGCTTGCACTCTCTATGTGCCCTGATTACTACAGAATTTGAGACTTGTCAACAGAACAAGAGGTGAAGGTAAATCTTCCAATTGGGACTCCTGTTCCTGCAACAGCTGTCTAAGAGAATAGTTTCCCTCACTATGTAGAGATTTACTCTCATTCCTGTGGCATTTTTTTTGACAAGACATGCAGGGTAATCTCCTCAATGGGACAAAGACAGCAACACAAAAACTGACAGGTTTTAACCCTTCCCTACTCACAAAAGAAAAGTTTTGTCTGATCTAAGATCTGACATTGTTTCCAACAACAAATGTTTTGGCCTTGTTCACATGTCTTTTTTCCAAGCAAGCTTTGTGTAATAGTGTGCAAGTACTAGTCAATCACATAGACTTCAATGACTTGTCTGTACATAAATGTATGGCCTGGGGAAAGATGTATAAACAAGAAGGCTAAAAGTCTTTTAGCTGCAGTTTCTAGTTGTGAATTCAAAACCACTTTGTTACATTGAAAACAAACAGTTCAGAATGCAGAGATATTAATGCAACTTGCATGTAGCCTCATTAACTTTATTAGCTGTTATCAATGCAAGACATGGGAGCTGATTTACTAAAGGCAAATAGACTGTTCATTTTGCAAGTGTAGTTGTTCCCTACAAGAGAGTTTGTACTAGAGCTTAATGAATGTGGTGACGTTTCTTTTTGCAAAGAATGTCTAATCACATGTAAGGAAAATTTACAAAAAAAAAAAAAAAAAAACACAAGCTGTCTTAGCCCCTGTACACACTGTCGGAGATTTCGACAACCAAATCCGTCGGATTTTGTCCGTCGGATTTTGTCCATTGGATCTTGTCCGAAACTGTTGCATACACACGGTCGGACTAAATATGATCTTTCAGAACGTGATGACGTCATTTTGTTACGATGGGACTACATTCAGGCTAGTAGCCAATAGCTTTGATGTAGGAATTTGATCTGAGCATGCGTGGCACTTGGTCCGATCAAAATTCGCTACACATGATCGGAGTATGTCCGATCGAACCAGTTGGTCGGGAAATATTTCCAACAAGTTGGAAAATTGGGTCCGATGGATATTCAGGCGGAATTAGTCCGATGCATACCACACACAGTCGGATTATCCGACAACACGGTCCGATAGGACACATTCCGACGGATTCTCTGACCGTGTGTACAAGGGCTTACTTAGGTACCATCATGTAAACCAAAATAACATTTACATTCGTAAATGTTTTTAGAGTGTTGTTTGTGTTGTAGAGGTCTGAGATATTAGTTATCTTTTGTTTCTGACAGTTTAGCAGGTTTAGATTTGGTTTTACTTTTAAGGCATTGAGCCTTGCCTTGTTGGGCTAGTAAGGCTCCAGCTTTATTACCTAAGGCATAGTATTTGGCTTTAGTTAATTTAAGGTTGTTCTCAAATTTAAAGAGTAAACATGAGCAGAGTTTTTTGTCACTGTTCTAAGAGCTCACTGGCTAGTTTGTGGGAGGAATACAGTTTGTTTTTGTTTTTAAGTAGGGTAATTTGGGAAAGGACCTTGTCAACTTGCTTAGACCTCTGGTTTTTAACATTACTAAGGAGTTTAATAAGGACACCATGCATGTAGGCTTTATATGCTGACCAAAGTACAAACCTATCAGTGTCCGGTTGATTGTTCGCTTGAAAATAGGAGTGGTGTTCAATATTGAGTTTTTGAACGATGCTTGGGTCAGAGATGAGGAAGGCATCAAGTCTCCATATTCGGGTTGTTCTAGGTCTGCAGTTTCCCACAGTAAGGGAGATGGGTGCATGGTCCGATTATGTGATGGTTCCATTTTCGGAGTTCGTCACATCCTGGAGGGTGAGTTTGTCGACAAGGAAGAAGTCAATACCGGAGTATTAAAGTTGAGAAGAGGAGAAGTAGGAAAAGTCATGCTCATTGCTGTGGTGGCATCTCCTCGGATCATAGAGATCATTTGCTTGAAGAAACGGGTTCAGAACAGTTCGATGGTTTCTAGTCGCGGATGTAGTATCCATTGTGGAATCTCCAATTACGTTGAACTCACCTCTAATAAGACGCCTCCCCTTTCAAAGTCGTATTATTTTCTTGTAGAGTTGTTTGTGGAATCATAGTTGCTGTTTGTTTGGTCCATAGACGTTGATCAGAGTGTAAATTACTTGGTTAAAGTCACATAGGAGAATCAGGACATGGCCTTGGGGGTCTGCAATGGATTGATGTTGTTTAAATTGTACCATGTTCCGTATGGCAGTGAGGATTCTGTTTTTCTTCTTCTGGCCTGAAGCTTAAAAAACCTGGTCGTAGTTTTTCAGGGTGAATCTGGGAGTTTTGGCAGAGGCAAAATGGGTCTTTTGCACTAAGAGGATATCAGCTTTTTGGGTGTTGGCTTTCTGAAAAGTGCAGATCTTTTCTGCGGAGAGTTTAAGCCCCTGGCATTGATAGAAACAATTTTGAAAGCCATTCTGGGGGATTAAAGGTAGGGTGGATTGTTCCCAGGTGAAGGTGATGATTGGTTGGTGTGGTGCAATTCGCTAGTACAGGTTCTAAGTGGTGTGCACAATGTGGTTTGTCGCTTATGTAAAGAAATAGAGACCTGGGTGTAGCTTGGTGGAAAGGTGGGCGGGGATTGGGTGGTGCTGGGTAAGGATGAAAGGTCTCTGTTTAAAAAGGGAGAGCCCAGTAACAAAAGGGTCCTGGACTCAATGTGCAGAATCTACTGCAAACAGACCTTTGGGGGAAGAGAACTTACGTTCACAACGTGGGACAGGGATCTCTTAGCAGGCAGGCAGGCAGGTAATGGATAAAGGCGCTGCAGTTTCCCAGCCATTTGGCTTGTGCATAGAAGGATATATATTGAGGCTGTCAGGCATCTGAAGGATCTCCCCTGGTCTCCATCAGGGTTGGAAGGTGATCGGAAAGGCACAGTGCTTCCTCTGGTATGATATGCCAGTTTCTCAAAAGTGTGAGTCCCATAGGGAGGGCACGCACTGCGTGAGGTTTTTTTTGGTGCATAATGAGTAGTTTATGGTTCTGAAGTGCTTTAGTTATAGTCCCCAACTGCCTGCGATTTTCCATTGTTGCTTTGGCTAAGTCAGCATACAGTGCAGTGTTGGTGAAAGGGTCAGGGAGTCTCGCTGCTCGTTTGGTTGCGTACATTACTTTTTCCTTTGTAGTGAAAAAATGTATGCAGGTTAAAACATCCCTGGAAGTGGAAGCAGAGAGGTAAGATGGCTTGGGGAGTCTGTGTGCCCTGTCAATTTCCATGCCATGGGTTGTCAGGTCAGGCAAAAGAGCCCACATCAGGGATTGTAGAAATTGAACGAGATCTGATTGTTGGATTGACTCAGGGATATTACGGAATTTAATATTTTACCATTTTGAATGGTCTTCCAGGTCTGCAAGTTTCAGATTAATTAATTGGAGTCCTTCGTCATGATCTGCAAAGCCATCCACTAGCTCATTATGGGCAGAGAGTAAGTCTGACATTTTAGTTTCCATTTGTGTAATAGCGTGATCATGCTGATTTACAGTCATGGATAATGAGGAGACAGCTTGCCTCAGTGAAAGCAGCATATTCTTCATAGTGTTTTCAGACAGTGGCTGGTCAGAGGCAGGGAAGGCATCCAATACTGATGATTGCTGCATTGGGGGGAGAGAGAACAGGCACAGAGCTGTGACAGGCAGAGACTGGTGAGGCTTAGCAGTTCTGAGCCTAGTCTTAGCAGGGCTGAATGTTGTGGGCATGTTGGGGGGAGAGGACTCACCCTGTGTATCAGAGGATCGTTGGAGCCCCGGAGACAGCGTGGGGCTCTGACTGGAATGTGAGGAGGAGAGCCGCGCAGTTGTTTCTCTGCCAGTGCCATTTTGGCCACTCAATAGGCCTGATGAGGGATAGTAATCTATTAGCTTCCTGGGGAGTTTGGATGATTTCCTGTGCTTCAGCATGGCCGCTCGCTGTGCTGGATTGTTCTGGCTGTTCGTGGGGTAATTTCTCCTTCTTTGAAGCCGCTGGAGATGTCGCTGTGGCAGATTATACTGCGGAGCTGTGAGTCTAGGCAGCCATCCGCACGAGCCATCAAGTCACGCCCCCAATAAATAATTTTTATATTAACTACATTGTTAGTCATCAGTACCAAGATAGTCCATCACAATTATTGAGGTTGGGAATAAATATATGGTCAGCTTCAGCTATTGCCCTACTTCCCCACCCTCATCCCTTTTCTCCAGTACCTATATAGGGTTACTATGTGAAGGGGTCACCGACACACATAGACCAAGTTTCCACACCAATTTGACAAGCGCATATCATTGCAATTTTTGACAGCAAGGCCAATTCTTGCTTTCATCAAGAGTACCCCTATAGGTTTACGGTGTGAAGGTGCCACCGACACCCAAAGACCAATTTTTCCTCACCTGTTACTTTATCCAAAGTATGTGGAAGAGACACCAGAATTTATCCCAAAAATCTCTAATCTTGTTCCCAGTGCACTACATTGTGGCCTCATCATACAGACTGGCTCCACAACCCGTTGCTTATATTATAAAGAAAGCTCGCAGGGAAAATTGTATTTTATAAATACAATTATTGCTGAAGCAGCTTCTATACACAGTACAGATGTGCCACTAGGGATGAGCTTGGTGTTCGACTTGAACGCATGTTTGACTCGAACATCAGCCGTTCGTCTGTTTGGCAAATTCAGAACTTTGTGGAACGTTCGCACCAAATTCATATGGCACGAACAGCCCACAATGCGCTATGCCATTGAAGTGCATTGCTGGCTCATGATTGGCCAAGCATGCACTGTGACCCTGCATGCTTGGCCAATCACAGCGCCAGCAGCGAGGAGAGCCATAATTTGCCACAGGCAGGATGCCTGTGGGCAATTATAGCTCAGGGGGTTTAGTACAGGCCCCACACTATATAAAGCCGCCAGCGCGGTGGTCTTGTGTAGTGTGTTTTGGCCTGCAGGGAAAGAGCAAGATAGGCAGGGACAGTGTTCTTTTCTCAGGCATCTGCAGGAGTTAAAGTGGGTTTTGTGTGCCTTCAGCACAGTATACACCTGTATCTACCCTTTTTTGCTGGTCTTCTCTAATACAGGCATCTGCAGGAGTTAGTGGGTGTTGTGTGCCTCCAGCACAGCACAGTAAACACCTGTATCTACGCTTTTTTGCTGGTGTTCTCTAAGACAGGCATCTGCAGGAGTTAGTGGGTGTTGTGTGCCTCCAGCACAGTATACACCTGTATCTACCCTTTTTTGCTGGTGTTCTCTAAGACAGGCATCTGCAGGAGTTAGTGGGTGTTGTGTGCCTCCAGCACAGTATACACCTTAAGAAACCCCTTATTGCTGGTGTTGTCTGTTGCATATCTTGCATATTAGCCTTTAAAATTAGCACTTTTGATTTTGAACGTTCGAGTCCCATAGACTTTAATAGGGTTCAAAAGTTTGTATGAATTTTTGGTCCGTTCGAAGATTCAGGTGCGAACCGAACCGAGGGTGTTTGCCACTTTACAGGTACACTAAGGGGACCCCCCACACACTATATTGAAAGGTATTAATTGAATTTTTATGCTTTCACTTTAAACATCAATAAATCACTGCTCATATAAAAATGACAGTTTTTTACAAACTTTTTTTTTATTGATACATGTCCCCTAGGGCAGTATCCGGACCCCCATAACCATTGTATGCCCAATTACTTACATATAAGCCTTCAAAATGGGCACTTTTGATTTTTACAGTTCGGGTCCCATAGACTTCAATGGGGTTTGTTATTCACTTCTGAACTTTCGTGATGTTCGAAAGTTCTGGTGCGAACCGAACAGGGGGTTGTTCAGCCCCTATTTCAAACACATGATTGGGTATTCTTAAATACATAAGTACACCTTTTTTCTTTTTTTATGAAGGTTTAAATTGCAAATTTGTCTCACTTTAATTGGAAGACAGCCTTTACTTTCTTGGTAAACTAAACCCTCTGTCTATATTACTATGTACAGTATTTTTATTTAATTATATTTTACAATTTTATTCAACAGAAATATTCATGTTTATGTTTTATGGATTACTTATTTTGTTTTGAAAACTAATATTTAATTTTAAATTAGTGACTATATTTTAATAATAAAAAGCTTTTATATATTTTTTTCAAATAGTAGTTTGAAATAGTCCTTAAATGATTTAATTTAAAACTCTTTAGCTCTGGAATCACAAATAATAGCTCTTGGGAAGCTTATAGAGTAGCTTTGTATATTTTTTTTGCTTTATAGAATACCATTTTTTTATTGGTTTTACTGAAAACTACCTGGGGCCTTGGCACACACTGTGTATTCCATTTACAGGGAGGGGTTCAGGAAAAATGTCACAGGGGGAGACACTGAACTAACCCATGGAGCAAAGTTAGTACAAATTACATTTCTCCATTTTAAGCCATTGTCAATATTAGTATAAGCTGTAATTTTACAGAACTGTAATAAGCTTTAGCTAGTTAAAAGAAATATAATAATTATTATTCCACAGTGAGACATACAGTAGTTTTGTCAAATCCCTTATAATAGATTCTACATATTCCTGACAGAATACAAATACCTAATATAAAGTATGTACATATTATAGTAAAGGCGATGTAGAGCTTGCTAAATTATTGATGTGATTTTCTTCTTTTCCAAATAAAATTTTCTGTGCACTGGGACACATAAAGGAATTGTGCCTGCAGTAAACTGGATTTCAAAGATAGAACTGAGGAAACACAGCACTTCACCTAACAACACAAGTATATCCAGTCGGAGGTGCTATATGTTAGCCCTTACTTTGTTTGTTTAGTAAAGAAAACTCACATTTGAAACAACATACGTAGTTTTAGTCCTGCAGAGCCAGTCTTCAGCATCTTTCCATGTTTTATTTAAAGGAAAACTCCAGGAAAACATACAATTCAGAAACAATTTATGAGAACACTACGTTGTTTGTGTATTTTGCTGCTTGTAAAGATGTTCGTTGAAAAAGGCACTAGACATTTTTAACTCTGCAGCCCTATTTATGAAGGTCATCTTTGACAAAACAGGTGCAGTAGGGCAGCCTGCTTCCAGAAATTCTTGTTGTGCTACCTCTTGTTCCCCTTGCTAGCCATTGTCATCTTTGCTTGACCTGGTATGGAGTATCACATGACTACATTATCCCTTCAGTAGACAAACTATTTACACAGCAGGCGTATTCATGCACTTTGTAGAAGCTAGTTCATTGATACCTATATTGTCCTCATTTAGGAGTAGAAATGGGCCAAACAACTCCCTGTTTGGTTTGCAGCAGAACTCCCGAACAGGGGAAAATTCTAACCGAACGGTAAACCCTATTGAAGTCTATGGGAGCCGAACAGGAAAAATCTAAAGTGCCTATTTTGAAGGCTTATATGCAAGTAATTGGCTGTAAAAGGGGTATGGGGAGTTCAGGTACTGCCCTGGAGGACATGTATCAATGCATTAAAGTGCAACAATAAAAATGACAAATTCCTTTAACTATAGTGCCTGGGGGGCCTCCTTAGTCTGCCTGTAAAGTGGCACATGTGTACTGTGGAAATAACATGCTAATGAAAAAAAAAGAATCAAATCACATTTAAAATGACTCGGGTACTGGCAATTGCAAACGCGTGGGGTCCCCCCAGTCAACGCGAGCAGTGTGATTGACGATGGATTCACATCGAGGCACACTGTTTTGTTTGTTTTTTTATTAAAGGATTTGGTAAAAACTCTCCTGTTTTTATTTTTTATATGCTTTTTTAGTGAATGGGTAGGGGTAACCCTTCCCATTTCACATAGGAGGGGGCCAGATCTGGGACACCCCTGCCCAAAATTACCCCCCATGTTGAGGGCATGTGGCCTCATATGGCTTGGGGGGGCTCGCTCGTCCCCCCCCCTTTCCTGATCTGCCAGGCTGCATGCCCAGAAAAGGATCTGGTGTGGATTCTAGGGGGGACCCACTCTGTTTTTTTATGTTGACATGGGATTCCCCAAAAATCCATACCAGACCCAAAATGCATTTTTATATCTTGTCTGACACTTTTTTTTATTCAGCTTTCAGCAGGGAAACCCATTGACAGCTTATGACTCATAAGATGTTAAGGATGCCGCCGTCGGTTTCCCGACCCCGCTCCTTAACAACTAGCTTACACTGTGCCCTGATTGAGCAAAGCTTTGGCCAATCAGGGCTCATAATGCACTGTGCAGCTAGCAGTGCATTACAGGGTGTTTGGTGGGGAAAAAACCCGGCAAAGATCCTGCAAATTCCGGTGTTTGGTAAATGGTCAAACAAGCAATTGTTCGGCCTGAACAGTTTGCCCAAGACTATTTAGGAACATCTATATAGTTCAGAGATCTTCACTCCTATACACAATACAATAACCCCAAATTTGACCAGGTTGTAGCAGAAAACTGTCATGGGCTAAATGACCTCGAATGACTCCCAATGGTGCTTTACTGAAACGACAGATTATACACACAGCTATAGTAATACATTGGGGTCAAATCCACAAGGATCTCACATTCATATAAAAAAACGAAATCACAAAAGCGACATACAGAATTTTTTTTTATTGTGACTCAAAGAAGATGCAGAATTAAAAGAATGCATAGAAGGGTTTACAAGGTCCATAGTTGGATATCAGAGGCTCGCCTAAACCCAATTTAAAGTTCTCTGGCAGGTGTCTCTCCAGTGTCCGACCTGTCTCCAGTTTAACCACCTGATTGGGTCAGACGGTAATCTCAGCTGCCTTAGAGGACTGACAGAGACCCCTCTGAGGCAGTCGGAGAGATGAGACTTTGTTATCCAACTATGGATGGTGCTTAGATATACAAAGAACTTTTTTTTATATGTAACAAATATGATATTTGGAAATTTGTATGGTCTGTAAAAGTTCATAAGATAGGGGTTCTTTCTCAGATTAACCACTTCAGGCCCAGCCTATTGTCAAATGATGGCTGGGCAGGACATTTGTCATTCCAGGTAGATGTCTTAAGACATCCTCCTGGAACGCACCTTGCGTTGCGGCACAATCTGTCACCGGCTGTGTCCACCAGAGACAGCTGATGACTGATCAGTGTATTGGCCTGCTGCTGATACCATGTGATCAATGTGACCAATCATTACAGATCACATGACAATTGTAAACAATGGCTTTGATTCATGCCACTCACTGTGTAGAATTGTGCTGCTAACTGTGATTGATCCCAGTGATCACATGATACAGACAGGGCCAATTGCAGCCCATCTGTACCATGTCATTAGCTGTGGCCAATCACAGCTAATCACAACAATACACACTGAATAAATCAGTTTCATTCATTAAAAATATAAGCAGAGGGCATGACCGGAAGTTGACCTGCATGGACGCTTGGGCTCCTAGCTCTCTCATAGCCCACAGCTCCACAGCGGGACTTTCTGCACCTATACATGGGTGGATCCAGGATATCTCGATCCTCCAGAGAACGGGGATCATCCCAACCTCCTCCCAGTTCTTCCACGACTTTCCAGAGCAGTTTTTCACTGCCTCCCATGCCACCTGGCAGGACGGACGGGATTGTGCTGGCTGCCTCCACCTCCTCCATGTGGTCTCCACCACAGCAAGCTTTCCAAGCTCCAGCCCATCCACAAGTCTGCCTAGCTGGCACCCAGGATGCAACCATCCCCGGTGGGCAATGTGAGTCACCCCCAGCACCCGGCCTCCCAGGGAGTGGGACACAGCCCACTCCACTGGGCCTAACCCCCGCCTCATACACACAGTGTACAGACATCTTCTCGCAGCTGCTGCACACGGTTTCAGACCCTGGCCTGACCACATGGGGTCCCAGCTCTCCTTCTCCTTCAGAGGACTCTGAGGACTTTCCACCCCTACCAGGCCCCATGCACATGCAGGACTCTGAGCTGTCACAGGCAGAGGACCAGGGGAGACTCACACTACACCAGGCCTACTGCCCTGCTCCTGCCTCCCCAAATCACATAGGCAATCACACTCCAGGGACCCCAGATCTTCTGGGAGGGGTGCAGACTTCATCGCTAACTACGCCCAGGCAGTCAGCTCTCCAGTCCCCGCTCATACAGGGGACCCGATGAGGCGGCCCTCTTCTCCGTCTCAGGCCACGGCATGGAGTGACCCATGGGACCCCCAAATGAGGCCCAAAATGCAGGCCCAGACCACAGCTTGCCTATAGCCTCAACTGCCATCCCCTCCTCCTCACTTCTTACTGCCCCAGATGGCAGTGGACCCCCACAACCATTTTCCCCCCATCATGGTAATCATATTTCCAAGCCATACCAACCAAAGAGGACTTTAAACAACTCATTAAGCATGTTAAATCCACTTGTGCAATGATTCAAACACGACATGCTAATTTCAGAAACTTAACAGACAGAGTGGAGATGACAGAGGAGGAAATACAAGAAACTAAGTTGGCAGTACACCGCACTCAACTACAATGTGCAGACCATCACATACTGCTGAGAGACATGCAGCGCCATGTTGAGGACCTGGGGAACCGGGGAGACAGGAAAAATATCTGACTCAGGGGCCTGCTTTAATCAGAGGGCCCAGAAGACCTGCAAATCACCCTATTCAGCAACCTTCTGGGAGAACCCTCGGACAAACACATTGAAATGGATAGAGCACACTGTGCCCTGCGCCCTAAAGGCCCTGCCTCCAAACCCTGTGATGTCATTTGCAGAGTTCACTCTTACCCTCTGAAAGAGGACATCATTTTCAAGGCCCGCTCTATCCGCAAAGTAGTCTTTGACAACGCATGTACAGTTATACCCGGACCTCTCTTGGATTAACCTGCAATGGAGCAGGCTCCTCCATCCCCTTCTCCTCTCGCTGCAGGTAAAAGACATTGTGTACTGCTGGGGATTCCCTTTCAGCCTCACAGCAAGATGACAAGGACAAGGACAATCTAGCAGGAAGACCTGGAAGCTTTTTATGATGTTCTGGAGATTCCTGTCCCTCAACTCCAGGAATGGGACCTGATGGCCACCCCCGCCCACAGTATGGCAGAAGGTCCCCCCAGCTTAATGTTCCCGGGGTCTGCCCCCCCCCCCATAAAGCTGTCAAACCAAAAAAAGGCTGACTGAAGCAGGGCCTCCCTATCTGGCACACCTGCCTATGGTTCGCACTTCCCCCTGGTTAACATTCATGGCCCACCCTACAGCCTTACACATGGCCCCCTTAGGCCCCTATTTTACCCGTGTTTAGCTCAATGGGTGTATCCCGATAAAGATTTGAGAGTGGTTACCCTTTTGATCACTAGGACCCCCCCCCCCCGGTTTACCCCCTAGAGTTCCTCTGATACTTTATTGTTGACTTTTCATAATTATCACTGCGGTCCTCTGTGTCCCCCTGGCCTGTTTCCTACTCCCTGCCAGGAGGACATATAGGAACTTAGTTGGCTCTGTATATCACAGGCTATACAGAGCTTATTCACAATGTTAGCTTTGCCTACTGTATGTAATATTGATCTACCGCTTTTTTCTCTCCATGTCTCTGTTCTTCTCCCTCTTTCTCCTCCACTGGCTCACCCTATGACCATCCGGATCCTCTCCAGGAGATGGCGCACTCCCGGCCACTGCACTATGGCATCCCACCAGCTGGACCAGATAAGTGCTTTTAAGTTTGCATGTACCATTCACCATGGCTAAGGTTATCTCATTAAATGTTCATGGCCTAAACTCCAACAGGAAAAGATATCTGGCGCTTAGGGAGTTCAGGCAGTTGGGGGCATATAAAGGGGACTTCAATAAGGGGGACTCTTTCGCGTTCACTTCCAGAGATTACCCTCAGGCCTGTCAGGTGTTGAACCCCCGCAAAAAGGTCAGTGTAGCCATTCTTGTATTTAAATGTGGATCCCTGTTTGCATGCTCTGAGTCCTTCATTGACCCGCAAGGACATTATATTACAATGGCAGGCGCAGACAGTCCCTTTTTGCACCCTCTATCCCCCGAACGTCCACCAGATTAATTTTCTAACTAAAGTGTTTGCTTGCCTCTTCCGAACACCCAACAAATTCTTAGTAGTAGAACTTTAACCTATCCCACTCCTTGGTGCTTGACCGCCACATGGTGAACCCTAGGGATTCACACATCCAACCTTCTAGAGACTCAAAACTCTTTCATCACATCACTAGGCGCTATGCCTTATTTGACCCCTGGCGGGTTCTCCACCCCAGGGATCGGTACTGCACATTTTATTCTGCCCCCCATTGCATGCATTCATGAATTGACTGCCTTTTTGTTAATAATGCCATGTTATGCATCATCCTCGCTGCACAGATTATCCCGATCTCCAGGTTGGACCATGCCCCCATCCTGCTGACACTGGACTTAGGTGCCCCCAGTTGCCAACCATGTCACTGGCAGCTGAACATCTTCTTCTTACAACACCTCCCCTCTAAAACTGAATTAGAATCCACACTGAAACTTTACTTCACTGAGAGTAAACACACCTGACATATACTCTTCCACTTGCTTCAGCCATGAAAAAAGACACGAGAGCCACCAAATCATAAGCTGAGAGGGAACTTAGGGCCTTCGAACATTGACTACAAACCTCCCCATCCCTACCCCTAGTCAAAAAATCATCCGTCTCCGTATGACTCCGTAACAATGTTACCATCAAAGTCACATAAAAGGGAGGACCTCATTCTGAATACTTTAGGAACATTTTCTTCGTTTTTTTTTGCATTAGTCCAACAAGTCAGTGCCCAGTTCCTCATGCCCTTTGTTCAACATTTTCTTGCATATTAGCCTTGAAAATGGCAAGAACTGAATTTCAAAACTCACCCCTATTGACTTCAATAGGGTTCAGATTAAAGCGGAGTTCCACCCAAAGATGGAACTTCCACTTTAAGCATTCATTACCACCTTAATTGCCACATTTGGCATGTATTTTTTTTGGGGGGAGTGGGGGCTTCGTTAGGAGGGGGACTCCTTGTCCCACTTCCTCCTTCCGCCCAGGGATCTCCAAGGTGACTCCTCCTTTCGCCTTTCCCTCTGTCGACTCGCACATGCGCCGTACCTGGCCGTGAAGCCGAAAGCTGTCACGGCCGGGTTCCTAGGGTGGCAATGGAGGTGCCGGTGGAGAGGAGCAACACTCCATTCGGCCGCATTGCTGGACCATGGAACAGGTAAGTGTCTGTTTATTAAAAATCAGCACTACACTTTTTGTAGCTGCTGACTTTTAATAAGCATAAAAAGCCTGGAACTCCGCTTTAAAGTGTACAATAATCAAATTTTTATGATGAGTTTGACAAATGGCCTGCAAAACAAACTCTAGCACATTCTTTTATCTCTTCCTACTACCGAATAAATGATTATTTAAATTACTTTAAGTTATAGAAATTTGACTTTTCTGTCTAATTTCTGCAACAAATAATGCAATGGCTTGTTAAGCATTATTGTTTTTGTCAAGTATCGTCTACCTTAACTGAAGAACTGTATTTTTTCACATTAGTTAAAACTCTCTGTATTAAGGGTGCTTCTGCTGTATGGGGAATTGTATCATAAATATACAGAATTACATTATACAGTGCTATTCTTGTATTTTATGGTACGTATTTGAGCCCCTGCAATGGTCGTTTTTTGGGTTGGTGAGGACCAGTGATTAAAGCAGCCAATATATACCAAACCTAAGGCTTGAATATTAGAGGAATCTGGTGAGTTTGACCCCCTGGGGGAGTGTGGTGCACATGGTGGAATACGGATCTCTCTATTCTCTGGTGGAAGGCAGGCTTGGATAACAACTATAGATTACCTTTAACACCTTGGATATTTTGAACTGTCCCTAACACCCTGAATGCTTTTAATGCTTTAAACTGTTCTACCATAACCGTCTGCAACATATTAATTTATAACTAGGGTGTTTGCCACTGGTTTATAATATTACCATATTATTCATTTAATTATTAGTGCTGTTTTAGTATTTATAACATTCAGTGTTTGGACTGTTTTTATATTTATACTACCTGTTGCTATATATATATATATATATATATATATATATATATATATATATATATATATATATAATTTTATTTTATTTTTTTAGGGTTACAAACGCTTTAAGGATCCTAAAACCAGTCTCTCATTTTCAGGAAAACCAGACATGAAAGAAGCACATGGAAATGGAAAGCAGCACATCAGAACACAGAATGGTTATTTAGAATAAAAGATTACCTTCTACTGGAGTTGTGGATATGATTATTTATTATATGTACATTTTTTTCTTTGAAATTGATAAATCTGCTTGCTTTAGCTTATATGGTCATTAACAAAAAAAAAAAAAAGTATTATTTTATGTTGTTCGTCAAAAAACATAATTTTATTTGCATTTATTGGCTGCAGTTTGCATTGTTGCATAGTGGTTGGGTAAAATAATCAAAAGTAGACATCTGCAGCGCTAACATATAAATGCCAATATAGTTGATCATACCTGAAATAAATGAATAGTATGATACTGATCAATGCAATGCAGACTAAAATGGGACACTTGCTTTTGGGTTTCCTGAATAGGTATACTGTGGGAAAATGTCCCTGGAGGATGAGTGGATGATTGATAGTCTGCCCCCTCCATTCATAGATCACAGTTCATTCATAGTGGCTGCAATATGGCTTGTATGATTGAAGCATTTGGGCAGATAGGGGGGTCATAGTCGGGTTCTCTTGATGAGAGCCTGTGACAGCAGTTTAGTTGTATTCCACACTGGAAGATTACTTTGGTAGGGTTAGGGGGGCATGGAAAAAGGAGGATTTCAATCAAAAGAAGAGGCATCAGCACAAAGAAGACATCCTACTGATTGTTTTATATATAAATAAAGGTGATCTTGAGCAAGTCCTCTAGTGTTACTCTATGTATAACATCATACTCCAAAACAGCGTCCAGACCCATCAATATCATAAACGGTTCATAAACCAATAGAACAGAAAAGTCAAAATGTCAAAATAAAATAAATAATAAAGTCCTTCTAGGTTGAACTTCCATCAGTCAGTGTCACATCACGTGATGTGACTTCATCAGGTGACGTGACCTAACACGTAGGGCATGACCGGAGCGAATGGTGGACCAGAAGTGACATGAGAGGAGACATAACAATGTTGTTTTTACATTTATGCACTTTTTAATTCATATTGATGTAAGCATCAATTTGTCTTTTAATAAATATGGGAAGCATTCTATCTATTTCATTCCTGCATGTGATTCTGAGCCATTAGCGATACTTTAATAGCCTGGATAATGTATTCTATATAGAGGAGATAAGAAAAGAAATACACCAAGGAAGGACCATCAGCCTATATATTTGTCCACAATGCTTTCTATTCACATTATTGAAGTGAGAGTTCTGAGAGCACTGAGCTGTTTGTTGAAAGCACTGTGATTGGTGGAAGTTCAACCTAGAAGGACTTTATTATTTATTTATCCATTTTATTTTGACATTTGGACTTTTCTGTTCTACTGGTTTATGAACCATTCATGATATTGATTGGTCTGGACACATTGTTTTGGAGTATGATGGTATACACAGACTAATAATAAAAATAATTTAGGGGTGTTTTTTTCACTTTCCCAGGGAGCAGCTTTTTTTGTTTTTTTGTTTTTTTCCGTTTTTCTCACATGGTGCGTAATTTGTGCAGTTGAGGTTCAATTGCTTTTTTTCACAATACACAGACTAATACTATAGGAATTGCACAAGATCACCTTTATTTATTGTCCTTTGTGTTTGCTGTGAACACATTGTTTTTGCAGCATTCCCATCACCTTTATTTGTTCTAGTCACACACACACACATAGATATATATATATTAATACAGAGAGAGAGAGAGAGAGAGAGAGAGAGAGAGAGATATTCTGGATTGATCACATTTACCTGGTAGCACAAGGGGCCACTTACATATCTATTCACTACTGATTGTATCATGTCCTTTGTGCCAAGTTATATTTATTTATTTTAATTTTAGCTGCAGTTCGCCTGTTTAATGGCTTGCATTTTAATGACTTTATTGACATGCACAAGTCTCCTTTAAGCATCTCCATTAGGTAGTTGCTTTATTTCCTACACATTTACCAGGAAATGTAATAGGTACTATAGTACAACTTATTTTTAGCACGTTGCTACTCTTCCAATAGTTGGATTGATTTTCATGGCAAACACTGCCTCTAGTGAGTTTTCCTTTTACTAAATCTACTTATTTCAATGTAATGAAAATTGTGCAATATTAATAAAAGAGAATGAAACCAATATGAAAATGTCTTCAAAATTAGGTGTAATTGAGTTTCTATCAGCTGGGGATATGAATCATAAGTGAAAGGCTTCAAATGTAGAAGGGAGTAAGAAGATAATTTCAATATCTTCTGTTCCTTAAATTAATTATTTACTAATCTCTCCACAGGACGCTTATCTCCAAGTTAGTTGTCCTTAGCCGTTAGCCCATAATAAAAGCTTGCTCCGAGTCAGTCCCTTGTACAAATTTGTGAAGCTTGTTCCTCTAATAATTAATTGATTTTTTTTTTTTTTTAAGTTATACATTGCTTTGAGATTTGAAATAATAATAATAATATATGAAAGGATTAGATTACTTTGGAATTTAAAAGCAAAAAAGTATTAAAATAACAGTATTCCCTTATCATATAAGGATATAACTGTGTTAGCACAAAAGCTGAATAGAATTTGCACTTTTTTGATATTGCACAGGGTAAAGTAGGATAACATCTTATTAGCCTTTATACACGTGTTCTTGTTTTAACCACACTGTTTTCTTCTTAATGGGTAGCTATAATCACAGAACTCTTTATAGTGTTTCTAGTCAGTTTGATCCTAGACCACTTAAAGAGTTTGAAGTACAAATAGCTATTCCATTAAAGGATTACTGAATCAAAATGGAAGTGATTGCATATTATTGTTCTTAAAGGCCATATTAAAGTGTTACTAAACCCAGAGCTCTGCATTTACTATAGCTGGTCTCCCACAGTACACAGGACACATAAATGCAATTATTTTAGTAAATATAAACTGCTAAATACCTTTGTATATAGCAGTCTTGGGAATTCTATCAGTTCCTGGTTAAAGCTTGTAGGAGGGGTTTTCATAGTGCACTGAGCTGTCCTATCAGGATCCAGGACCCCTGACCCTCTGTCTGGACAGTGCTGATTGGCCCTGTGTTGATCACATGCACGCTCCCAAGAAAAATAGAACTCTCTAGCAATACACGCCAAACTGAGCATGTGCAGCCAGTAACTCTGTCTTATCTGGACCTGTTCTGGAGTCAGTGGAAGAAGAGGTGGATCTGTGCATACAAGATCAAGCAGCCTTTTTACACAATGCAGATGATTAACCCCTTATATTCCACAGTGAGTATGACAAGCATGCTTTACTGTATATACAGACTGATTTTACTGTTGTGGGTTTAGTAACACTGCAAATACAATGAGAAAACACAAAATTACATACAGTCGATGCAAAGAGGCGAGTTGAATAGCACCAAAAAATACATGAAACATGAGACCACCAGTAGGCAAGGTGTTGGTGTAATCCTTGATATCCCATAAAGACCACCCTAGGAATGCTGCGATTGGTGAGACCTAGGCCCCCCAGGGGTCACCCCGAGGAACCAGTGTCCCACTACTCCTGAAAAATCTAGCTCCAGGAGGCTTCCCCGACACCCCTAAGGGGTTCAAACTTTGCTGGGACAGCCACCCCGGGGCTCTGAAGCATGGACAAAACAAAATGGAGGCTCTAAGGGTTGTGTAAATTACGATGGAAAGTGCGCTCGGCACAGTTGTCCCCGGGGGGTATAACCCCCAATTCCCTTGCACCGCACTGCAAGCTGCTCCTACTACATGGTCACAACAAGCCCACTAGAGGCAGACCTTAAAACAATAGGTCAGCAAAATAGTACCAAAGAGAATAAAAGTAGAAGAGGAAGAGGAAAAGAAGGGAAGGAAAGGTAGAGGGAGGGGGAGCCATCTTAAAGGCAATAGGTTGTAGGGAACATGTTGACGCTCACTGGTTACGTTTGTAAACCGGGGCTGAGGGAGATATCCAAGTGATTTGCCCACGGTTCCCATGAGGACTCAAATTGTGCTTTGGAGTCTAGGAGAACACTGGACAATTTCTCTTAGGACATAATACAGGATATTTTATGCTTGGCAGCTTTGAAGGACACCCCCATTTTTTTCCAGGCCTTGGCAATAGTCAGCTTAGCGCCCAGGAGAACGAAGTGGGTCAATTTGCAGCTCCATTTAGAAGCCCCTGTGATATTGGCATTTAATAGGGCTACTGCAGGGTTCTGGTTGGTTGAAGCCCTGTTACTGTATGAATTAGGGTAAACATCCTCTTCCAGAATGATCTGATTTTGGGACATTCCCACCATATGTAGGCCATGGAGCCATGTAGAGCACAGCCCCTGAAGCACTGGGGGTTAGCGGCTGGAAACATGAGGGCCAATTTAGAGGGTGTGAGATACCATCTGGTCATTACTTTGAGGTCTGATTCTATTAGGGAAATATTCTTAATACCTCTGGAAAAGGATGTTTGCCATTGTTCTAGATCCCAAATGATTTGGAGATCATTCTCCCACACGGTCATATAAGGGGTTTTGCCTACTTGTTGGGCAAGGGATTGGTAGATAACTGATATTCCACCCCTCTGATCTTTGGCTTGGCCGGACCATATCTCATAAGGAGTGAATCTAGGTGGGATGGGTTTCCCTTTCCATAATTTGTGGAGAAAGTGTTGTATTTGGAAAAACCTGAAGTGTTCCCCACTCAGGATTTCCATTTGTTTTTTACAGAATTTTAAGGTTATTGGGCCTGAACACGTGAAGAAATGACCAGTCCACTACAACCCCTTATCCAACCACCATTTGAAGGCTTTTATATCTTGACCTGGGGGAAAATCAGGGTTATTGAAGATGTGGGCTAGTGGAAATATTTGGAGGTCAAGGAAGGGTGGGTTTTCAATTTATCCCAGAGGGACAGGGATTGTGAGAGGATCGGAGAGAGTATAAGGGGCCTGTCCCTGGGGGGGAGCCATAGCAAGTAGTCAAGAATATATGTGAAGACCGCCTGTCTTTCTATATGGATCCAGTCTGGCTTTTCCATTCTGGCATCAACTGTTGATAGTTGGTCTAGTCTGCTTAGTAACACTTTAAATATCACAGTGATTTAACGACATTGGAGAGATTGATGGTGATCAATGGGATATGGCCCTGGAGTCAATCCCTGTAATATCTATCTCAGCCTCCCATAGGTTGTCGCAGCTATTTATTCTGTATAGAACACCTGGGAACCTGCACAAATGGGGCCTGCGGGACTCTCCTCTATGTCCAAAGTATAAAACGCAGCAAGGTGATTTCATTCACATACTATGGAGATGCTCAAAACTCAATAGGCATTGGGCTGAGGTTGTACAAAGTGTCTCCCATCTAGCCCAGGTACAGGTGTCTTCCACCCCTCTAGTCTGCCTATTGGAAGCAATAGATGAAGAAATGTACCAGAAAGGAATGTATATTATGATCACTAGATCATCTGCATGCATGCATTATCATTCCCCTACACAGATATAACCCCCCTTTTATGCCCCCCTTTGTTGCCATTTTTCTTATATGAATATAATTTTTGTGCCAGGTTTGTCTCATTGATGCCAATCCTTGTTGGTTCCGATGTGGTAGAAATGCTGAATGCTTTATTCACCTCATAAAACATACTAAACTCTAATTAGAACCTTATGTCACCGATTCTTGGGGATGTGTATATACTTCCCAATCACATCCTAGAGTACTCTAACATGCAATGGGATAGTTTTGGAGATGCAAATCCTGTTTATGTGTGAATCCTGATGTGCACTACGATTCACTAAAGATAGTCACTTTGTGAGTATTATCTGATCTAAAATACCTGTCCTGTCTATCTGTCATGCTGCCACCTATTGTGTTTATACATTTATACACCTGTATATATTGTACCTCTCAGATTTTTTGATATTGTATCACAAGATAATACAGCTTGTTCTAAATCACCCTCTGAAGAAGGAATGAAGTATCTAAAATATTCCGAAACATGTTGGGAATTCTGTGTATATGCACTTCATTTGGCCTCTTATCATGAGATCAACCATGTGTTTCAGAACCTAGCTGTAATATATGTATCCATTATGACCATCACGTTTTTTTTATTTTTTTTAAATAAGCTACTTTAGTATGTTTTTTGTACCCAATAAATTGTGTATATTCTTTTTACATACGCCTCTTACTTCCCTATCTGGTTTTCATCCTCTGCCCATACAATCCCAGGGGCAACCCTTCCTGTATTTCTTTTTGGGGATCAGTAACACTAATACAGTGATCAGTGCTAAAAAAAATGTAATCCCGACCACGACACTACCTGCCTGGAGTTTGCATGTTCTCTCTGTGCCTGTGTGGGTTTCCTCCGGGTACTCTGGTTTCCTCCCACACTCCAAAGACATGCAGGTAGGTTAATTGGCTTCTGGCCAAAATTGGCCCTAGTATATGAATGAGGACCTTGGATTGTGGGTTCCTTGAGGGTAGGGACCGATGTGAATGTGCAATGTACAGGGATAGGGACAATTGTAGACACTCATTCAAGTTGAACTGGATGGACTGGTGTCTTTATTCAACCTCATTAACTATGTAACTATGTTAGGTATCTATTTACTCGTCTTCTCTTTCATCTTTCAAATGATATCTTCTTTCAAATGATACAAAAAAATTTGGATAACTATACTGTTTTTTTTTATTCTTTAATTCATGAAAGTGTCCCTTTTCCCAAAAAATTACGTTTAAAACACTGCTGCACAAATACCGTGTGACATAAACTATTGCAAAAATTGCCATTTTATTCTCTAGATTCTCTGCTATTAAACAAATAAAAAAAAAAAAAAAAATATATATATATATTTATATATATATATATATATATATATATATATATATATATATATATATAATGTTTGGGGGTGCTAAGTAATTTTCTAGCAAAAAAATAGGGATTGTAACTTGTAAACACCAAATGTCAGAAATAGGCTTAGTCATAAAAAGGTTAATGTCTAATCAGGTGGCAACAAAAGTGAGTACACCCCTAAGTGAAAATGTACAAATTGGGCCCAAAGTGTCAAGATTTTGTGTGGCCATCATTGTTTTCCAGCACTGCCTTAACCCTCTTGGGCACGGAGTTCACCAGAGCTTTACAGGCTGTCACTGGAGTCCTCTTCCACTCCTCCATGCTGACAACACGGAGCTGGTGGATGCTGCTGTTGGTCTGATATCCGGATGCTGGTCTAGATTACAGGCTTGATATTGCTTGCCCTCTGGTAAGCGCGCATTGTGTGTGGTGGATGGTCACTACTATTGATGGTTTTTGCCTGCACAGAAGAATTTATTTACCTTCAGTCACTTCACTGGACTGTTTTTTTATATTCATTTATCATTTTTTGTGTATTTATTATTTAACCACTTGACCACTGGGCACTTAAACACCCTTAATAACCAGACCAATTTTCAGCTTTCGGTGCTCTCACATTTTGAATGACAATTACTCAGTCATGCACTGGACCTATATGAAATTTTTGTCCTTTTTTTCACACAAATGGAGCTTTCTTTTGGTGGTATTTAATCACCGCTGGGTTTTTTATTTTTTGTGCTATAAAAGAAAAAATACAGAAAATTATGTAAAAAAAATAATTTTTCTTTGTTTCTGTTATAAAATTTAGCAGATTAGTAATTTTTTCTTCATACATTTTGGCCAAAATTTATACTACTACATATCTTTGGTAAAAATAAGTACAAATTAGTGGATATTATTTGGTCTTTGTGAAAGTTATAGAGTCCACAAGCTATGGTGCCAATATCTGAAAATTGATCACACCTGAAGTACTGACGGCCTATTTGAATTCTTGAGACCCTAACATGCCAGAAAAGTACAAATACCCCCCAAATGACCCCTTTTTGGAAAGAAGACATTCCAAGGTATTTAGTAAGAGGCATGATGAGTTTTTTGAAGTTGTCATTTTTTCCCACAATTCTTTGCAAATCAAGATTTTTTTTCACAAAATTGTCATATTATCAGTTTATTTCTCACACAGCATATGCAAACCACAAATTACACCCCAAAACACATTCTGCTATTACTCCCGAGTACGGCGATACCACATGTGTGAGACTTTTACACAGCATGGCCACATACAGAGGCCCAACATGCATGGAGCGCCATCAGGCGTTCTGGAGCACCCAGGACAATTCTGACATTTCTCTCCTACATGTAAAAATCATCATTTATTTGCTAGAAAATTACATAGAATCCCAAAACATTATATATGTTTTTTTAGCAAACACCCTGGAGAATACAATGGTGGTCATTGCAACTTTTTATCTCGCACGTTATTTGCGCAGCAATTTTTCGAATGCTTTTTTTTGGAAAAAAAACAGTTTTGTGCTTAAAAAAAAAAAAAAAACACAGTAAAGTTAGCCCAATTTTTACATAATGTGAAAGATGAAGTTACACCGAGTAAATCGATACCTAACATGTCACTCTTCAATATTGCACAGGCTCGTGGAATGGCGCCAAACGTCGCTACTTAAAAATCCCCATAGGCGACGAATTAATTTTTTTTTACTGGTTATATGTTTTGAGTTACAGAGGAGGTCTAGGGCTAGAATTATTGCTCTCGCTCTAACGTTCGCAGCGATACCTCACATGTGTGGTTTGAACACCGTTTTCATATGTGGGCGGGACTTACATATGCGTTCGCTTCTGCAAGCGAGCACATGGGGACAGGGGCGCTTTAAAAAAAAAAAAAATAATGTATTGTTCATTTTACTTTATTTATTTTAGTTTGACATTTTTTTCCCCAAAAATAAATTTTTGGATCACTTTTATTCCTATTACAAGGAATGTAAACATCCCTTGTAATAGGAATATGGCATGACAGGTCCTCTTTACAGTGAGATATGGGGTCAATAAGACCCCGCATCTCACCTCTAAGCTGGGAAGCCTGAAAAAAAAAAAAAGATTCTGGATTTGATCGTATTGGCGAGTCGGTAGAAGCACCGCAGGGCGGTGGGAGGGGGGGGGGTGTCTGTGGCTGGGTATTGCAGGGTATCACCGACTATGGCTGGGTATGGCTGGGTATCTCAGAGTATGGCGTTGCAGAGTATTGCGTTGCAGAGCATTGCAGGATATTGGAGGGTGTTGCAGAGCATTGCAGAGTGTTGCACGGTATTGGCGGGTGTTGCAGAGCATTGCAGAGTGTTGCAGAGCATTGCAGAGTGTTGCAGGGTATTGGCGGGTGTTGCAGAGCATTGCAGGGTATTGCAGAGTGTTGTAGGGTATTGCAGAGTGTTGCAGAGTGTTGCAGGGTATTGCAGAGTATTGCAGGGTATTGCAGAGTATTGCAGAGTAATGCAGAGTAATGCAGAGTATTGCAGAGTATTGCAGAGTAATGCAGAATGTTGCAGGGTATTGCAGAGTGTTGCAGGGTAATGCAGAGTATTGCAGAGTATTGCAGAGTAATGCAGAGTGTTGCAGAGTAATGCAGAGTGTTGAAGGTATTGCAGAGTAATGCAGAGTAATGGCAGGGTATTGCAGAGTATTGGCAGGGAATTGAGGGGTTCATTTTCGGTGAGCAGCGATGTGGGCACTGCAGATGCAGCCCACATCGCTGCTGACACCGATCTCTTCCCCCTCCGCTGTTCCGATTGGTACAGAGAGGGGGAGGGAGGAACCGGCGTCATAACATGACGCCGGTTTGTTTACAAGTGATCACTCCGTCATTTGACGGAGCGATCACGTGGTAAACGGCCGCTATGAGCGGCCGTTTACCGTGATCCGTGATGTCACGGATGCTCTCGAGTGCGCGCCCCAGGGGGCGCGCGAGAGCGGAATTCTGGGAGGACGTCATATGACGGCCTCCCAGAGTTAAGAAACCGCCCTGTAGCCGTCATTCGGCTATAGGGCGGTTGTTAAGTGGTTAATATCCAATTGGTGTTTATTAGTTTGTGGGTTGTAAGTTGTTGTAATACACTATGGGGGTTATTTACAAAAGGCAAATCCACTTTGCACTGCAAGTACACTTCCAAGTGCACTGAAAGTGCACTTGGAAGTTCAGTCGCTATAAATGTAAGGGGTAGATCTGAAATGAGTGGAAGCTCTGCTGATTTTATCATCCAACAACGTGCAAGCTAAAATACAGTTTTTTTATTTTCGTTGCATGTCCCCCTCGGATCTACAGCGACTTTTTTTCCAAGTGCACTTGCAGTGCAAAGTGGATTTTCCTTTAGTAAATAACCCCCTATATCTCATTACACACATTGTTCATATTTTTTATTTTTTATTTGCACAGCTTTTTCTTTCTTTTAAGTATTGTGTTTGTATATATCTTACAAATTTGAGCTACAGCTATTTTTTATTATGCCCTGTACACACGCTCTGACTTTCCAACAGAAAATGTGCGATCGGATCGTGTTGTTGGAAAATCCAATTGTGTGTGGGCTCCATCAGAATTTCTGACACACCAAGTTTGAGAGCTGTATCTAAAATTTTCTGACACCAAAACCTGATCATTTAACCACTTCAGCCTGAGAATAATTTACCCCCCTCCTGACCAGAGCACTTTTTGCGATTCGGCACTGCATTGCAGCAAAGTGTTCCGCCTACCCCAACTAAGTCGGAGGCATGAACAAGTCGGGGCTTGAACAAGTCGGGGTAATACACTTAGAGTCAGAGTTGAAGTTAGGGTTAGGGTTACGGATTAGGGTTAGGGTTAGGGTTGCAGGTTAGGGTTAGGGTTAGGGGGTTAGGGTTAGGGTTAGGGGGTTAGGGTTAGGGTTAGGGTTAGGGTTAGGGGGTTAGGGTTAGGGTTGTGGGTTAGGGTTAGGGGTTAGGGTTAGGGTTAGGGGTTAGGGGTTAGGGTTAGGGTTAGGGTTAGGGTTAGGGGTTAGGGTTAGGGTTAGGGTTAGGGTTAGGGTTAGGGTTTCCCCTGGAAGAACAAGGTTAGGACTCAGGGATTATAATAGGGACCTCCCCCAAAGGTCAAAGGTCAGGAGGCGTGTCCCCGGAGGTCAAAGGTCAAGTGTCGGGCTGACCCACCCCCAGCAAAGTGTTCCGCCTACCCCAACTAAGTCGGAGGCATGAACAAGTCGGGGCTTGAACAAGTCGGGGCATTGCGGTCGTGAGACGTGGCTCCCAAACAAAATTGATGTCCTTTTTTTCCCACAAATAGAGCTTTCTTTTGGTGGTATTTGATCACCCCTGCGGTTTTTCGTTTTTGTGCTATATACAAATTAAGAGCGACAATTTTGAAAAAAAACGCATTATTTTTTACTTTTTGCTATTATAAATATCCCCCAAAAATATATCAAAAAACATTTTTCCTCAGTTTAGGCCGATATGTATACTTCAACATATTTTTGGTAAAAAAAATCACAATAAGCAATTGTTGATTGGCTAGCGCAAAAGTTATAGCGTTTACAAAATAGGTAATAGTTTTATGCCATTTTTATTACTTTTTTTTTTAAATGGTGGTGATCAGCGATTTTTATCATGACTGTGACATTATGGAGGACACATCGGACATTTTTTATACATTTTTGGGACCATTGTCATTTATACAGCAATCAGTGCTCTACAAATGCATTGATTCCTGTGTAAATGACACTGGCAGTGAAGGGCTTAACCACTAGGTGGCAGTGTAGGGGTTAAGTGTGTCCTAGGGGCATGTTGCTTACTGTGGGGGGCGTGGCTGTGTTTTACACACCACTGATCTCTGCTCTAATAACAGGGAGCAGAGATCAGTGACACTGTTGCTAAGCAGAACAGGGAGAGACTTGTTTACTTTAGCGTCTCCCCGTTCTTCCTTTCCATGAGATGATCGCGGGCATCCCCATGGCAATCAAGTCCACGGGACCTGTGACCTGACTCACGGAGCTTCCCCTGCCTCCTCTTCAAGGGCAACGTACAGGTATGAGATTCTGCCTGTACGTGCCCTTCTGCCGACGTATATCAGCGTGAGGTGGTCGGGAAGAGGTTAAATTCCGATCATGTGTAGACAATTTCCGACGGACAAAGTGCCACGCATGCTCAGAATAAATTACGAGATGAAAGCTATTGGCCTCTTTATAGTCCCGTCGTACGTGTTGTACGTCACCTTGTTCTACTTTGTGCAACCATGTGTATGCAAGACAAGTTTGGGCAAAAATCCGTTGGAAAAAATCAGACGGATTTTGACATCGGAATGTCCGACCGTGTGTACAGGGCAATATTTTTATTCTTTGAGTTTAGCGCGATATACACTTCCTTTATTCTACTAATTGTCTAGACTCTGGTTGGAGTCTAGATCTCTGTTAAGCAAGCATTTTATCAGACATGGTGGAGGTACACCTGTGTAATATATCTATCAATCATCTTCTCACCTGTAGTATGTCATATTTCTTCACAAGAGAATCTGTTCACTTATATGATTTCTAACTAGTATGAGATGTTTATATACAGTAAATGAACACTTTAAATTCATTGTTAATATCACTTTGATTGTTTAGTGTGGCAATTTTAGTTTTTTTTTATTTCTGCAAAATTTGTCCTGTTGTGTCATTGCCAGCAGCTTATACTCACCTTTTCTTTATAGCTTGGATTTTCTACCTGCGCAATAATTTTTCTTTATATAGTATATATCAGATACAGTAACAGACCAGATAGAGCAGACAGCTTATGGTCAAATCAATTGTGAAAAGTTCAAAGAAATACAATGTCAAAATATACAAACTTAGGCTTTAGCCTAGGGTAACCACGGTTGCCATGATTTCTCAAATTTGTCTAACATACCAGAACGCGATGTTAGCATTTTTTTAATATTCATAAGTGAGGTTGATGGACATAAAACCTCAGACAATTTGGGGGGCCTTATCTTTTTTCCAAGATCTAGTTATTAGCATTCTGGATGCTAGCAGTATGTGGGTGACTACCAAACAATATGTTGGTTAAAAGTTCCCAATCTCCAGGTTTAACAGGGCTAAAGCTGGATTGATTGAAGTGAGTGTGCCTGTAATGGAAGAAATTAGACCAAATTCTTGGTTCCAAAAACTTGTAAGACTCTTACAGGACCACAAAGTATGATAGAGATCGCCTACAATTATGCCAACATAGAGGTGACTGGGAAGGGTAGAACTGTGCCACGTGACAGGGTATGAGGTACCACCAAAAAAAAATTTTTTTAGAGCGGTCCCAATGATTAGTACACCTTGAAATACCATGTGTGAATATAAAGGGGAGCCATTGTTCTGGCATGTAGGTATTCTGCATGTCTTCCTCCCATCATGAGAGAGGTCTAGACTTACAGAATGTAGTTTTGCAATAAAGGGCATTGTAGAAGAGGGATATGCCTTTAGGACCAGGTAGAGGGGATTCATAACAGGTAAGTATCAAGGAAAGAAACCTTATCACTGGGATATCATTTTTCCTCAAAAAATGAGTTAATCAAATATATGAATATAGTTCAGAGGAAGAAATACTGTAAAGGGTGTTCAATTCAGAAAAAGGCTTGGGTAAGTCATTGTCTAGAACAGGGGTATCAAAACGATGGCTCTCCATTTGTTCAGGAACTACACTTCCTATCATACCTACTCATGTCTGTGAATGTCAGAGTTTTAGAAAGCCTCATGGGACATTTAGTTCCAGAACAGCTGGAGGGCCATAGTTTGGGGATCCCTGGTCTAGAATATCATCCACCCACTGAACGTTTCAATCAAACCACTTTTGTACAGACAGGTACAGTAGGGGATAAGGATTTCCAATGTCTTAGCCCTTGTACACACAGTCGGAGAATCCGTCGGAATGTGTCCTATCGGACCGTGTTGTCGGATAATCTGACTGTGTGTGGTATGCATCGGACTGATTCCGTCGGAATATCCGTCGGACCCAATTTTCTAACTTGTTGGAAATATTTTCCAACCAACTGGTTCGATCCTCTAAAATTAGCACTTTTGGTTTTTCATGTTAGTTTCCCATAGACTTTAACGGGGTTCCGTGGCTTTCAAATTTGCTGCGAACACTACATATTGTTCGTTATTCGATGAACGTCCGAAAAACCAAAGTTCAAACTTATGCTTGGGCTAAACCGTTTACCCATCTTTAATAAAAAATATGGACGACCATAATTCACAGATAAAAATGTTCTAATCTTGATTTAAACCATATAGAATTTGAGAACTCATCATAACAATCCAGTATATTTCTCTTTTATACAATCACGTGAAGACATCTCGCCCTTATTTGAAGGGCTTCTTTTTTTGTTCTACTTCCTGAATTATCAGTGATTCTAGTAATCTACTCTTTGATATCCATTGAATTATCTGTTAATTTTATCTCATGTGGATTATAATCAGTTCTAAAATGATGGAACCAGATAGACTTCAAAAAGAGATCAATATTATATAACAAGTGATAATCCCATTAGATGAAATGACAAGTTGCCCTGGAATTTGGGACTGGAAAAATGTTAGTGAACCAAGGAAGTAGTTAAACAGCTGACCTCATTAACACACACTATGCACCTGTTACACTATTATATAGTTGTGATACATCTAAAGGAGATTGTCCAATGAGATTGCATAGTGTATGGCAACCTTAATGGAAGAAGTAGAAAAGTGTGTGGAAATAAAAAAGAGATGGTATATTAATTATGGAGGTGTGGTCCACAGAAGTAAAACACACCCCATTCTGTGATGCAGTTGGGCAATGCATGATGAAATATGACATTTACTGGAAGGCCACAAAGCTATTTTTACATTTTGAACTGAGAGGTGAAGATTCAAAGCTGTCATAGACTAGGTAAGTTAGAGATAAGCACATTGAAATTGCTTTTCGCAGAAAAGACATTAGAAAATGCTTCCATTTATTATAAAAAGTGAAATATTGCCTGAAAAGATGAACTTAGCTTTTAATGGAAAAAAGTAAAAGAGCGGGCGATAAAAGGGATCAGAGGTTATACAGGAAAGGTTTTCGAGAATTTAAATGTAAAAAAAAAGTACCAATTTTTCGGATACAGATACAAATCATTCTAATGTGACATTTGCAGAGTCTGGTAGAGATTTATCACATGGGTTGGTCCACAGTTCAACAACTGCTAAGGAAGGTTTGGAAATGTTTTTTGACGTGTTAAACTTATCTTCTAGAGAGACCTATGCAAAAAGAAAACCTGTCTATTTTTAGGGCTAATAGACACGGAAGGCTGGACACTGCCACAGGGAACATGTACCATGCAGATTTGGGAAAAACATAAAAAATACACAAATGCTCTAAATAGCATGCTTGGGAGATGCCTTAAGACTATTCTGTATGTAGCAGTTTTTGCATAGCATATAGGCATCATCAGACACTGTCAGTTAATTTTGGCCGTGGAACATTTTTTCTTTCACAGTTAGCTTGGCTTACGTATTGCTACATCACCTGAACTGATTAACTGCCATTTAAAAAGGGATTTCCAGGTAGTTTTAGCAGCAACACATCAATCAAATAGTAATAGGCCAACTTTGCCAGCAGAAATTAACCAAAAGTTTGCTAAGGCTGTCTATGTTTTTGCTGATGCAAGATAGTTCTGCTTTCTATTAAACTCTCATTAATCCCTTCATGACAGAGTGTAGAACAAATCTAACTAATGCAAGAACATAATTTTATATATACAGTATATATATATATATATATATATATATATATATATATATATATATATATTCAGAATTTAGCATAGACTATATATTATGTGCTTACTCAATATTCAGTCAGGTCAGGCAGTGTATTAATATATTATATATTCTGCATCCAGTGTAGCCTACATCTACAGTGCATTCGGTGATGTACTATTTCTAATACACTTCAGGTGGTGTACACAGTATCTAATACAGTGTGTACAGTTTCTACTACACTTCTGGTGATGTAGACAGTATAAAAAACAGTGCAGCCGTTGTACAGTTTCTAATACAGTGCAGGCGGTATACACAGTATCTAATACAGTGTGTACAGCTTCTACTACACTTTTGGTGGTGTACACAGTAAGCAATACAGTGCAGCCATAGTACATTTTCTACTACTTTTCTGGTGGTGTACACAGTATCTTATACAGTTTGTGCAGTTTCTACTACACTTCTGGTGGTGTACACAGAACACAATACAGTGCCGCCATAGTACAGTTTCTACTACTGTTCTGGTGGTGCACACAGTATCTGATAAAGTGTGTACAGTTTATAATACACTTAAGTCAGTGTACACAGTATCTAATACAGTGTAGTGTGGTGTTGCAAAACAAAAAATACATCATGAACGGAAGCCGACCAAGGAGAGGCAGCTGCCAAAGTGGTCTATTCCAACGGCTCCTTGTCCGCAGTCACTCCTTCCGTAGTCCCACCATCATACACAGAAGAGTCCCCAGAATTATTCTACCATAGTGTCGGGTACATACTGCTGCAAGATATGCAGCAATTTGAAGGCTCCGATGTTGGTTTCCAGGTTGAGGAAGGGTGTAACGTGAGCCTAGAGAGAGGGGGTGCCACAGAAGGACAAGAAACTGGCAGTCATGTTCCCCCAGATGCAGCATACTGCCAAGTTTGCTCCAGTGATGGGCAGGGAGGGGATGATGAGGTCACTGACTATACTTGGGTGCATGATAGAAGAGAGGAGGAGGAGGCACAAATCCAATGAGGCAGAATGTCCTCTAGGGTGCAGCTTGAGGGCAACCACCCTATTGCCACACACCACAGAGCTTCGCAGGTGCAGGGTGCTGATGACTCCCAGCTGACTTTTAAAAGTTCCTTGGTGTGGGCCTTTTTCAACATGTTTGCAGCAGATCACACCGTTGCTGTTTGCAACCTATGTCTGAAGCGGAAGTGTGGCCAGAACAGCAGCCACCTGTTTAAGTAACCGGGTGGCCCAAACCCCTCTGACATCACCCGGGAAGGCCATGGGGAAGTCCCTGTGCATCAGAGGGGGCGGAGTCACCCGGGAATGTCACCGTGTGGCCCTGCCCTCAGTTATAAAAGAAATGTCACCTGCAATTACGCGTCATACGGAGGGTTCCTTGCATGGAGGCAGGTCAGTCGCAGCTTTGTTTTGATTTTTCTCTTTTTCGGTACACCGGTCGAGCGAGACAAGAAGATGAATGGACTTCGTGGGACATTTATTTTTATTTTTTTAATAAAGGATTTGTCCCAAGTTGTGTCTTGTCTTTTGTAACAGTTTGAAATTTTTTTTGTGGAATGGTAGGGGTACATACCCCGTTACCATTTCACACAGGGGGGGAGGCCAGGATCTGGGGATCCTCTTGTTAATGGGGACTTCTATATTCCGATAAGCCCCCACCTGCAGACCCCCACAACCACCAGGCAAGGGTTGTGGGGATGAGGCCCTTGTCCCCATCAACATGGGGACAAGGAGCTTTGGGGGCTACCCCAAAGCACCCTCCCCATGTTGTGGGCATGTGGCCTGGTACAGTTCAGGAGGGGGGCGCGTTCTTGTTAATGTTGAGGGCATGTGGCCTGGTACGGTTCAGGGGGGGCACTCTCTCGTCTCGAAATTTAATTTTGTGCAGGGACTGTTCTAAACACAAGAAAAATGTGCCACTTTACAGGCATACTATAGACACCCCCCAGGTACAAAATTTAAAGGCATATTTCACCTTTACTCTTTCCCTTTAAGCATTATTAAAATCACTGCTCCCGAAAAAACTGCAGTTTTTAAAACTTTTTTTGCATTGATTCATGTCTCCTGGGGGCAGGACTCCCCCCCCCCCCAAACACTTTTTATGACAATAACTTGCATGTAAGCCTTTAAAATGAACACTTTTGATTTTTCATGTTAATGTCCCATAGACTTTAACAGTGTTTTGGCAACTTTCAAATTTGCCCCGAACACCGCATATTGTTTGGTGTTGTGCTCGGGCAAAACCTTCCGCCCATCTCTACTGGCAACAGCGCTTGAAAGACCCACATCAAAGAAAAAGGTGAACTTCTCTTGCTCCTAATCTGGGATCTCCAACCCTACTATACCTCCAGTCCTCTCAAAAACCTACACAGGAATGAAGGTATAGCAGTAGGTGTTCCAAGTATATACAGCCAATCTGCTAGTAGTACACCATGATCTGATTTTAGCAGGCAAATTTCCCTACCCCAGTTGCTGAACCGTAAAAATAAATTTGGTCCCAGCCATCCACATGCTCAACGTCTACATGCTAGCTTGGCCAAATTGCTAGCACTGCAACTGCTGCCTTTTCAGATGGTCGGCTCTGCCCCCTTTTGTGAATTTGTGGAATGTGCTGTACCTCAGTGGCAGGTTCCAAAACGCCATTTCTTTTCACAGAAGGCCATTCCGGCTCTCTACCGGCATGTGGATGGCAATGTTTTGGCCTCATTGGACAAGGTGGTCAGCAGTAAGGTTCATATTACCGCTGACTCATGGTCCAGCAGTCATGGACAGGGACATTACCTTTCCTTCACGGCGCAATGGGTAACTCTGCTGGCAGTTGGGAAGAATGCAGAACAGGGTTCAGTGTTGTTGGAGCTTGTTCTAACACCATGCCTCCAAAATGCTAGTGGTGATTCTGCCACAGCTCTCTCCTCCCCCCTCCTCTTTTTCTTCCTCTATGGCTTCTTCTGCAGATTTGTCCTCTGAACCAGCGGTGCTCTGTAAGCATTCAAGGGGCTATGCAAACAGGCTAAAAGATGCCATGCAGTGCTTGAGTTGGTTTTCCTAGGGGACAGAAGCCACACTGGGGCAGAGATTCAGCTCTGCAGGGGGAGGCTCAGAAGTGGTTGATGCCACACCAGCTTCAGCCAGGAACGGTTGTTCCTGCTTCCAACAAGAGTATCTGTGAGGGCTTACAGTGTTGTGGCACCACAACCAGAACCCAAAGCCCAATCTTTCTGCCCCTGTTTAACAGGGATATGTATTTACAATTTTTGATCTAATATTTCATATCAGGGCCTGTTCCTGTGCCCAAGAGTATCTGTGAGGGCTTACAGTGTTGTGGCACCACCACCACCTAAGGCCCAATTTTTCTGTCCCTGTTTAACATGGGCTTGTAATTATAATACTTGATATAATATTTCCCAGCAGAGCCTGTTCCTGCGCCCAACAAGAGTAACTGTGAAGGCTTACATTGTTCTGGTACCACCAACACATAAGGCCCAATTTTCTGCAGGGTATATAGGGCAGGCTGTATAGTATATATACTGCTGTTCAGAGTATATAGTGCCTGGGGACCTCGGAGACCCCATGCCATTTTTTAAAAAAAAATTGGTGCTGAGTTCCCCTTAATATCCATACCAGACCTGAAGGGCCTGGTATGGATTTTGGGGGTGACATCCATGCCATTTTTCATTGGTATTTTGATCTATATTGCCGGGATCCGACAATACATTACAGCCATGAGCAGTTTTGAATTACATTTTTTCCTTTAGTAATGTAATTTTTGCTGTGGCACTGTTATAAACATGGGAAATGTGCATTACTTTACATGCATACTAAGGACACCCCCAGGCATGATATTTAAAGGAATATTTCATTTTTATTGTTTCACTTTAATCATTATTAAAATCACTGCTCCTGAAAAAACTTTAATTTTTAAAACTTTTTTTTGCATTGATGCATGTTCCCTGGGGCAGGACCCGGGTCCCCAAACACTTTTTATGGCAATAACTTGCATTTTTAAATGAGTACTTTTGATTTTTCACATTCGTTTCCCATAATCTTTAATGGTGTTAGTACACATTTTTTGCCTGTTCACATGTTCTGCTGCAAACCGAACTGGGAGGTGTTTGTCTCATCCCTACTGCTGAGCAAGCGGAGTCCATGAAAATGGACATTGATGTGTAAAAGGGCCTAACTCCTTTATTTGACATGTCAAAATGTCAAAATTCAGAAATTCAAAATTCCAAAATACGATAATTCAGAAATTCTAAATTTCGGAAATTTGGGAATCCAAAAATAAGAATAAAAATCCAAAAATTCAAAAGAATGAAAATAAAAATTTATTATTATTTTGTTCCATTCCATTTGTTTAGATGGGGCATTCTTTAATTTCAGATAATTCGCAACTTCAGAAAAATTTGTATTCGTTACATTCACTGACAGCAAAATTTGAAAGGAAATTCCAATACCTATAATTTAATAGTTTGTTATTATTAGTTAGTTATTATTTCAAATTTTTGAATTTTAGAATTACGAATTTCTGTATTTTCAGATTTTCTCATTTTCAAATTCTGTATTTTTTGAATTTCCGAATTTCCGATTTTTCAAATTTACGCATTTCTCATTTTTAGAATTTTCAAATTTACAAATTTTTGCATTTCTGAAAAAAAATAAAAACACATTAAACAAAAACAAATATATTTTTCGGCAGTGCACGTGTCTAGTTGATTAAATATTATATACTAGTCCACTTATGCCCTGTACACATGGTCGGACATTCAGATGGAAAAAGTCTGATCGGATTATGTTGTCGGAAAATCCGATAGTGTTTGGGCTCTATCTGACTTTTCCTGTCGGATTTTCCGACGCACAAAGTTTGAGAGCAGGAACTAAAATTTTCCGACAACAAATTCTGATTGCATAAATTCTGATCGTGTGTAGACAATTCCGACGGACAAAGTGCCACACATGCTCAAAATAAACTAAGAGACGAAAGCTCTTGGCTACTGGCCCATTTTTAGTCCTGACGTACGTGTTTGACGTCACCTCATTCATAACGACCACAACTTTGTGCGACCGTGTGTATGCAACACAAGTTTTGGACAAAATCTGTCGTAAAAAAATATGACGGATTTTGTGATTGGAATGTCCGACCGTGTGTACAGGGCATTAGTATCTCAACTCAAACATCACTCTGTGAACACCTTTGCTTTACAATTGTTGTCTACATTTTAAAAGGTTTTTTTGAGAGTACCTACACTTGGAATATTGTAGCTTTTACAATAAATCTTTGCAACCTTGCATTCTCTATGCTCCACACAATCCCCTTACTTTTTTATTTTCTCTACAGTGTAGAATGAGGTGCAATGGGGTTTATTTACTAAAGTTGGAGGTTGCATGCGCGGGAGTGATGTCACGCGCCTTCTGGCCAGTCACAGAACCAGAGTCCGTGGCCCATGGCAAGGAAGGGGCGAAGATGGATGCTGTGTCCATCTTCGCCCCCTTCCTTGCCATGGGCCACGAACTCCAGGGACAGCGATGGATTCATTTGCAGGTAAGTGTCACATAATGGGCAAGTATGCGATGCATACTTGCCCATTATGCTTTTAATTTGCAGGCTTTGCAGGGGGAAAAATAGGAAGTAAAACCCATCAGGGTTTACTTCCTCTTTAATTGAACAAGCTGAAGATAGAAGCTGATTGGCTACTACGCACAGCTGCACCAGATTCTGAGTGCTCCATTCTTACGCAGGCCATACACGGTCGAATTTCAAACAAATTTTCTTTTCAAAATAAGAAAGTTCCTTTTTTTGTAATCCGATGATGCCACCATTGATTTTCAAAATTCGGCCAACTAAGCCTTCAATTTCACCTCATGTTGCTACAGAAAATAATTTTTGTGGCTGGGAATCTTCTTCTCTGTAAATTTTCTTTTCTTGCACATGCGCATTTTTTTTCTTATTACATTTTTCGCACGATTCTCCCATCATTGATTAGAAAATTGTTCGTTTTTAAAAAAATTTCCAACATGTCAGATTCCTCAAATTTGATTGCCGCACGAAAATCTGCTGTTGCTGTAGCCCACTAATGGTGCGAAATTCGTACGAAAATTCTTAGCCCCTGTACACATGGTCGGAGATTTTGACAACCAAATCCGTCGGATTTTGTCCGTCGGATCTTGTCCCAAACTGTTGCATACACACGGTCGGACTAAGTTGTCGAAAAATCCGATCTTTCAGAATGTGATGACGTAATTTTGTTACGATGGGACTACATTCAGGCTAGTAGCCAATAGCTTTGATGTAGGAATTTTATCTGAGCATGCGTGGCATTTGGTCCGATCAAAATTCGCTACACATGATCGAAGTATGTCCGACCGGCCCAGTTGGTCGGGAAATATTTCCAACATGTTGGAAAATTGGGTCCGACGGATATTCTGACAGAATCAGTGCGATGCATACCACACACAGTCGGATTATCCAACGTCGAGGGTCCGATAGGACACATTCCAACGGATTCTCCGACCGTGTGTACAAGGCCTTAGATATGATTTTCGAAAGAAAATTCTTTCGAAATGCGAACAGTGTATGGCCGGCATTAGTAAATCTACCCCAATATGTATTTTCCTTGTAGGACACCTACAATCAATACTTGTGGGTTATCACAACTTTTCACTTTAGTTGTTTGTGGCTTTCATAAAAAGGTGGGTTACAAATGGAATGTTTCTGTTTTATTCAGTCAATGCAAGGTATAAAGCAGCAATACTGTTAAAAAAACACATATTTGACTTTCGTATGAGTAGTATGCAATGAAAAGTAAATAGCTGTGTTCTTTATTATCATTTGTACCAAAAAACTATAAAGTAATAGTTTTTTTTTTAGTTTTTTTTTTTTTTCTATTGGGAAGAATTTGAAAGATTGTGGCATGGTTGTTGGTTGTTGGTGCCAGGCGGGCTGGTCTGAGTATTTCAAAAACTGCTGATCTACTGAGATTTTCACACAGCCATCTCTGGGGTTTACAGAGATTAGTCCAAAAAAAAGGCCAGTGAGCAGCAGTTGTGTGGATGAAAATGCCTTGTTGATGTTAGAGATCAGAGGAGAATGGATGGATAGATTGGTCTGAGATGATAGAAAGGCAACAAAAAACGCTCATTACAACCAAGGTATGCCGAATACCATCTCACTGTAAAGTCAGACTTGTGATATACAATGCCTTGAAAAAGTATTCATACCCCTTGACATTTTCCACATTTTGTCATGATACAACCAAAAATGTAAATGTTTTTTATTTGGGATTTTATGTGATAGACCAACACAAAGTGGCACATAATTGTGAAGTTGAAGAAAAATTATACATGATTTTCAATTTGTTTTTACAAATACATATCTAAAAAGTGTGGCATGCATTTCTACTCAGCCCCCCTGAGTCAATACTTTGTAGAACCACATTACAGCTGCAAGTCTTTTTGGGGATGTTTCTACCAGCTTTGCACATCTAAAGAGTGACATTTTTGCCCATTCTTCTTTGCAAAATAGCTCAAGCTCTGTCAGATTGGATCGAGAGCGTCTGTGAACAGACTTTGACTGGGCCATTCTAACATGTGAATGTGCTTTGATCTAAATGATTCCATTGTAGCTCTGGCTGTATGTTTAGGGTTATTGTCCTGTTGGAAGGTGAACCTCCCCCCAGTCTCAAGTCTTTTGCAGACTCTAACAGGCTTTATTCTAAGATTGCCTTGTATTTGCTTCCATCCATCTTGACATCAACTCTGACCTGCTTCCCTGTCCCTGCTGAAGAACAGCATCCCCACAACATGATGCTACCACCACCATGTTTCACAGTGGGGATGATATATTCAGGGTGATGTGCAGTGTTAGTTTTCCACCACACATAGTGTTTTACTTTTAGGCCAAAAAGTTAAATTTTGGTCTCATCTGACCAGAGCACCTTCTTCCACATGTTTGCTGTGTCCCCCACAAGGCTTCTCACAAACTGAAAATGGGACTTCTTATGGTTTTCTTTCAAAAATGGCTTTCTTTTTGCCTCTCTTCCATAAAGGCCTGATTTGTTAAGTGCAAAACTAATAGTTGTCCTGTGGACAGACTCCTACCTGAGCTGTGGACAGTTACCATGGGCCTTTTGGCTGCTTCTCTGATTAATGCTCGCCTGTCAGTTTAGGTGGATGGTCATGTCTTAGTAGGTTTGCAGTTGTGCAATACTCTTTCCATTTTTGGATGATGGATTGAACAGTGCTTCATGAGATGTTCAAAATGTGGGATTTTTTTTTTTATAACCTAACTCTTCTTTAAATTCCCCACAACTTTATCCCTGACCTGTCTGGTGTGTTCCTTGGCCTTCATGTTGCTGTTTGTTTACTAAGGTTCTCTAACAAATCTCAAAGGGCTTTACAAAACAGCTGTATTAAATTACACACAGATGGACTCCATTTACTAATTAGGTGACTTCTGAAGACAATTGGTTCCATTAGATTTTAGTTAGGGGTATCAGAGTAAAGGGAGCGAAATACAAATGCATGCCACACTTTTTAGATATTTATTTGTAAAACATTTTGAAAACCATTTATCATTTTCCTTCCACTTCACAATTATGTGCCACTTTATGTTGGTCTATCCCAAAAAATCCCAATACAATACATTTACATTTTGGGTTGTAACATGAAAAAAAAGTGGAAAATGTCAAGGGGTATGAATACTTTTTCAAAGCACTGTATACTATATAGTATTTTAACTACTCTGGTTAGCTTATAAAAAACACACTTAGATGTCCTACCACCTTATTTTAAGAGTCTAATGCTTGTTTCGTCTAGGTCAGGCATGTCCAAAGTCCGGCCCGCGGGCCAATCGCGGCCCGCAGTCCGGTTTTGAACGGCCCGCCTGGTGTGCTGCGGGATCAGGGCTGTCAAATGAGCCGATCCCCGGCACTGTGTGAAGCTCCGTCGGCTTCAAAAGTGAAAGTAAAGTGCAGAGGAGTGTGCTGTGCTCTCTGCTTCCCCCTACAGTGCAGTACCCGGCTGAATGAGGAAATGGAATGGAAAGGTACTGTACTACAAGCTAGATTCGTTTTAAAAAGGCTTCATTTATGTGTATGTGTGTGTGTGTGCATGTGTGTCTGTATGTATGTATGTGTGTGCATGTGTGTCTGTATGTGTGCATGTGTGTCTGTATGTATATGTGTGCATGTGTGTCTGTATGTATGTGCATGTGTGTCTGTATGTATGTGCATGTGTGTCTGTATGTATGTGCATGTGTGTCTGTATGTATGTGCATGTGTGTCTGTATGTGTGCATGTGTGTCTGTATGTGTGTGTGCATGTCTGTTTGTATGCATGTGTGTGCATGTGTGTATGTATGTATGTATGTATGTATGTGTGTGTGTGCATGTGTATCTGTATGTATGTGTGTCTGTATGTATGTGTGTCTGTGCATGTGTGTGCATGTCTGTATGTATGTGTGTGCATGTGTGTCTATATGTGTGTGTGTGCATGTCTGTCTGTGTATGTGTGTGTGTGTGTGTGTGTGTGTGCATGTGTGTGTGTGTCTGTGCATGTATGATTGCATGTGTGTGTGTTTCCATGTATGTCTGTATGTATGCGTATGTGCATGTGTGTCTGTATGTATGTGCGTGTATGTCTGTCTGTATGTGTGTGCATGTATGTGTGTCTGTATGTGTGTCTGTATGTATCTGTGTGCATGTATGTGTGTGTGTGTGTGTGTGTGTGTGTGTGTGTATGTATGTCTGTATGTATGTGCGTGTATGTGCCTGTATGTATGTATGTATGTATGTACGTACGTGTGTGCATGTGTCTGTATGTGTGTGTGTGCATGTGTCTGTATGTATGTAAGTATATGCATGTGTCTGTATGTGTGTATGTCTGTGTGTATGTGTATGCATGTGTGTTACTTTTAATCCAGACCCCCCCCCCCCCATTCTTGTACCATCAGAACTGCTTTTGTGGTGCTTGTGTGTGTGATAGCAGCCAGGATTGCTGCTCCTCTGAAAAGCAATCCATATACAGATCGCTTTTTAGAGGCATTTGAAAGGTGGTAAAGAGGCATTATGTTGCCTCCTCACCACCTGTTTTAATCCCGTAAATGTAGCATCACTATACCGCAACTGTGCAGTCCACACATTTGCGGGGTAGTTGCAGTGCAGGCCCATTCACCCTGAGCATACCTCCAGCTGCAGCCACAGCATGTGTACACCCCCAGCTGCTCCCTCTGCAGCTAAAGGGGGAGAAGTTGGGGGTGGTAAAAACAGCTCAACCATGTAGTTTTACTGCCCCTCCAATAAGCCCTTGGCTCACATCTGCATGGCTGCATGCTGTGTGTAGGGCAGCCCATGCATTTCAATGGGCTTCCATACCCACAAAAATGCAGGGAAAGAAGTCCCAGAGCTTTTTTTTTTTAATTGCGCTGCACCAAAAGCACCCCATGTTTCCAATGTGTGGGGTACCATTAAGACTTAACGGTACCCCTAAAGAACAGAGCATGCGTCTGTGTGTCGGGCAAACGAGCGCGACAAAGGCACAAGAATTTTTGTTGGGCCAGGTATGAGTGCTCGAATGACCGAATTTTAATGGTTCAAAGAATGTCAGGCAAAATGGTCGGCCCTCACACATGTTCACTTCATCGAATCTGGCCCTCTTTGAAAAAAGTTTGGACACCCCTGGTCTAGGTGGATGTAATGCAGCTGTATTAACTCATGCCTGGACAGCTTACCCAGTTCTTTGCTCCATCACTAGCCCTGGAATGTGTGCCAGGCCTCAAAATATTTGCATACAATGCAGGACCAGCATCCCACATTGTGCATAATATCACTTGAATACCAGAGCCAGCAGAAAGGAAGCCTGCAAGGCTGTGGAATAAGGTAAGTAATACTTTCTACAGCATGCCCCTGGGGCTAAACAAGTGGGAGACCCATAATATATGGAAGGAGAGTGGGAGTACCAAAATGTAAATTGTAAGATGACCAAAGTTCAGCTGTAGCATTAATTTCCTTATTTAGCAACCTAGCTTTTTCTAACCCTCCAAGCTCCTAACTGGACATTGAATCAGCATCATTATCTTGTTTAACCACTTCCCGACCGCCGCACGACGATGTACGTCGACAGAATGGCACGGGCAGGCATATTGGCGTACATGTACGTCCCTGCCTTCCCGCGGGTCGGGGGCCCGATCGGGCCCCCGCCCGGTGCCCGCGGCGTTCGGTATTCGTTCGGGAGCGATCCCGGACGAGGGGACGGCCATTCATTCATGGCCACCCCCTCGCGATCGCTCCCGACGAATGAAAATGCTCCGTGACATCACTTCCTCTCCTGTAATGTAAACACAGGAGAGGAAGTGATGTAATCTCTCCTCCGTGTCGGTATTTTTCGTTCCGACACCGAGGAGAGAGGATCGGTGAGTTGCACCAACACGACACTACACAGTAGAACATGCCAGGCACACTCACACCCCCCCGATCACCCCCCCAATTACCCCTGCCCCCCAGTCACAGTGACACCAATGTCATTTTTTTTTTTTTTTTTTTGCATTGGTGTCATTTGTGACTGTAATAACTGTTAGGGCAGTTAGGGTTAGCCCCCTTTAGTTCTAATGTACCCCCCTAACCCCCCCAATAAAGGTTTAACCCCGTGATCACCCCCCGTCGCCAGTGTCACTAAGGCTGGGTTCACATTGCAGCGGTTTATGAGAACGAATGTGATTCGCACCGCACTGCAGTGCAAATCACATCCGATCTCTGTGCGATTCGAGTTCAGCCATACAGATAGTATGGCTGAATTCGCGCCGCACCCGCCGCAAATTCGCACGGGACCCTTTTTTTTGGTCCGCAGCAGAATCGGATCGCATGGGTGTTCACACCATGCGATCCGAGTTTTCAGATCGCACTGCGATATGCGAACTGATCTGGGGGTGTCATTAACATTTCACTGACACTCCCAGCAGTTCGCATAGGGCAGTGTGAACTGCCGCCGGGAGGCATGCGATGCGGGAACCCGCCGCGGATTCGTGGCGTTCCTGCATCGCTCCAGTGTGAACCCAGCCTAATAAGCGATCATTTTTCTGATCGCTGTATTAGTGTCACAGGTGACGCTAGTTAGGCAGGTAGGTATTTAGGTTCGCTGCAGCTTTTTATAGCGCCAGGGACCCCCATATACTACCGCATAAAGCCCCCTGATTGCCCCCTAGTTAACCCTTTCACCAGTGATCACCATATAACTGTTACAGGTGACGCTGGTTGGTTAGTTATTTTTTTATAGTTTCAGGGCACCCGCTATTTATTACCTAGTCTCACTAGTGTACCCCTAAATTTAGGGGTGTCTACTTTCCAAAATGGGGTCATTTGGGGGGGGGGGGGGTTTGTGCCATCTTGGCATTTTATGGCCTTCAAAACTGTAACGCCCTTAGAAAGCCTGAAGGCGGTGCTTGGTTTTTTGGGGCCCCGTACGCGGCTAGGCTCCAAAAAAGTCCCACATATGTGGTATCCCCGTACTCAGGAGAAGCAGCAGAATTTATTTTGGGGTGTCATTTCACATATGCCCATGGCATGTGTGAGCAATATATCATTTAGTGACAACTTTGTGAAAAAAATAAAATAAATTAAAGTTTGTAATTTTCCCGCAACTTGTGGCAAAATATAAAATATTCCATGGACTCAACATGCCTCTCAGCAAATAGCTTGGGGTATCTACTTTCTAAAATGGGGTCATTTGTGGGGGTTTTGTGCCATCTTGGCATTTTATGGCCTTCAAAACTGTAATAGGTAGTGAGAAGTGAAATCAAAAATTTACGCCCTTAGAAAGCCTGAAGGCGGTGCTTGGTTTTCGGGGCCCCGTACGCAGCTAGGCTCCCAAAAAGTCCCACATATGTGGTATCCCCGTACTCAGGAGAAGCAGCAGAATGTATTTTGTTGTACAATTCCACATATAACCATGGCATGTGTGAGCAATATATCATTTAGTGACAACTTTGTGTAAAAAAAAAAAAAAAAAATTTTTTGTCATTATTCAATCGCTTGCGGCAAAAAAATAAAATATTCAATGGGCTCAACATGCCTCTTATCAATTTCCTTAGGGTGTCTACTTTCCAAAATGGGGTCATTTTGGAGGGTTTTGTACTGCCCTGCCATTTTAGCACCTCAAGAAATGAGATAGGCAGTCGTAAACTAAAAGCTGCGTAAATTCCAGAAAACGTACCTTAGTTTGTAGATGTGACAACTTTTGCGCAAACCAATAAATATACAGTTATTGACTTTTTTTTTACCAAAGACATGTGGCTGAATACATTTTGGCCTAAATGTATGACTAAAATTGAGTTGATTGGATTTTTCTAATAACAAAAAGTAGAAAATATCATTTTTTTTTCAAAATTTGCGGTCTTTTTACGTTTATATCGCAAAAAATAAAAATTGCAGAGTCAGTCAAATACCTTTAAAAGAAAGCTCTATTTGTGGGAAGAAAAGGACGCAAATTTCGTTTGGGTACAACATTGCATGACCGCGCAATTACCAGTTAAAGCAGCGCAGTGCCAAATTGTAAAAAGACCTCTGGTCATTTACCAGCAAAATGGTCCGGTCTGAAAGTGGTTAAACTGTGCATGTAGATTTTTACCTAGTGTTCAACACTCTGATTTAGATCTACAAGTTTTGGACCTTTATATGGATGTCTAACTGCTTATTGCTTGATATGCCAAGGTATAACACAATAGTAGTTTAGGTATAACTAAAGGCAAAACTTCTTCTTTTTTTTTTTGGATAAAGTGGAGATGGATTAGAACCCCTGTCAGTTTTTATTGTTTTCCACATCCACGTTAAAGTTATGGTACAGTCTCATTTTTTTATTTTTAATAACAAACATGTGCAGTGGATTTTCCCAGGGCAGCCTTGATCCTCCTGTTCTCTGGTCTTTCGCTGCTCCTTGCCCGTCCCTCCTGTGGACTGCCCCCACAGTCTGTGTCCAGACTATTGTTCAGCCCTGCCCCCTCTAGATCTCTCCTGATTGGCTAACAGACTTTGATTGACAGTCGTGGGAGTCAATGTCCCAGCCAATCAGGAGGGAGAGCCCTGGATGGCCGAGGGACTCATGGACATCGCTGGACAGTTTTCCCAGGGCAGCCTTGATCCTCCTGTTCTCTGGTCTGTCTTCGCTACTCCTTGCCCCTCCCTCCTGTGGACTGCCCCCACAGTCTGTGTCCAGACTATTGTTCAGCCCTGCCCCCTCTAGATCTCTCCTGATTGGCTAACAGACTTTGATTGACAGTCGTGGGAGTCAATGTCCCAGCCAATCAGGAGGGAGAGTCCTGGATGGCCGAGGGACTCATGGACATCGCTGGACAGAATTGTGGCTTAGGTGAGTATTGGGGGGGCTGAGGGGGGCTGCTACACACAGTTTGCTGTGTTATCCTAATGCATATAATGCATTAAGATTAAAAACCTTCTGCCTTTACAATCCCTTTATTCATGTTCTCTATTCGTCCTGTTTACTATTATTATTGAAAGTAAAAGTAAAAGAAAATACTAAACTTCGGGTTGTCCCCAGAAAAGTAAGAGAGGGGAGATCTTCCAATGGGGACACCAAGGAATTCCCTTAATTTGCAGGGATTTCCTCTTACTTCCTGTTTGGCTATGGGGCATCATAAATCTCTGCAATGGGATCAAGATGGTGGAAAAAAAATCTGACAGGGGTTATAACCTTCCCTTACTCTATACACAATGAAAGAAAAAGTTTTGCCTACAGTTCTACTTTAATGTATGTGCAAAGAGGTAAAAATAGTAAGCACCGTTGTAAAAAACAAAAAAAAAAAACAAAATAAAAAACACTTAGCTTAAAACAGAAAAGGGAATGTATTATGATGAGGTTATTTAAATATCACTGACAAAAAAATGTAATGTTCAAATTTGAATATGCTCTAGCTTTTTGTTAGATTTGTGTATAGGTATTGTAAGAATTCTATGAACATTAATACTAGAATATAAACGACTCCCATAGAGTACTCTTTTCACTCCCCTTGTGCTTTGAAGTGCTAAGTGTTATAATTTATTTGCTCCTTGCAGTTATAAGGTCATATTTTTGATCCATTATTCTCACACAGGCTGTACAATCTCACACTATGTGCCAGCTATTTCCCTGGATGCTAAATAATTAAACCTACTCTGTCTTTGATTTTCTTTTTAAAGCACTGGAAATTACACTTTAAACAAACTTATATTTACCTTTTTGGAAAAAAAAACAAATAACCAAAATAAAAATAGCCAGGCAATGGAATTGATTAATAAAATAAAAATGTAGAATATGATTGGCTATTTACTGTACTCAACTGAGCACAGCTTTACCTTATTCAATATCATTCATACTGCAAGTTGAACATGAATTTTTCTTTAGTTAATCAACCCCAGTATTTTTAAAGTGATCATGTGGGCAGACCCTTCCCCGGTAGCTTTTTGCATCTTCAACTTATCTCCATGACATAACCCCATAAACTGATTTCTATGATATATATTATGAATATTATTATACTATTATTATATACTAAAGATATGGATAAACAGTACAGTTTATTAAGAACGAAACGTAACTGAATAACATAAAATACCATCAAGTTTAAAATGCAACTGTTCCCAATAATAAATTAAAGATAGTGTGCCCTTCCTCTCCCAGAACAAACCATCCTGGTTCACAAGTAAGGATGAGCCGAACACCCCCCGGTTCGGTTCGCACCAGAACCTGCAAACAGACCTAAACTTCGTGTGAACTTTAGAACCCTATTAAAGTATATGGGACGCGAACGTTCAAAATCAAAAGTGCTAATTTTAAAGGCTAATATGCAGGTTATTGTCCTAGAAAGTGTTTAGGGACCTGGGTCCTGCCCCATCAAAAAGTTTTAAAAACTGCAGTTTTTTCGGAAACAGTGATTTTAATAATGCTCAAAGTGAAACAATACAAGTGTAATATTCCTTTAATTCATACCTGGGGGGTGTCTATAGTATGCCTGTAAAGGGGTGTATGTTTCCCGTGCTTAGAACTGTCCCTGCCCAAAGTGTCATTTCTGCAGGAAAAAAAGTCATTTAAAAGCGCTCGCGGCTATAATGAATTGTCGGCTCCCCGTAATACAGATAACAGTCATTGAAAGTCATTGATAAAAAATAAATAAAAAGCGTGGGGTTCCCCCAAATTCAATTACCAGGCCTTTCAGGTCTGGTATGGATATTAAGGGGAACCCTGCATCAATTTAAAAAAAATTTACATGGGGTTCCCCCCAAAAATCCATACCAGATCCTTTACCCGAGCACGCAACCTGGCAGGCCACAGGAAAAGAGGGGGGACAAGAGAGCGCCCCTGCACCTGAACCGTACCAGGCCATATGCCCTCAACATTGGGAGGATGCTTTGGGGTCACCCACAAAGCACCTTGTCCCCATGTTGATGAGGACAAGGGCCTCATCCCCACAATCCTGACCGGTGGTTGTGGAGGTTTGCGGGCGGGGGGCTTATCAGAATCTGGAAGCCCCCTTTAACAAGCGGCCCCCAGATCCTGGCCCCCCCTGTTTGAAATGGTAAGGGGGTACAAAAGTACCCCTACCATTTCACAAAGAAAGTGTAAAAAAATGTTAAAAAACACACACCCCATTGGGAAAAGTCCTTTATTCAAAATAAAAAAAATAAAAAAGGATTCCAGTGGTGGTAATCCACTCTTGCTATCCAGCGATGGATGATCATCTCTCCGGGGTCCAGCCATGGGTGATCTGATCCAGCGATGGATGATCTCTCACTCTAGTGCAACCCATCCATCCTGTCTCCACCGGAAACACTGCGGGACCCCGGAGAGATGATCATCCATCGCTGGATAGCAAGAGTGGATTACCACCGCTGGAATCTTTTTTTAATTTTTTTTATTTTGAATAAAGGACTTTTCCCAACGGTGTGTGTGTGTGTGTTTTAACATTTTTTTACACTTTCTTTGTGAAATGGTAGGGGCAGGGCCGTTTTTAAGGCAGGGCAAAAGGGGCAGCTGCCCTGGGCCCTGTCATTGTTGTGGGGCCCAAAGCAGCTACCTCATACTTGCCAACTATCATTGTTTAAATTCCCTTGTGAAATGCTGCTACTAATGCTGCCCAGCTCTGCCCTATTGTTGTGTACAGATGACTCACCTGCAGACCCTGTGTTTACATGTAAGCAACCTCTAGCACCTCTAGCAACTAATTAGTGAGCCGTAATGTGTGCTGTAACCTCTAGCAACCAGTCAGTGAGCGGTAATGATACACTAACCTCTGGCAACCAATCACAATAGCTGCCTGATCTGATTCAGTAAACTGATTTTGAGTCTAACTGCTAATTATTGTATGTCTCAAAGCAGGTGGAGAGTGAAAACTGCATGGGGGGGCCCCCAAGAAAAGATTTGCCCAGGGTCCAATCAATATTAAAGATGGCCCTGGGCAGGGGTACTTTTGTACCCCCTTACCATTTAAAACAGGGGGGTGGGATCTGGGGGTCCCCTTGTTGTTTTCCAAAAGGACTATTTTTATGTTTACATTTTCATAATTACATGAAATTGTTTCTTTTCCACCATTACTAAATTCAATTCTTATTTAAATCCGCGCACCCTTATTAATTTTCATCTCTTTTTTGAACAGTTGCTTCTCATGGCTGTACGCAAACACCTTTGACTCCTGGGCACAGAAATATGCTCCTTCTTGATACTTTATGGCTCTTTGTGACCATGCAAAGATGCCTAAAACAAAACACAAATGTGCATTGCTGTCATTGTAACACACTGCAGTGCACATATGACACTGTGATTGGGTGTTAGCAAAACCATAGGTAAAAGTCAACCTCCAGATTGTTTAATTTGTGATTACCTTCAATTTTCACTGTTTCATAAAAAGGAACAATTGAAAATGTACACATATGTGTTTTTTTATTAACTCAATACAATTTAGCTTTTTTTTTTTTTTTTAGTTTTGCTGTGTTTGTGTCTGCTAATAATTCGTGTATTTTTAGTGAAAATATCATTTTAATGCACATTTGTGGAACTCTTGGGCGGTCTAAAAAATCTGTAGCATTTTCTATTTATTCTACAAGTCATGTTCTTTCAAAACATGTATGGTTTTGTGGGACTTTTACAAACTCTGAAAGCTGTAAGTGAAAAATGCTAACATACAGATTTTAAGAGTAGTTTTCTTTTTTACAATTTTGCTTTTAGCGCTTGCCCGACTTGTTCAAGCCCTGACTTGCTCATGCCCCGACTTAGTTGGGATAGGCGGAACAATTTGGTGGGGGTGGGTCAGCCTGACACTTGACCTTTGACCTCTGGGGGACATTCCTTCTGACCTTTGGGGGAGGTCCCTATTCCAATCCCTGAGTCCTAACCTTGTTCTTCTAGGGGAAACCCAAACCCTAACCCTAACCCCTAACCCCAACCCTAACCCCTAACTTAACATTTAAAAATATGTGGTACTTTTTAATGCAATATAGTTTTAGCCTTTTAGAGTTAGTGGTAATTTTTGCTGTGTTTTTGTCTGCTAATGATGATTTTAGTGTATATATTTAGTAAAAACATTGTTTTGATAACATTTGCACGACTATTGCAGGACCTAGAAAATCAGTATTGCCTTCCTTTTATTCTACCAGCACTTTGCTTCAGAAAGTGTATGGTTTGGGAGTATTTAACAAACTCTGAAAACTGCAAGGGAAAAATAAAAAATGGTGGAAATATTGTAAACATGGTCTGCCACTAGAGTTTAAAAGTGAAGCAAAGGCCTGGCAGTGAAGGGATTAAGGGGAGACATTAAAAATATACAATTCCTTTAAACCGTTTTCTTAGGGATTCTCTTAAACATGAGCGTGAAGTGGATCACCTGTACGTTTGCAAAAGTGACACAAAAATTGGTTGTCACTCAATGACTGTTGATAGCTGGCCTGCTTCTGTTTTAAAAAATTTTTTGTAGGGGTCCCCCTTCAAATTGCTGCTAAATGTCACCAAACTGCCCAGGGATGCTGGGTGTTGTCATTGGACGTTTACTATATGTTGACCATACAATTTTTAACAGAGCTCACACTGGTAGATGGCCAGAAGCTGTCATTTAGTGGTAGTGATAATAGTGATTCTGGTGTGTGGCTGAACTGGCCAAATCTAGGCATTTATTTTGCCATACGGTGAACTCAATGCCCTGATTCAAAGTAAGCTGATTATCAATATACAATAGAAAAACCCCTAGCTGAAGGGATGGATCTATCTACCAAGAGGAATCTTTAGCTTTGGCTGCAGTACCACAAGAAAAACAACAGCATATTATACAAGTATACATCAACATGATGAGGATTGCTTGAAAGGAGAGTATGATAAAAGATTGGTTGTGTGAGGGGCAAGCACCCATCGGGTATATGATTTATATCCAGGGCTCAAGTCCTGCGGGAACGCATGGGAACGGAGTTCCCATACTTTTTCCACAACAGAAACTCAGTTCCTGTTAGCAGCCGTGTCCTGCAAGACTTTGAAGTATGTGAGCTGTGTGGCAGGTGCTACACCAGCAGCCACCGACACAGCTCGCAATAGTAAGTGCTGCACACCTGACCATTCAGGCATTGCCAGTATGTGGCCCCATAATAGCTTCCGCTTCGATCTACCTGTCAATCGCAGCTAGCTGATCAGGTCCCTGCTGCTAAGAGATTGTATTTAGTCAAACCTCTCATGATGTGCTCCTCCTGATTTTCTGTCTCCTCATCTCCCCCCCCCCCCCCAGTCTCCTGCATACTTGATCTGTGTGTCCCGCTGAATCCTCCCCTCCTCTATCTTCAGTGCCATATGATGAGAGAACCCAGAGGAGGAGCACAGCTATCCTGCTCACAGGACATGCAGGGAGAGAGGTGATCTGAGGGAGGAACATCAGTTTGGGGTGGTACGCTGAGCACAATACCTGGCAAAGTTTAATGCCAGGAGGGCAGTTTCCTGTGGAATGTGAAGGGTTGGTATAGCAGCAAGTGTGTATTGGAGCCCTGCAGAGTTTGCAGCCCCCCAAGCTAACATACATCTCCTAAGCAGGAACACATCACTATCTCCCCAAGCATTCTGTCCAGATAATGTGCAGTTCATTTATGACCTTTCCATTTAACCCTGTGTTATCCAAACTCTGTTCAATGAAAAGTGTAAACTCACCACATAAACACTATATACAAAATAACATTCCCCAATAAAGATCAGAACATGATGTTCACCTTTGCATGGAAGCACAATTGAATGAATGCTGATTATTCAGAGAATTACCATATTTGTTTGAGGATTTTTTTTTATGTACTAACAGTTAAGCGTCATACACACAATACAAAAATTGGATGAAAAATACCACTTTTGAAGCGTTCGTGCATATGAGTGTATCTTTTATTTTTTTGGTGGGGGAGTGGATCTCGGGTGGGAGTTCCCACATTTTTTTCCCCAGGACTTGACCCCTGTTTATATCTGTCTTTTTTCATGTTTATAATGATGCATTTCTCAAACAATTACCCATGTTAGGTCCTTTAGAAAATGGTGTAATGACATTTAGTTATAAGGGATTGTGATATTGCAAACACACCTTGCTGTTTTTTGTTTCTTTGAAAAAAACAAAACATTTAAATTAGCACAGACTAGTCCTTAAAAGTATATTATATTTCCTATTTACACCTAATATCTGATTGTCCATAGCAATATGAAAAGAAATGTAGGTCAGTGACAATAGCAGTTCAATTGAAAATCCTAGTAGATTATTACACAGTAGTGAAATGGTTGAAGTCTAGTTAAAGCGGGAGTCCGCCGGGAGTCCGCGTTTTTTTTTTTTAAAAGCCAGCAGCTACAAATACTGCAGCTGCTGACTTTTAAAATAGTGACACTTACCTGTCCAGCACGCCCGCGATGTCGGCACCCGAAGCCGATCTCTCGATCGTCTCTCGGGTGCTGCCGCCGCCATCTTGGGTATGGGAATCAGGAAATGGAGCCTTTCGGCTTCATTTCCCGGTTCCCTACTGCGCATGCACGAGTCGCGCTGCGCAATAAGGATGGACCCGCTGCCTCTGGGATCTGTGTGTTTCCCAGCAGGCAGCGGGGGACTTTCGGAAAGGGGCGTAATCTACGCCCCTTTCCGCAGAGAGCTATCCCGGAAGTGGGTGCAGATACCTGTACTGTACAGGTATCTGCACCCCCCTCCCCCCTGAAAGGTGCCAATTGTGGCGCCGGAGGGGGGGGAGGAATCCAATGAGCGGAAGGTCCACTTTAGGGTGGACCTCCACTTTAAGAGTTGCCCTTTATGAATCAATCCTTCATCCATGCCAAAATGGATGCTATTGATAATAATCAGTTGACAAAGTTTGACAGCACATGGAAGCCTTGGGTTAAGTATTATATGTCAGATAATTTAGATAATCGAGTACTATCATCATGGTGATTGAGACTCTTTCTAGGATAACAACATTAGTAGGTATATACAAAATCACTCCTCTGGAGTATTGCCCCCCTCCCATCTACCTTTTATGTTCTTTCCTTATAATATAATATCTATTATAAGCATATGTTTGAAGTTACGGTCAATATTTTGATAATTACATACCTCCAATTAGATATATTTATATCTACTTTGGCTTAAAAAAAACTTCAACCCTCGGTTATAAGATGTTTTCACATTTTAGTCTATATAAGGTAATTTAATGTCATAACTATGCAAGAATTTGGTAGACATGTTTTTTTGCCTTGTACAATGGGTACTTCAATATGTTTTTTTTTTATTTCTAATTACTTTGTCTAATATTCTGTATACGCTATTTCTTTTAATGTTTCTAAAAAGAATAAAAACTTTTGAATGAGAAGAGTTGCCCTTTAAATAAGCCCACTTTATTGTGTTACTGGTACCAGGTGATCTTTTTCTATACTCGTGGTTTATGGTCTCACTGAAATACCTATTTATGTTGATGATGGATTTTTTTACTGATGCTATCAATCTTGTCAAGTCACATCCTTTTGTTCGGATAGCTTCTTTGTAAATAAAGAGCATGTCGGATGCAGGATTTTCCCTGCTGCAGCATGCCTGTGAAGTTAATAACATTTGCTGTATCTGAATGTATCTGTCTTTGTGGTAGTAAAACATTTTCACACTTACCCAGAATTTTTCTAAGAACTGCAAGGCCTGCATTTTGTATTCTGACACTTTTTAACCAAAGAAATATATTAATCTTATTCAAGTTCTACATTTGCAATAAACACAGTTTCCAGTTACAGGAAAAAATAAATTGAAAGAGTAACACTACCTACAGTATAAATATGTATGCATTATGTTACATACAGAGAGCAATAATTAAACTCTATTAGTCTTTGCATCAAAATTGCTTTAATTAACCACTTGCCGACCAATCACTGCCATTATACTGCGGCAGGTCACCGTAGGTGTATGTTGGCACCTTTAACCACTTCAGCCCCAGACCATTTTGCTGGTCAAAGACCAGACCACTTTTTGCGATTCGGCACTGCGTCGCTTTAACTGACAATTGCGCGGTCGTGCGACGTGGCTCCCAAACAAAATTTACATCCTTTTTTTCCACAAATAGAGCTTTGTTTTGGTGGTATTTGATCACCCCTGCATTTTTTTTTTGCGCTATAAACAAAAATAGAGCGACAATTTTGAAAAAAACGTACTTTTTGTTATAATAAATATCCCCCAAAAATATATAAAGAAACATTTTTTTCCCTCAGTTTAGGCCGATACGTATTCTTCTACATATTTTTGGGGAAAAAAATCGCAATAAGCGATTATTGATTGGTTTGCGCAAAAGTTATAGCGTTTACAAAATAGGGGATAGTTTTATGGCATTTTTATTAATATTCTTTTTTACTAGTAATGGCGGCGATCAGCGATTTTTATTGTGACTGCGACATTATGGCGGACACATAGGACATTTTTGACAAATTTTTGGGACCATTGTCATTTATACAGTAATCACTGCTATATAAATGCAGTGATTCCTGTGTAAATGACACTGGCAGTGAAGGGGTTAACCAGTGGGTGGCAGTGTAGGGGTTAAGTGTTCCTAGGGGTGTGTTACTAACTGTTGGGGGCTGGGCTTTAATTTAGTGAACACTGATCTCTGCTCCAATCACATGGAGCAGAGATCAGCATCACTAGTTGCTAGGCAGAATGGAGGAAATGCTGTTTACAACGGCATTTCCTCGTTGAGCCGCCCTGTGAGACGATCGCGAGTATGCTCGCGGCGATCGAGTCTGCAGGACACGCGACTGGACTCACGGGGGTCCCGACCTGCACGCGAGAGCGCCGTCGGCGGCTCACTCGCGATGGCAGGGCGGCATTAAAGATTGGACGTACCTCTATGCCAATATGCCTGCCCGTGCCATTCTGCCGACGTACATCGGCGTGTGCTGGTCGGGAACCGGTTAAGGGCGATAGCAGCCGTGCACTTGCCCGCTGCACGCAGTGGGACCCGATGCGCGTGGCCGGAGGCGCGATGTCTGCTGGCCACCGGCCAGAATGGGGATCTGTGTTTTATTAGGAACATCGATATGTCTCCTCCTCCAGTCAGTCCGATCCTCCCACAGTTAGAAACACACAAGAGGAAACACATTTAACCCCTTGATCACCTCTAGTGTTAACCCCTCCCCTGCCAGTGACATTTACACAGTATTTGGTGCATTTTTATAGCACTGATTCTATCCCCTATTTTGTAGATACTATAACTTTTGTGCAAGCCAATCAATATACGCTATGCAATTTTTTTTCTTACCAAAAATATGTAGAAGAATATATATTGGCCTAAACTGAGAAAAAAAATAGTTTTTTTACATTTTTTGGGGGGATATTTATTATGGCAAAAAGTAAGAGGTGATCAAATACCACCAAAAAAAGCTCTATTTGTGGGAAAAAAAAAAAGGACGTCAATTTTTTGGGGGGTACAACATTGCATGACTGTGCAGTTGTCAGTTAAAGCGACGCAGTGCTGTATCGCAAAAAATTATCTGGTCATTAAGAAGGAAAATCTTCCGGTCTGTAAGTGGTTAACCACGTGAAGTGTTACTAAACCCAGGACCCTGCATTGCTTATATCTGGTCCCCCACAGTACACAGAACATGGTAATGCAATTATTTTAGTAAATATAAACTGCTAAATACCTTTTCTCATCTGCAGTCTAGTGACTTCTATCAGTGTCCGGTCAAGCACTGGTCAAAGCTTGTAGAAGGATTTTGCATTCTCCTCTGACTGTCCTATAAGGCTGCATGACTCCTGGACCTCTGTCTTAACAGTGCTGATTGACCCTGTGCTAATCACATGCACTCTACCAAAAAAAAAGAAAAAAAACTCTAACAATACACACAAAACTGACCATGTGCAGAGCGCCTCCTAGGGCTCTGTGTTATCAGCAGACTGGGGACAGTAAAAGAAGGGAAAGGTCAGAGAAGACAGGATAAAACAGCCTTTTTACACAATGCAGAGGATTAACTTCTAAGCCCTTGTACACACAGTCGGACATTCCAACAACAAAATCCGTCGGATTTTTTCAGACGGATTTTGTCCGAAACTGGTGTTGCATACACACGGTCGGACAAAGTTGTCAGAAAATCTGATCGTTCGGAATGTGATGACATTACTTTGTTGCAACAGGACTACGTTGCGGCTAGTAGCCAATAGCTTTGGTCTCGTCATTTGATCTGAGCATGCGTGGCACTTTGTCTGATCAGAATTCTCTACAAACGATCGGAAAAAGTCAGATCGGATTTTGTTGTGGAAAAATTTGAGGTCCTGCTCTCAATTTTTTTCGTCGGAAATTCCGACGCAAAAAATCCTATAGAGCACACACACGATTGGATTTTCCGACAATATAATCCGATCGGACCTTTTCCATCTGAATTTCCAACCGTGTGTACAGGGCATAAGTATAACAAGCATGCTTAACTGCATATACAGACTAGTCATGTGCGGTTCGTTCCAAATAAATATTCGGATAATTTTTTCACTATTTGGAGATTCAGATATATCCAATTACAGTATAAACAAAAACAAAGTATTTTCCAAGGAGGGTCACAAAAGACGAGACCTCCCAAAGAAACAAAGACGACTACTATGGCTATTTAAGGATCAAAAAATGATAACATTTACTAATATTTTATTTTGTATCAAAACTATAGTAATTTAAAAAATAACTCAGTAAATGAATGCTATAATGAGCTGCTTTTGCTGGGTATCAGTTTAACACCAACAATGCATCAGAACATAAGGTGCACAGAACAACCAAACACAAGTGTGGCCCCCAGGGGTGTGGAAAGATTGCACATACTAAAGTGCATGGCTGACCATTTTCCCGATATCACAGATGGTTTCCAAACTAAAAGGCAATTCATTCATCCTTTGTTGTTCTAAATGGATGGAACATACATGATTAGATATACGTGTAGGAATCATATAGTCTATTATAAGATTATAGTTCCTGGATAATATGTTGCTGTTGGAACAAAGTCTGGGCATCCAAGGAAGACCGGATTCAAATGTAGAGCGGCCCCTGATGAGAAGTTTGCTGACAGCTGGTATGTTATATATCCTTGATCAAGATTTTGTAAGTAGTACTGATACTGATTTTCATTTACCATCTATGGCTATCATTTATACAGTGTCATCATTGGCCTTATATCATTCACACATGGCTGTCCATGAATTAGACTAGCACATGAATAGTACAGTTCATATAAAGCAGTAAAGTCTATCAAGAGACATATGCTTGCATGATTAGTGATTTCCTACATTACCACTTCCTATCGCTCATGGGCGTCCGCAGGACTTTTTTCAGGGGCGGGGCATCATTTTAGGGTCCCCCAAGCACCGCCCTTTTTTGGCAATGTTATTATGCCATTATCATGGTCAGAGACTGCAGACGTAATACAGTTCCTAGCATAAGTAATGGATAATGGCCAACAGGCCCTTTTACCAGACCCAGAGAAACGACAGCAGTGATCCATCCAGCTGGATGATCGCTCACTCTGGGTTCCCCATGGGAGACTCTGGTCAGTAGTGTAGCATGTCTATACTCTGGTAGTTGCTCAGTCTTTCTCTCTCTGGTGACACTGGGCAGTGTGGCTCTCTCTCTGGTGGCGCTGGGCAGCGTGGCTCTCTCTCTGGTGGCACTGGGCAGCGTGGCTCTCTCTGGTGGTGCTGGGCAGTGTGGCTCTCTCTCTGGTGACACTGGGAGCCACTGTCTCTTCTCCCTGACAGGAGAAAAGGGGGGCGAGCAGGGGAAACCTCTGATAGCCTGCAGCTCCTGACACTGCGCCGCCGAGTTCTCTGCTGGACAGAGCAGGGAAAAGAGCCCGCAGTCACACTACATAAATGGGGGACTTGAAAGCACCTTGATGGTGTCACCCCATTGGCAGGTGGAACCCAGGTGTGGGCTGCTCACACACCGATATCGACACAACTGTACTGAATTTAAGATCTGATCCCTGACTCCAAGGGGGGGGGGGCGCTTGACCCCCCTTGCCCCTACCTGCGGACGCCCATGCTCTCGCTGTATGGATATGCTGACCGATATTTCCTGTGTCACCAGTAGACAGTGTCACTCTGCCGCGTCCTCACTTCTCATACACAGATCTATGTCCAGAGATGGAAAGTTTGAACTGTGTGATATATTATGCAGTGCTTGTCTATGTGTTTGGTTGTTCTGTGCACCTTATGTTTTGATGCATTGTTGGTGTTAAACTCTCTGATACCCAGCAAGACCAGCTCATTATAGCATCCATTTGCTGAGTCATTTTTTAAATTACTGTATTTTTTATGCAAAATAAAATATTAGTAAATGTTATCATTTTTTGATCCTTAATTGCCCGGCATAGCCATAGTAGCAGACTTTGTTTCTTTGGGAGGTCTCATCTTTTGCGACCCTCCTTGGAAAATATTTTGTTTATGCTGCGTCCTGGCTACGGCAGTAGCCTCTGAAAAGGGGTGTGGTATTGTATCGGTATTCATTACTATACAGGTGGGCATATGGTGGGTGTTTGGTCTTTGTTCTTTGTTTTGTACAGTATAAACAACGTTTATCGAATGCTCCGAATAACTAAATGAAATTCGTCTGGATTTCCAAAATTCAAATTGAAATTCAAATAGAATTTTATATCGAGTTCTAGTCGAAATCGAACTGTAAACATGTTTCTGAAATCAAAGCTTGTGTGTGTTATATGAGTACCATTTGAAAATAATGCTGTTTTATTTAAGCCAAAGGTGATTTAAAGTGTCATTGTAATCACTTGATGAAGATTTTTATTTTGTTTGTTCACTTTGTCACATTTGAATCGAAAAAAATAAAAAATAAAAAAAATAAAGTTGCCCAGATATCTCATCCCCCCATGAGGAAAGATTAGAGGAACTGAATTTTTTTTCTCTTGAGAAGATTAGATTAAGGGGGGAATATGATCAACATGTATAAATACAAAACTGATCCATATAGTGAACTGGGGGGTTTAGTTATTCACTTTAAGGTCACCACAGAGAACAAGGGAGCACTCTTTACATTTGGAGGAAAATAAATACAGAAAGGTTTCTTCACAGTAAGAACTGTAGGAAAATATGGAATAGACTCTCTCAAGAGCTGGTTCTGGCCAGCTCAGTAGATTTCTTTAACTGCTTTCCGCCTGCGCATTGTAAAATGACGGTGGGGTGCTGCAGCTCTTGTTCTGGGATGCCGTCATATGACGGTGGCCCATAATGACCGCTCTCGCGTGCCCGTGGGGGCACGCAGCATGGTGATCGCAGCCGCGCTGTGTTGCTAGGACACGGCACGACCCCGATCTGTGTAAAGAGCCACTCCCATGGCTCTTTCACCATGTGAACGGCTGTGTCCAATCACAGCCAGTCACATGTAAACACGGAGGTGCTGGTAATTGGCTCTCCTTGCCTCACTGACAGAGTGTGAGGAGAGGAGAGCCGATCGGCGGCATCTCCTCACAAGGGGACATCTAGGGATGTAATTGGGGCACTGATCATCAGTGCCCTAATTACAATAAAGAAATAAAGTGTAAAATACAGTGCCCACCAATGCCAGCATACAGTGCCCACCAGTGGCAGCAATTAATGCCCACCACTTCCCACAAGTGCTTCTGCTTTTAATTAGAGTCAGGGATATCCTGTGACAAGGCAGGCGCATGGGCGTGCGAACATGTGTTCCTGTGAGAATGAGCTGCACTGGGCAGCGGCACATGAACGAGCGCAGAAACACGCAGCAGGCGTGCGTATGCAGGAACACGTGGGAGGCGCACGTGTGCATGCACTAATTCAGCTTGGCGCCAGTTCCCCTTTAAAAACACAACAGCTGCTCCAGTACAGTGCTGTCTGATCTGCAGCTTTACCTGAGTCTGATCATGTACCTGCTGTTATCTGATCCTGCTTCGTCTGACTACTGCTGCCTTCTTCTCTCCTGACCCGGCCTGCCTTGACTCTGCTATTCCTGAATCTGCTGACCTTCTGTTGCCGAATCACTGCCTGCCTACTGACTACTTTTTGCCTGCTGTATTTACTACCTGATTAACCGTGTTTGACCTGGCTTGTCTCTCCTTTCTCCAGTCTAGTCCTGATCCAGTTCCTGCCTAGATCCAGGGGCCCACACCTGTTGCCACCACTTCCAACTTCCTCTACAGTCCAGTCCATCCAGTGGATCTTCTCTACGCATCTGTACCAGCTACCACTGATCATACAGGTACTCCTACCTCGTTGCGCTCTTGTACCACTGTTACAAGCCCAGTGGTCCCCGAGCCAGGGCTGTAAGAGAGGTCTCCTTCTATAATTGGATCTGATACCAGGTACGTGACATTGAGGATGCATTGCTCCACAGTGCCTGCAGGTAGAAAGGTCAGGTAGGACTCATTATGAAACGCATTTGTTATCAATTAAATTGTATCTAACCATAGGAACAAAAAAATATTCTGTTGCATCTCATCAGTCCTGTTCTACTGTGAACAGTTTGTCTGTTAAGATTACAGAACTCCTATCCCCCTCTTCATCCTCATAGCAAATGGGAAGTGTTCTGTAATTCACAGAGGTAAACTGAACAGGGCAATTTAGAAAACAGGACACTTGAACAAATATAACAAAATATGTTTAATTGTATATATTATAGACAAAAGGGGTAGGTAAAAAAAAAGTTAATTGTTAGTATTTATGTACACATTTCATATATAAAAAAAAAACTGACCAAATAAGTGCAAAAGTCAAAAAAATGGTAGCAGGAATTTCCAATTCTGAGAGTATAGGATTGATATTTGTGGGTTCGCGATTTTTAATCCTTACACAGAAGATGCTGTCACAGAGGATGGGAGCATGCAAAAAAAGTTAAAGCCTACCTACTGGAAACACATTCTGTTTTAGACATATATTTTTATTGCCTATTTGGGTTGTTTCTCAGAATTGGAAGTGAAGGAAAAGATTTTTACTTACTTCCTTAAAAATTGCAGAAAGGTAAGGAAAATATTCTTAACATGGACAAAATTATTATTATTATTTTGTAAAGCAGCAGCAGAGACAATACCTACAGAAATGATGAGTGACCTGTGTGTTGGTGACTGATCTGTTCCTTGAAATCTTCACTCTTCTGCTCCACAAATACCCCATTAGCTGTCATATATAGGTTCTACAAGGGTTAATATGAGCTACTGCACCTGTAACGGGGGCACTCATTAACGACTTCAGCCCCAGAAGGGTTTACCCCCTTCCTGACCAGAGCATGTTTTGCGATTCTGTACTGATTCGCTTTAGCTGACAATTGCGCGGTTTTGCGTCATTGTACCCAAACAAAATTGACGTCCTTTTTTTCCCACAAAAAGAGCCTTCTTTTAGTGGTAATTAATCACCTGCTGTTATTTTTTGCACTATAAACAAAAAAGGGAGACAATTTTGAAAAAAAATTACATTTTTGCTATAATAAATATCCCCAAAAAATATATTAAAAAAACACATTTCTTCCGCAGTTTAGGCCAATATGTATTCTACATATTTTTGTTAAAAATTGCAATAAGTGTATATTGCTTGGTTTGCACAAAAGTTATAGCATCTACAAAATAGGGCATAGATTTATGGCATTTTTATTACTAGTAATGGCAGCGATATGTGATTTTTATCAGGACTGCGACATTATGGCGGACACATCGGACAATTTTGACGATATTTTGGGACCATTGTCATTTATACAGCAATCAGAGATAAAAATAGCCACTGATTACTGTATAAATGATACTGGCAAGGAAGGGGTTAAACACTAGGGGGTGATCAAGGTGTTAAGTGTGTCCTAGGGAGTGATTCTAACTGTGGGGGGGTGGGCTCACTACAACATGACAGAGACCACTGCTTCCAATGACAGGGAGCAGTAGATCCCTGTCATGTTGCTAGGCAGAACATAGGCCTCTCTCCGTTCTGCTTCTCCTTGCAGCAATCACGGGCCGCTGGCGAACATCAAGTTCATGGGACCCATGGGTACGCACTTGATAGGCGGCAAATTCAAAGGTATGCCCATTTGCCTGCCTGTGCCATTCTGCTGATGTATATGTGTGTGCGGCAGTCGGCAAGTAGTTAAAAGTGCAGACTGTGCCTGCCCTCCTCCCCTTGTTCCATCCATAAAGGTTGTACTATCAGTTCCTGCAAAAGTAAAAAAGCTTTATGACCAGATGATGTGTCTTCCCCATTCATTCACGGAGAGCTTTTTATTGCAGGAACTAATAGTACAGCTTCTATGACTAGAGGAGGGGAAGGAAAGGACAAACATAGTTGGTACTTTTGACAAGTACCGGTAACTGTGCCAAATGGAGTTGCTTGTATTGACTCCTGAAGCATCAGAATATCACATACTCTATGCTGGGGTATCTTGGAGATAGAAGAATGTAGATTTCAAGGAACAGCAGCAATCGCCACATGGGACACCCATCATTCATGTAACCCCGTAATGCTGATGCTGATTTAACCCCCCTGGCGGTATTCCCGAGTCTGGCTCGGGGTGGAGATTTTATACCAAAAGCGGTAACCCTGAGCCAGACTCGGGACCGCATCGCTGAATGCAGGGAGATGTTACTTACCTTGTCCCCTGGATCCAGCAATGCCCCCCCCCCCCCCGCTGTACGAACGAGCCGTGCTCTGCTCGATCTATCACGGAGCTGATCTCCGTTCCCTGCGAGCGTTGCGGCGCACGGGGATGGAGAACGGCGCCAAATTCAAAAAGTGAAACAGATCTTACAGATCTTACAGATTGCATTGCTGTGTGTAATTATTTCACATCCCCTTTGTCCCTAGCGGTCTGCCCAGTGTCCTGCATGCAGTTTTATCTTATAAAAACTGTTCTTTCTACCTGGAAACTGAAGATTGGTCCATAGCAACCAAAACTGTCCCTTTACATCAAAAATGATTTTGGACCAGCTAGAAAACAGCGATAATAAATTAGAATCACTCGCAGAATTGAGGGATAGCGATTTGTGGGGATATCCGTCATCAAATACTGAAAAGTAATGACAGTGACAATTCTGCAACTGAGCAAATTTCAGTGTTTTTGATTTGATTACATTATTGAATAGTTTGTATTATTGTTATATTATTATTTGGTATAATTATTTATAGTTATTTATTATATTATAATTTATGATTTCATTTTTCAAACTTTATCATACCCGGGATGTCTGCTAGACTCTGGTTTGGACAGATTTAAGTGAGTTATTCCTAAGAATTACAGGACTACAATATAAAACGCCAAATTTTCATGCAAAATAATTGTACCGTTTTCAGCACCTAAAATCTGAAATAATCATACCGCCAGGGAGGTTAAACAAACAAAAAAACCTAATGCAGGTTCTAAACTTTATAAAAAAATAAAAAATACTAGAATTTGGCTTTACATTGTGAAGTCTAAGCCCTTGTACACACGGTCGGACATTCCGACGGAAAATGTCCGATCGGACCGCGTTGTCGGATAATCCGACCGTGTGTGGGCTCCATAGGGCTGTTTCCGTCGGAATATCCAACGGACCAAATTTTCCAGCTTGGCTATAAAATTTTCCGACAACATGATCCGATCAGACTTTGTCCGATTGTGTGTAGAGCATTCCGATCGGACAAAGTGCCACGCATGCTCAGATCAAATTCCTACACCAAAGCTATTGGCTACTAGCGCGAACGTAGTCCCGTCATAATGAAATAACGTCATCACGTTCTGAACGATCGGATTTTCCGACAACTTTGTCCGACCGTGTGTATGCAACAGTTTCAGACAAAATCCGTCTGAAAAAATCCGACGGATTTGGTTGTCAGAATGACCGACCGTGTGTACAAGCCTCCCCCGTTCTGCTAATAAGTGATGTTACTGTCTCTGTCCCAACTGAAGACATTTGTCTCACTTTCTGTCCTTGTGACACAAAAGAATGCAGGGTGATATATCTTCTAGGGGAAAACAGAAGCCCATTTTACATCTATGGGCATTGCTGCACAATACTTTAGAAAGCTTATGCTTACACTGAGCATTTAACGCACACAAAAAATGCACCTTAACTATTTTAGCCAATACTGAGTACTGCGCTGCCCATTACATTCATATCTATGTATTGTGGTGCACGTAAGGAAATTTGCATTGAAACACACATTTACAGCTAATTGTGGTACATGTGTATCATAATGTGCTTTGACATGAAAATGAATGTGCTCACACAGGTGAGCGGCTCTTGCATTTCCCTGATCTATATAAACGAAAGCAAAAATTCAGACCAAAGTTCTATTTCAAATACCACTGTACAAATGTATGTGAATTTTCCCAGTGGAAAAAATACTGACAAAATGTTGTTGCAATGTGCTTGTATGCAGTCTTTAATCATCCCGGCAAAAAAATGAGGATCATAAAGAAGCTTTTTAAGTGAAAGCCATATATTTTAATGTGGAGATTGTTGACACTGTGTGGAACCATTAGATAATAATAAATGCCCTGCAGTAGCGTATTTTGCTAACAGTTAAGCCACATATTACATTGCTATGTAGTAATTCTGAAATAATGGATAGTTTTCATTATTAAAACATTAAGATGCCTATTCATCAATAAGAAGATAAAAGAAAACTCATGGTGTATACTAATATACCAAGCTTTAGACCTAAATACATTAACATTCTTTCCTATATTAATGTTTGAAAATGTATGTACAACTATATAAACATAATGATATAAAATAAATAGCAGCCTTTCACATATAAGCTATTTACAAAAAAAAAGAAGCAATTGTAGACAACCTGTGAGATGTGTCAAGCCATAGGAAAAAATAGTGTTAGTATTATTGTGTTGTGTATACTCATTACAACCAATTAGAATTATTCAAAGGAGTGATCTTACAAAAAACAAATACATTATCTCACAAAAGTGAGTACAGCCCTCACATTTTTGTAAATATTTTATTCTATCTTTTCATGTGACAACACCGAAGAAATGACACTTTGCTACAATGTAAAGTAGTGAGTGTACAGCTTGTATAACAGTGTCAATTTTCTGTCCCCTCAAAATAACTCAACACACAGCCATTAATGTCTAAACCACTGGCAACAAAAGTGAGTATACCCCTAAATGAAAATGTCCAAATTGGGCCCAATTAGCCATGTTGCCTACCCCGGTGTCATGTGACTTGTTAGTGTTACAAGGTCTCAGGTGTTAAAGGGGGGCAGGTCTGTTTAAATTTTGTGTTTTCAATCTCACTCTCTCATACTGGGCACTGTAAGTGCATTAGGGCACTCATGGCAAAGAATTCTCTGAGGATCTGAAAAAAAAAAGAATTGTTGCTTTACATAAAGATGGCCTAGGCTATATGAAGATTGCCAAGAACCTGAAACTGAGCTGCAGCATGGTGGCCAAGATCATACAGCGGTTTGACAGGACAGGTTCCACTCAGAACAGGCCTCGCCATGGCCGACCAAAGTAGTTGTGTGCATGTGCTCAGCGTCATATCCAGAGGTTGTCTTTGGGAAATAGATGTATGAGTGCTGCCAGCATTGCTGTAGAGGTGGAAGGGGTGTGGGGTCAGCCTGTCAGTGCTCAGAACATACGCCACACACTGCATCAAATTGCTCTGCATGGACATCGTCCAATAAGGAAGCCTCTTCTAAAGATGATGAACAAGAAAGCCTGCAGTTTTGTGAAGACAAGCAGACTTAGGCCGCGTACACACGCGGGGACTGTTCGCTCAACTTTGTCCGCTGAACAGTGTTTCGGCGGACAGTCCGCTCGTGTGTGGGCTTCAGCGGACAGTTTCAGCGGACAGTCTGACGAACAAAGTTTTTCGGAAATTCCGAAAAACTGTCCGCTGAAACTTGGTTTGAGCGGACAGTCCGCCCGTGTGTAGGCTTGTTCGTCAAACTAAGTCTCGCGCATGCTCAGAAAGAATTTACACGCCGAAGGTTGCATTGCAGTGTATAGGACATCGTTTTCTAGTCCCGTCGTACGTGCCGTTCACGTCATCGCGCACGGTTTCAGCGGACTGTTCGTTCGTCGTGTGTGGGCAAGTCCGTCCATGCTAATTTTGAGCGGACTGTCCGCTGAAACTGTTTGACGAACAAAGTTGAGCGAACAGTCCCCGTGTGTGTACGCGGCCTAAGACTACATGGATTACTGGAACCATGTGCTGTGGTCTGATGAGACCAAGGTAAACTTATTTGGTTCAGATGGTGTCAAGCATGTGCGGCAGCAACCAGGTGATAAGTACAGAGAAAAGTGTGTCTTGTCTACAGTCAAGCATGGTGGTGGGAGTGTCATGGTCTGGGGCTGCATGAGTGCTGCCAGCACTGGGGAGCTACTGTTCATTGAAGGAACCATGAATTTCAACATGTACTGTGACATACTGAAGCAGAACATGATCCCCTCCCTTCAGAGACTGGGTCGCAGGGCAGTATTCCAACATGATAACAATCCCAAACACCTCCAAGATGACCATTGCCTTGCTATAGAAGCTGAGGGTAAAGGTAATGGACTGGCCAAGCATGCGTCCAGACCTAAACCCTATTGAGCATCTGTGGGGCATTCTCAAATGGAAGGTGGAAGAGCGCAGGGTCTCTAACATTCACCAGCTTGGACATTTTCAGTTAGGGGTATACTCACTTTTGTTGCCAGTTGTTTAGACATTAATGGCTGTATGTTGAGTTATTTTGAGGGGACAGCAAATTTACACTGTTATACAAGCTGTACACTCACTATTAGGGATGAGCCGAACACCACCCGGTTCGGTTTGCACCAGAACCTTCGAACGAACCAAAAATTTGTACGAACGTTAGAACCCTATTAAAGTCTATGGGACTCAAACGTTCAAAATCAAAAGTGCTAATTTTAAAGGCTAATATGCAAGATATGCAACAGACAACACCAGCAATAAGGGGTATCTTCAGGTGTATACTGTGCTGGAGGCACACAACACCCACTAACTCCTGCAGATGCCTGTATTAGAGAACACCAGCAAAAAAGGGTAGATACAGGTGTATACTGTGCTGTGCTGGAGGCACACAACACCCACTAACTCTTAAAGATGCCTGAGAAAAGAACACTATCCCTGCCTATCTTGCTCTTTCCCTTCACGCCGGAATACACTACACAAAGCTGCCGCGCTGGCAGCCTTATATAGTTTTGGGTGTGTTCTAAACCCCCTGAGCTATAATTGGCCACAGGCATCCTGCTTGTGGCCAATTATGGCTCTCCTCGCTGCCGGCGCTGTGATTGGCCAAGCATGCGGGGTCACAGTGCATGCTTGGCCAATCATGAGCCAGCAATGCACTTCGATGGCGTAGTGCATTGTGGGCCATGCGTGCCATATGAATTTGGTGCGAACGGTCCACAAAGTTCTGAATTCGCCGAACAGACGAACGGCCGATGTTCTGGTCGCACATGCGTTCGAGTCTAACACCGAGCTCATCCCTACTCACTACTTTACGTTGTTGCAAAGTGTATTTTCTTCGGTGTTGTCACATGAAAAGATATAATAAAAAAATTACAAAAATGTGAGGGGTGTACTCACTTTTGTGAGATACTGTACATCCAGTTAAATGTTGATCAGTTAAACTCGCGCCCTTTTGATATTTTCTGGGAACACTGGGAACCAGTTTACTAGTTTGCCAATATGTACAGCCATTACAAACAGACCTTCATCTCTTTGCTAGAATTTCATTTTGTGTCTTAACCCCTTCCTGTCCCCTCTCAGTGGCCCTGTAACTGGATCTTAATGCTGGGGTTGACTTACTGATTATATGACCATTGTAATTGGTTGTCACAGAGGTCACATGATAAGGAGCCAGTTTTACTGGATTCCGATCATAAAAAAGAGGCTGGAAGCTGTCTGTGATATCTTGGTCACTGTACTGGGAGTGTGAAGTTAGTGTGCTCTCAGCAGAGAGAATCATATTCCTGGCTTGTGGATGTTAAGGCCTATTCTCCCATTTACATGAAATACATTGTTGGCACAGGCAAGATATTAATGAGTGAGCCATGATAGAAATAGGGAGTGTACATTGTGTAGTTAACCACACTATGGAAATATAAGCTTAATGTTAAATATAAGGCTTAATGTACACGGGAAATGTTATAACCTCTCCTGAATGATTTAACTTGACAGATAGTAACCGACATTTAAATCTGTCAGTTTTGCTGCGTTTAGCTCCGTTTGCATTTAGAAGCGTTTTTTTTTTTAAATAGTCAACAATTAAAAACGCCTGACTGCTCCTAACGTCTGCTCACTAGCAGCAGTGTACATGAAGCCTAAAGCCTCATACACAGGATCGGATTTTGCGCAGACGAAACCTCAGACTTTTGTTTAAATGCGTGTGCCTTAATTTTTGTCTTGCATACAAATGGCAAGAAATTGTTGACCAACAAACACGAATGTACTAACGTACTACGTGGTTTTTAAGCTCTTTTGCGCCACCCTTTGGGCTCCTTCTGCTAATTTCTTGTTAGTAGAGTGTCGATTCATTTCATTTTGCGCTTTTCATTTAGTGCTTTTCATTTTGTGCTTTTTCAGTTCATTTCTGAATGGCTGCTCATCAACCAGACATGTTGACGAGATAAGGAGGATTTCTTGGACCAAAAAATTGGTTGCTTTATGTCAAATTATGTCATATGCCATTGCTGCGGGAGCTCCAGGAGAATAATCCAGATGATTTTCATAATTAGCTCCAGATGACAGACGCCTGCTTTCACCAACTCTTGCCATTGTTGACCCCCTATATTAAGAAGCAGGACACATGCATGAGGCTTTTATTTTATTTTTTGGTTGAATAATGATTTGATTTGGTATATTTTCTATATTTTCTATATTTTTGGATGCATAGCATGCACTTTTTGGTTAATTTCTATTGGCAGATAGCATGTCTAATTGTATTTGTTTTCTTTTTTTAAAGTGGTTGTAAACCCTTACAACTAACTTTGACCTACAGGTAAGCTTAGATTAAGGCTTACCTGTAGGTCCAAGAAATATTTCCTAAACCTATACGGTTTAGGAGATATTTACCCAAAGACAGCCACCGCTGTCTACGGCGCATGCGGCGATATGCCACGAGTGTCGGCTCCGGTGCGCGGGAGTGATGTCATCGCGGCTCCGGCGAATCACAGCGCCGGGGCCGCGAGACCCGGAAGTCACTCCGGGATCCATGGCAGCGGCGAAGAGGAAGACGGAGGACCGCTTCGGGGGCTTCATTGTCAGGTAAGTTATTCATAATGAGCTAGTATGCTACTATGCATACTAGCTCATTATGCCTTTGCCTAACAGGGTGTGCTTTTTTTTTTTTTCTTAAATGTTGCCTTTACTTGCTCTTTAATGTGCAATAAAAAAAAATGTGGAGAATAATACATAATTATGTGTTTTACTTCAAATGACAGTTTCAGAGTAGGCAGTTACATTTAAAAAAAATACACTGTAAGATTAACAAGAGACACCAACATAGTTGCATGTTTGATCTTAAAAACAATGGGATAATGGTGTTGTGGTAACTTGCCTAAAAAAAAAACAAAAAAACAAAAAAAAAACATCATAATAATATTATTCTTGATATCACTAGAAAAAAAGCCTTTGAAAATTTGTTTGCAATAACTCCATCAGTAAAGCAGCTTCATTATTATCCCACTAAAGAAGAAGAGAATGTGCGCTTCATTTTTGAGATTTTATAATTTGCCACGTCACGAATGTTAATTCTCCATTCCGAACACTAGTTTGCAAGACCGACCACTTCTGGCTCATCCTTGCTTTCAATCATGCCTGTTTTTACTTTGGACTGTGGACCATGCTCGGAAAATTCGGCAACAGACATTTGTCCATGGAAAATTTTAAAACCTGCCATCCAGCATTTGTCCGTGGAAAATCTGACAACAATTGTCCGATGGAGTATACAAACGGTCGGATTTTCCTCCAACAGCCTGTCATCACACATTTTCTGTCGAAAAATCTGATTGTACGAGGCTTAAGACTACGATGAGCGATTTTATATTTTAGAGACAAAAAAAACAACAACTCTTATATGCTACATCAGGAGATTGGTGATTGATGAGATTATGAGATTAACCCCATATGGTAGGCACGTCCAAAGTCTGGCCCGTGGGCCAATTGCGGCCCGCGGCCCGGTTTTGAACAGCCTGCCTGGTCTTTCTCAATTTAGTGTGCTGCAGGATGAGGGCTGTCAGATGAGCTGATCCCCGGAACTGTGAGAAGCTCCGTGAGCTTCAAAAGTGAAATTAATGTCCAGGGGAGTGTGCTGTGCTCTCTGCTTCCCCCTACAGTGCAGTACCCGGCTGAATGAGGAAGCTGCAAAGGTACTGTACTATGCTACAAGCTAAATTAGTGTTAAAAAGGGCTTTATTCATGTGTGTGTGTGAGTGTGTGTGTGTGCATGTATGTCTGTATGTGTGTGTGCACATGTGTCTGTATGAGTGTCTGTATGTGTGTGTACATGTGTCTGTATGTGTGTGTGTGTGTACATGTGTCTGTATGTGTGTGTGTGTGCACATGTGTCTGTATGTGCGTGTGTGTGCACAAGTGTCTGTATGTGTCTGTGTGTGCACATGTGTCTGTATGTGTCGGTGTGTGCACATGTGTCTGTATGTGTGTGTGTGTGTGTGTGTGTGTGTGTGTGCACATGTGTCTGTATGTGTGTGCACATGTGTCTGTATGTGTGTGTGTGCACATGTGTCTGTATGTGTGTGTGTGCACATGTGTCTGTATGTATGCGTGTGCACATGTGTCTGTATGTATGTCTGTGTGTATGTGTGTGTGTGCGCATTTGTCTGTATGTGTCTGTAAGTATGTGCATATGTATGCATGTGTCTGTATGTATGTGTACGCATGTGTCTGTATGTATGTGTATGCATGTGTCTGTATGTATGTCTGTATGTATGTGTGTGTGTTCACATATGTCTGTATGTATGTGCATGCATGTATGTCTGTATGTATGTGTATGCATGTGTCTGTATGTGTGTGCGGCGTGCATTTGTCTGTATGTGTGTCTGCATGTGTGTGCATGTGTCTGTGTGTATGTTACTTTTAATCCGGACCCCCCCCCCCCCATTCTTATACCATCAAAACTGCTTTTGTAGGACTTGTGTGTGATATTAGCCAGGACTGCTGCTCCTCTGAAAAGCAATCCATGCACAGATGAAAGCATGGCTGGTAAAGAGGTAAAGAGGCATTATGTTGCCTCCTCACCACCTGTTTTAAGCCTGTAAATGCAACATCCGTGTGGCTGCGTACTGTGTGTAGGGCAGCCCATTAATTTCAATGGACTTCCCTACTCACAAAAATGCAGGGAAAGAAGTTTTGTTTTTGTTTTTTTGTTTTTTTTTATTGCACTGCACCAAAAGTACCCTACATTTTCCATTGTGTGATTTGGAAGTAGGTGATTCATTGCTCAACAATTGCTCATTAAGAAGATTCTTGGACAGTGCATACCATATGGCAGGGGTGTCCAAACTTTTTTCAAAGAGGGCCAGATTTGATGAAGTGAACATGCGCGAGGGCTAACTATTTTGCCTGACATTCTTTGAAACATTGAAAATTCGGTCTAAGTGTGTCCATCCGAGCACTAATACACTGCCCAACAAGAATTCTCTTGCCTTTGTCGTGCTTGTTCCCAACACACAGACGAATGCTCTGCACTTTAGGGGTACCATTCATTCTTAATGGTACCCCTAAAGTGCAGAGCATTCGTCTGTGTTTCAAAGAATGTTTCAAAGAATGTCAGGCAAAATAGTTAGCCCTCGCGCATGTTCACTTCATCAAATCTGGCCCTCTTTGAAAAAAGTTTGGACACCCCTGCCATATGGTATGCACTGTCCAAGAATCTTCTTAATGAGCAATTGTTGAGCAATGAATCACCTACTTCCAAATCAATCAATAATTACCATGCTGTATAGCCACTTGCTGACCATCTAACTGGGAAAATACATCATTACTTTGACATTAAACACCAGGGTTATGGCTGCAGCTAGATACCATAACCCCCGATGTAATTTTTTTCCTCAGGTGTCATTCTTTCTCCTAAAATTAGTCTGAACGGCTAATTTCACATGGGCTTTAGCCTGTATAAGAGCAGCATAGCAAGCTTTTAGGAAGCATTTACAGAGCTTTTAGCAAGCTTTGACAAAGCTTTCAAATCAATCTTCAGCTCCAGTTTGTAAATGTTAAACACATATCTAATGGAAGTGCTGATTTTCACTTTTAACAAGCTGCTGGCTTTGACACTTGTTGAAACCTGCTAGCAGCCTGTTTAAAGTGACAATCACCACTCAGATCCCTGGACAGGTGTGGGTCTGTTTATTAAAAGTCAGCAGCTACAGCCCATGACAGTGGCCCTTTACTACGTGACCGCCCCATCCAATGACGGAGCGATCACTTGTCAACAGATCGGATCATGTCCAGGTTAGCTCCTTCCCTCTCCTTGCACCGATCTGTACAGCATGACAAGCCGGTGCATCAGCACTGTGGGCTGGATCTGAATTGGCCTCTGATCTCTGCCCATTCCTGCCCATCGATGCTCATCCATACCCAGCTATGCTCATCCAGGCCCATTCGTGCACATCCATGCCTAGCCATGCCAGCCATGTTCATCCATGCTCAGCCATGCCCATCTGTGCCCATCCATGGCTCATCTGTGCCACATCAGTGCTCATCCGTGCCACATTTATGCCACATCAGTACTCATCCATGCCTCATCCCTGCCACATCAGTTCTCATCTGTGCCACACGTCCAATGACGGAGCAATCAGTTGTCAACAGATTGCAGCATGTTCAGTTCAGCTCCTCCCCTCTCCTTGCACCGATTGGTACAGCGTACAAGGAGAGCAAAGAGCCAGTGCAGCAGCACTGTGGGCTGGAACTGAAGTGCCCACAGCGTTGATCTCTACCAATTCCTACCCATTCATGCTCAGCCATGCTCATCCATGCCCAGCTATGCTCATCCATCAGTGTTCATCCATGGCTCATCCATGCTTTATTCATGCCCAGCCATGCTCATCCATGCTCATCCATCCGTGCTCATCCATTTCTCATCCGTGTCCATCCATGGCTCATCCATGCTTCATTCGTGCCCAGCCATTCTCCATCCATGCTTCACCCATGGCTCATCCATGCCTCATCCATGCTTATCCATGCCTAGCCATGCTCATCCCTTCCTAGCCATGCTCATCCACTCCCAGCCATGCGCAGCCATGCTCTTCCATGCCCAGCAATGCCCATCCATGCTCATCCATCCCTAGGCATGCTCATCCATGCTCTATCAATGGCTCATCCATGCTTCATCCATCACCATGCATGCTCATCTGTGCCCACCCATAGCTCATTCATGACTCATCCATAGCTCGTTCATGCTCATCCATGCCACATCAGTGCTCATCCGTGCAACATTAATGCCACATTAGTACTCATCCATGCCACATCAGTTCTCCTCTGTGCCACATCCATGCCACTACAGTGCCCATCAATGTGTAACAATAGTGTACTCGGTAGTCAAATTAGATAGGTAATTTATGCTCCTAGAACACCTGATGGTGCTGCCTGCATGTTAAGCCTCTGTATGTTGCCAGGCTGTGTAAACATTTCACACATGTGGTATCACCATACTTATGAGTATCAGAATGTGTTTTGGGGTGTAACTTTTGCTATGTACATGCTATGTGTTAAAAATATCTTATACATGTTATAATTGTTACTGCATGCAGTATTTTAACACATTTTATTAGCCGTTATTTAACTCTTAGTGAATTGACGCCCCTGTGTCTTTGTTTATAAACAAAACCCAGGATCATTCTGTGATTGGCTACAGCTGATCATCAGGGTCTAGCTGTAAATCATTGGTGGGGCTTTGGTGACAAACTTATGTTCTAGCCTATGACAACACAGGTTAGGAGGGGGCATGCGCCCACAAACCCAGAAACAGGCTGGTACGTAACAGTATATTGTCCAGTCTGGTTGTGCTGCTCGCCTGCAGTAAAACTACTGTGGGCGGGTGGCAGGTAGTTAATTACTGGAACCTCCTTCACAGTAACAGGTAGAGGCCATAAACCCACTGAGCCTAAGCCCTTGTACACACGGTCGGAGATTCCGACAACCAAATCCGTCGGATTTTGTCCGAAACTGTTGCATACACACGGTCGGACAAAGTTGTCGGAAAATCCGACGTGATGACGTTATTTGGTTACGACGGGACTACATTCACGCTAGTAGCCAATAGCTTTGGTCTAAGAATTTGATCTGAGCATGTGTGGCACTTTGTCCGATCGGAATTCTCTACACATGATCGGAGTATGTCCGATCGGAGCATTTTGTCTGAAAATTTTACCAACAAGTTGGAAAACTTGGTCCGTCGGATACTCCGACGGAAATAGTCCGATGCATACCACACACAGTCGGAATATCCGACAAAACGGTCCTATCGGACACATTCCGTTGGAATCTCCAACCGTGTGTACAAGGGCTTAGAAAAGGTAATGAGATACTCAGTCTGGTCTCAGCCTAGCAGCCAACACACTAGATTTAAATAGAGATAAAACAGAGTAGTGCAGGGTCTTCTTTTTCCAGTTGTGGTCACATGACTGTAGGACAGGGATTATAAAAGATAGCATTAAAAAAGAAGTTTTAAGTATTATATTAGACCATTATCAAGTCTTTACAGGTTTTAATTCAGCTTCCATGATTATCTATTTTGATTAAATCAAATATCTCTACTTAGCTAACATACTTTTCAACCACCTAGATGTTTTATCTAAAATGATTTAGTGTTGTCTAATTGGATAATTGTTTTGGAAACCGAGACAACCACAATTGAATTACAGTCTAATGAATGCATAAACAATAAAGTAGTAAATATAAAGCATAATGAAGAATTTTCTTTACATATCATGTTATTCATTTGTCAGTGCAGTTTTAATTCTTGATTATTTATTATTCAGCAACGTCCTTACTTTTGCTGGAAGACATTTTTTTAATGCTGGCAATATTTAATGTTAAATAGGACAAGGACCTAACTTATGTAACTGTGAACTTCATTATGCTAGTGGCATTATGGTAGAACTGCCAGCTAAGGAGTATGAGAAACTAGGTTCAGCTGGAATTTAGAGAGACAGCCAATTCCATTATATTACTAAAACGAAGAATGGACAGGCTGTATGCAAAAGGATTTTCAAGGCTACTTCTTGTGCATAACAAAACATAATCTCAGCTGGCCATAAACATCAGAGGATGATACAATGTGCAGGTATGATCTGACCATAATTCAGACAATGTTCAGATATGTTTGCTGTATAAAAGTGAACATTTGATATGATTGAGTGTTTGTGCTTAGCTTGTAGAGAGAAGCAAGATAGGAAGAGATGTCGGGGTTATCATAAGGACAATTATAGAAGTCTGAAGGTTTTCTAAACTTTCTGAGTTTTATTTCTTAGCAAGAAAGTAGGTATAAACATACGTAAACATAAGATTACCATTAGATCTGGCTGAACTCTATGGGTACTTTAAAATGAACTTGTACTGTGCATGTGCAGAGCAAAGAAGCATGTTCACATTAATGCTGGCCTCCCATAACTATACATATTAACTCCCCTATAGTCCCCTTCTACTGATTGTTGGTAATGAAGTAACATTACCAGTATTTCTAGGTAAGGAAGAACATGCCACTCTGTCTACTTCATCTCATGTGAAAGTGTTGTTGCCAATTGGCTGCTCAGGCACCCTGTGTTGGTACATATAGGCAAAGAAGGAATATTCAGCCCTCTGTTTGGCTTTAATTAGAGGGACTTTGGGGGTAACACAGGACATATCCTTCCCCTCATATATAAGTGGAGTGGTGGGAGAACATAGGGAAGGTAAGTATAAGCAGCTGCTCTGCCAGCAATAACCTACTGCTTTGCCTTGTGTTAAAAAAAAATAAATAATAATAATAATAATAAACAAAAAAAAAAAAAAAATATATATATATATATATATATATATATATATATATATATATATATATATATATATATATATATACACATTTTTGACCCATTGCAAAAATATTGGCAGGATACTTTTATGGTTAGGGTGATTAGGTGAAGTCAGACTCTGTAAACCTAGACCAGTTAATATAAAAAGGGAGATATGTCACAGCACTCAAAATACTCACAGCTATTACCTGGAAAAGTATAATCTACTTAGTTGATAACAGAATCTTTTTCACACAATCAACCAGACTGTCCTATCCTGTCAACGGATATCAAGAGACACTAATGCCACGTACACACCACCGGACTTTTCGACGGGCTAGGTCCGATGGTCTTCCCGACAGACTTTCAGCAGAGTTCCGACGGACTTTACGAATGAAAGGACTTGGCCATACACAATCACACCAAAGTCCGACAGATTCAAATGTGATGACGTACGACCGGACTAGAATAAGGAAGTTCATAGCCAGTAGCCAATAGCTGCCCTAGCGTTGTTTTTTGTCTGTCGGACTAGCATACACATGAATGGATTTCTTGATAGAAACTGGGTCCGGCGGAGTTCCGGCGAAAAAAATTTGAAACGTGTTCTATTTCTTAAGTCAGCAAAGGTCCGACGGAGCCCACACACAATCAAATTGTCCGACGGATTTGTTCTGTCGGACCTTTGCTGTCGAAAAGTCCAGTCATGTGTACGTGGCATAAGAGTCAATTCACCTATTTAGTATGGATAATACAACACTATACTATACAGAACTCTGACAAGTAGCAACCATCTTGCATTGACTAGTATTTTACAGAAGTAAGCCGGGGACTGGAGGGTAACCAACCCCCGGGATTTTTAAGACGGTACCAAATCTCACAGACAGTAAATAAAATCAATATCGTTTTATTAAATGTACAAAAACATTTCCAAAAGAGGAAAGATTTTCATGTAAACAGAATATAACAAATCCAAGTATACAAAAGCTGGTGCAGAATCATACAGAACTCCACATGTTACCATATTTGTATATTATTTATGCTGCATTTTTTCTTTCTACATGTTTCACTCTTCTGAGCTTCTTCAGGACATTGCAGTGTGCACCGATATATAGAAAAACTGGAAATATACAAAAAATAATCAATTCAATTTTTTTTTGAAACATTAAATGTGTCCTGCAAAATTCGAAGCACATGTTCAATTTATTCAAGTAGCGTATCTGCTCTGGTCTCAATTGACCAGGGCAGATACAGACCTTATCAGTTAAATTTATCAGGACAGGGACATAAATATAAGTAGACAATAAAATGATTGCAAATCATTAAATTTTGGATGAACTCTAATATTGTAAACATACACAGGTAGTAACAAAACTCTCCAATTTGGGGATTACAATTAGGTTTTTACAAAATGGCCGCCTTACCCATTAGGTCTGTGGGTTCATACTTTTCATCACAGTAATTGAATCAGTTGTTGACAAGTCAAGAAGATCACAACATACACAAAAAATATAATAAGAACGCCATTGAAATATTCATTAACTGGGATGTGGTACCTTTTTAACTATTACCTTTTGATCAAAACCTCATCCATATATATCTTTTGTCTGTAGTATTTTACAGAAGGCTGTGGATTTTATTGTATTCAGGCCCTTAAGCTGGCCATAGATGGTTTAAAATTTAGCTGGTTCATTCATGTTCAATAGATCGACTTCTCATGTCATGTGGGAAAATTTTGCTTCAATCAGAGTATATAGCCAATGGACTGTAGCACTAATCAGTGTATTCTGGGGAGGTCCCCTTTGTTAGAATACAATGACACAGCCAGCAGGGAGGATACACCTTGAATATATGGATAGTAGAATCAGTTCAGTTATTTTCATTCAGCCCACTGGCTAAATGAAGCTGACACTTAGCCATTAGTGAAGAAAGGGAATCTGCTATGGAGTGCCACACACTGCTTATCTCTGGAAACAAGACACTGTATATATATATATATATATATATATATATATATATATATATATATTTATATTTATATAACACAAATTTGTAGCTACAGGAAGGCACTTAAAATGCCCAGTAAGCATGTATTTCTTGTTCTGTAATCCAAATATTTTAATTATTTACGGTACCCGGTTTTTAATAGTTTCATTGGGATACCTATATTTGGTGTGATCGTAACAAATTCTTTTGACATGCAGAGATTTGTTGTATGCGCTTTAACCTAAAAAATAAACAGAGGTACCCATTCAGACCAAGTGGTGTAAACTGTTCTTTTCTGAGTTGTAGAATAGATCCTCCTTGCATACAACAAATCATTCCAAATTGATTTTCTCACTGGACACAATGACATTACTATGGTAAAATTTTCTTTTTCAAATTCTATTACATTTCCAATTTCTTCCTTCTCACCCTTCATTTTTCTATCATTTTCTTTTATCACTGGAAATCTTTCATCAAAGAAACACTTCAAAAAGAAACACAAGTATTTCATGCTGCAGAAAGCAGCTGTGGCATACATTATGCGTTGTGTAATAATGGGCAAGCAGATATTAACTGGCCACTCGTTCCTTGGAACAAGCATCAGATTTCATTAGGCTTTTGGTATTCAGCTGTACCCTTGTATCAGAAACACCTGATCCAATATATACAGCCAAATTATTTTTCTGTATGGTATTTTATTAAAGCTTCTCTTTTTGATACAATATACAGCTCAAAAAAAAAAATCATTTTTTAGTCTGTGCTGTAAATAATGTCAGACTGCCATTTATAAACATAAATAACGTACAGAATGCCAAACGAGATTCATCTATGAAGTCCAGCATAATATTTCTCACATTGCCAGAAACATTTGGGCAGACTTAATCCAGAAGTGACACTCTGCATAAACTCAGTTTTCAATGGTTATACTCTGAGCTCATATGTGAGTTGGTACAATGGAAGGATGGAGTTTATCAAATGGATCTAATTTGTTATTTTGGGAGAGTGTGGGCTCTTCCCTGTCTTTAAATTAACCTTTTTTTGCTTAAAAGTACAATATACAGAGTAACATTTTAGCATATTTAGAAAGTGGCATATCCGTCAACACCCAAAGAAGGCAGCTTTTAGGGTTACCTATATTGGAGCACACTAGGGCAGTTGAAATAATGTTGTTCACTTCCATGCCGTATTTTTGCACTAATGAGCAAGTCCATAAAGCTTGAAAAAAATCAACTGTTTTACCACAGACTTGGAAAAACAATTGAAAGAAACATATACCTAATTTATATAACTCAAGCAGTGTGTAGTATAAATATTAAAAACATTTCCATTCTGTTACTCTGTATCTATCTGGAAGGTATTACAGACAGTCTCTTCAGACTCTGACCAATACCCATCTGAGAGCTGTATACAAAATCTATTTTTGGCCTAGTGATATCTAGAGCTGGGCATAGCGTTTATAGCCACATAGTAAGTAGAAACCAGTTTGGCTTTGTTAGATTGGCTCAATAGTCTTTCAAGTGCCAGGACACATTAGAGAGGCTATATTGGAACTGTGCAGCATGTTATAGCTAATGGTAATTAAATACTATATATAGATTCATCCTGGATTTGCTAAAACTACTCCATTGGAAGAGTAAAGTTACTGTACATGTTTAATCCTCCATGTGTATTATAAAGAAAAATGGTCAGAGATGTACAACACAGTGTGGTACCCTGGGCAATGGGCACAGAGCGTTTTTAGATAATATTGTGTTTCAAAAGAGGTGATAACTGCCACAGTATATGTACAGGTGTTGTCGGAAAATGAGAGGAACCCAGGAACCATTTTTTACATTTTCCCAGCCAAGGGACTGGGTGGATTTTTGTGGAGGGTGAGTGTAGCACCATCTGGGTAGGTAGGTAGGTGCTAGAGATATGTAAATTTAAGCAGGCCTGGTTGACAGTCAGGCCTATTTGTTTGTTTTCATTCTGGGATGGGAGTGGCTGGTTGTAGTAACTGGTGACTCACAGGCAGTGTCACTGAGACCTCTCTACTTCTTTATAGAAGATTCTAGAAAGAGAGGATGAGAGGTGGAGTTGCCTGGGGTATTCTGAGGAGCCCTGATCAATCCCCAACCTGGATTAGCAGGGGGCAGGCCTCCTTAAATACCCAGGGTCAGCACAGCTGGGGAGAAGTTGGAGTTGTTCAAAGCTTTGGAGATGAAATGCTATGTTGGGGCCTATGAAGGAGCCCCCCAGTATGGGGGATGACATTGGGCCTGGGCTCAGGTGCAGACGGGGCCCTTCAAGAATCATGAAGGTGTCCTAGACAGGAGGCACAGGAGGAGTAGGAGAGGACAGCAGGAGAGAATTTTGCCAGACAAGTCTCCAGAGCGATGAACAAGAGAGCATTGCCAGGCAAGTCTCCAGAGAGAGGAACAACTGGTCGCAGCCATGAGAGGGCTGGTGAATGACATGCACAGTCAGGAGGAATGAGGAGGCACTCCTAAGAAGACTGGGAGCATGCAGTCTGGGATGGGTGCAGAGCTAATGGAATGGACTTGGGCAGTATCATGGGCAGTGGAGAGGGGCAGCTGCAGGCAGGAGGGCTGGCAGGGCTTAAAGATGGGTTACTGAGCTCAGTAGCTGCATGTAGGACAACTAGCACCAACTTTATATTTCTGCTACACTGTCCCTGCCTGCAAAAGGCAATTACTAAGGCCTGGCTGAGTGTGTGTCAGGCTTAACCACTTTGTGCTAGCTGTAACTAAAAAATTAGAGAAGTGATGTGTAGAAGGAAAGAGGAGTGACCATTAGAAAGAATGTGATGTGCAGGAGGAGAAATTGAGTGTATATACCTGAGTGTATATAGTTTGTCTCAACTAGTTCTGCAAAATTCCATTGGGCATCACATACTTCCTATACCCCATCCAAGTTCAAATCTATGATTAAAACATAAAAACAAGAACATGGACTGTTTTCTGTCTTAGCCCTTGTATACACGGTCGGACATTTAGACGGAAAATGTCAGATCGGACCGTGTTGTCGGATAATCGGACTGTGTGTGGGCTCCATTGGACTGTTTCCGTCGGAATATCCGACGGATAAAGTTTTAGAGCTGGGCTATAAAACTTTCGGACAACATGATCCGATCGGACTTTGTCCGATTGTGTGTAGATTGTGTGTAGAGAATTCCGTTCAGACAAAGTGCCACGCATTCTCAGATCAAATTCCTAGACCAAAGCTATTGGCTACTAGCCAGAAAGTAGTCCCGTCCTAACGAAATAACGCCATCACATTACGTACGATCGGATTTGCCAACAACTTTGTCCGACCGTGTGCATGCAACATAAGTTTCGGACAAAATCCGATTTTGTTGTCGGAATGTCTGACCGTGTGTGCAAGGGCTAAGAGCGTCTGAGAGGTAACAGGTGGAAAGGGTCACATCACTTAGCAGCCTCTACGGGGGTACTACTACACATAAAATGTTTGTGCTGTTTTAAAACTGCAGCTTGAAGATTTCCATATAAAAGCATCCACCAACAAGATAGTCATTATCTTTTTTGGAATGATATGGCAGTACTTGTTAACATTATCTTCAGCTATGAATGCACTGAAGATAAAACATAAACTAGCTGTGATGAGCAATAATATATATTTCTGCCACTATGATGACAGTGTTATATACTTTGACCAGATACTAAAGCAGTCCTAACTTAGACCAGACTTTGGGAGTGCATACTGTACCTGTCCTATGCCTCCCAGCTTATACAAGGTCAATTCACCCAGACCCACAGCAGATCTTATTACATTAAGGTATACAAACATTAAGATAACTAAACTGCTACTCAATGTACATGTAGCAATGAAAGCAATGTCTTTAAAAAAGGTAGGGAGTGACAATGATATCTCTGTCAAGACCTAGGGTCACATGCACATAGTATTGAAAGACTATAAGCAGAATCTTCCAAGGAACTAATATTAGCTACACATATATGAATTTTAATTAATTTTTACCTGTTTTTCCAAATATTTCTGAATTTTTTTATTATTTTTTTTATGTGTTTTGAAACATTTTTCATTCAGAAATACAAGGAAGAAATGAGAATGATAATTGAAAGAATCAGATCCAAACAAAATGCAGAAACACGTCTTGTCAAATATGATCAGACGTTTTCTGATCTGATTGACTGCTTCTATCACAAAAAAAAAAAAATGATTGAACATAACAACATACAAAACAGATTTTTCCTTTTAATCAGCATATCAAAACATCAAAATAAACTGTAAAAACTGAAACACGCCTGTAGTTTAATCTGCAGTTAAAAAAAAGTACCCATAGGACCCTTTTTTCAATAACACACCAGAAACCCCAAAGCCCAAAGTGTATGAAAATGAAAATAGTAAATTGATACTTTTGCCCATAACCTTCTTCTACCTTTGTTAACTAAGGCCACATATGTAGAAAACATGCTTAGTTTAAACCACAAATATGGTTTTAACAATTCTGCATAAGTATGATAAATAATATAAAGGAAAAACTCAGCATTTTTTAAAATGTAAAAAATATTAACCTGCATATTGCCTTACTTCATCATGCAAAATAAAAGATAACGTTCCCAGCAATTCTTTATGTTCGTCTTGTATAACAATAGCTCTATCTAGTGGTAAAAACAGAAATAACACTTGGAACCACTTTGCATTTGCTTATACAGTGTACATAATATATCATTGCCTCTTGAACTGCTATATGCTTACTGTGATAAGTTGCTAGCGCCTGTGCACATTCTCATATGTGTGTTCCATTTGCCAAATATCTTTTTTTTTAAATGTTTTTACACAAATATCATTAAGACCTACCATTAGAAAATCATAAATAAATGAAAAAAGAAAAGAAAAATATAAACAATCTTTTAATATTATTTTTTTTTAATGGTATTTGGGAAAAATAGTGCTGCACAAAAAAAAACATATTAAAGGCATAACAAAATATTACTTAAAAAAATAAAAGAACACATTTTATGTGTATAGTAAGTCCCAGAAGATCTAAAATCGATATTCTCTTAATTGTTTATATACAACATAAAGTGGTTTTAAAGGCAGACATTTTTTTACCTTAATGCATTCCCTGCCCAAGTCCTATCTCAATCCAGAACTGTGTCTGTCTGACACAACAATTCCTATAGAAGTTTCTAGGGGTTCCTTAAGCAATTTATGCCTCTCAGGTTTGCTGACACCATTGATCTTTTCTTGCTATATGTAAGGGGGTAATTCTTCCCAATGATCTCAAGTAAAAGGAGCATTTCTCCCACTTACCATCAAAGGAGAATTTCTGCCACTGACCATCAAACTAATGTATCATGAGTTGTAGATATAGTAATAATAGTTTTTAACAGGGGTTCACTGAGACCAGAAAGTTGTTTCAAAGGTTCCAATGCATTGTAAATGTTGAGAAAGGCTTATCTAACTTAATCTAATAAGCAAGGTATATTCATAACATGTAAAGATTATGATTACCCCAAAATTTGTATCAATAACAAAAATGACAGCATACTTTGGACACTTTGACCATCCAAAATGTATTGTTTGGGACTAATAACTGTAGATTCTTACTCTTCTTCTATGTTTGTAGAGAAAAAAACAAAAAAACAAAAAAAAAAATGATTCTCCTAGAAGGCATGACCCAAGCCAGCATCACTAAAGAGAAATATTTCTTATAGTTAAAATATTTGCTTTCACTCCTGACAACATATTAGATACTGTAGGCTCCCTTTGATTGGCCAAGGTGAAGGGGTAGGTGGATGATGTCAACATTTCCACCTTGGCCAATCAGCAGAAGCCTTGTATGTATTGATTAAAATACAAAGCTTCTCCTGAATGGTGGATGAGCACTCAGCCCAACTCTCTTTAAAGCTGAATTCCAGGAATTCAACCACTTTGTAAAAAAAGTTCAGGTACACTATGAGTTAAGTCCAAGGAGGTGTTTGACAGCTCCTGAAGGTATCTATATTATTTATATCTGACAAGTTTATTGCTCTGCTAGGAATTATACTTGGGGCTGAGAGAGGACAGACGCAAAAAGAGCATCTATGCATACCCCTCCCCTTTGCTGCCCATTCAGAAAAGCCTTTATGTTTTGTGAATGGGTTCATGTCAGAAACCATAAACCAGACTGAGACAGAAGTACAGTAAAATCACACTTGTTTATTAATAAAAAGCTAAATAGAGTAAGCGTAGTCAAGCATAGCCAGAGTCCAGTAACCGGATCAGGTAGTCAGCCAAGCCAGAGTTCAGTAGCTAGATCCAGTAATCAGCCAGGCCAGAAGTCAGGGATTCAGGTAGAGGAACAGGAAGCAGGCTAAGGAGCCAGAAGGGATGTCAGCAAAGTAAGTCTTTAAACAGGAATGCAGGAGATGGTTTCTTGTGATGTGACCAAGGCAACGGCAGGAATGAAGTGAGCTGGAGATCCTTAAGTAGGCGGGACTGACGAGCAGATCCACAACAGCTGGTTAACTGTGGAGAGAGATGAGAGCTGACAATTAGCTGACAGCTGAGCGGACAGCTAAGAGAAGGAAGGGCTGAGCCAGCCCTGACAGTACCCCCCTCCTCAATGACCCCTCCCCCTCGGAGGACCACCAGGCTTGAGGGGAAAACATCTATGGAAATCACAGGGGAGGGCAGGAGCATGTACATCTGAGGATGAGACCCAGGAGCATTCCTCCGGACCGTACCCCTTCCAATGCTCCAGGTACTGTATGTGCCCATGGAACCTACAGGAGTCAACAATGGATTGTACCTCATACTCCTCATGGTTCTCAACCTGCATACAGTGAGGATTGGCACAGAGGTGGTAAAGCGGTTGCATACCAACGGTTTCAAGGAGACATGAGACACGAAACACATTTGAGATGGGCATACTAGAAGGAAGGTCCATCGTGTAAGCCACTGGGTTAATCCTGCGAAGGATATGGAAAGGCCCAATAAACCGAATTGCAAACTTCAGTGAGGGAACACAAAGTCAGAGGTTGCGAGATGACAGCCAGACCCTGTCCCTAACCTGGTAGGAAGGTGCAGGCAGGCTTCTGCGGTCAGAATGGAGTCTGTACCTATCATTAGCATGACGCAAAGCCTCCTGAACTTGTGCTCAAGTGGAATGAAGGCCACGGAAATGCTCATCTAGTGCAAGAATACTCTGCGGAACAAACGAGTCAGGCAACATGGAGGGTTGCAAACCATAATTCGCCATAAACGGAAACAATCAGGAAGCAGAATTCAAGGCACTGTTGTGAGCAAACTCAGCCCATGGTAATAGGTCTGAACAGTTGTTATAATGGTCAGAAATATAGCAATGTAGGAATTGCTCCAAGGACTGATTGGCTCGTTCTGTGGCCCCATTAGACTGCGGGTGATACACAGAGGAGAAAGCAAGCTAAATTCCCAACTGTGCACAAAAGGCTCTCCAGAACCGTGAGACAAACTGACTACCCCTGTCCGAGACAATCACCTTGGGTAGCCCATGTAAGCGAAAGATCTCCCAAGCAAAAATGGAAGCTGATTCCTTAGAAGTGGGCAGCTTCTTAAGTGAAATACAATGACACATCTTTGAGAACCGGTCAACTACCATAAGGATAACAGTGTTGCCTTGGGAGTTGGGTAACTCCACAATGAAATACATAGACAGGGGGGTCCAGGGCCTCTGTCAATTGGGTATGGGTAGTAGGAGGCCCACTGGAAGGTGTCATGGAGTCTTACTCTGAGTACACATGGAACAGGCAGCTATGAAGGCAGTTACATCTGTCCGTAGACTAGGCCACCAGAACTGTTGGGAAATGGTCCAAATGAGTTGATTCTTCCCAGGGTGGCCAGCTGCCTTGGGAGAATGGTAAATCTGGAGCACGGCAGTAAGGAGACTCTCTGGGACAAAGCAGAGGTCACAAGGTTTCTCGGGAGGAGCATGGACCTGAGCAGCAAGAATTTGCCACCCAAAGGTGAAGTAAGACTGGTGCGAACAGTAGCCAGAATATGATCAGGAGGAATCACAGAAACCGAAACAGACTCTGTTGTGACAAGGCATCAGCCCTTACATTCTTAGTACCGGGGTAAGAATGAGACAATGTCATTAAAACTTGACAAGAAAAGAGCCCATTGCGCCCTTCTGGGAGAGAGGCGCTTAGCCTCAGACAGGAATGTGAGATTCTTATGGTCAGTAAGAATGAGAACCTTCAAGGAGATGTCTCCATTCTTTCAGTGCTAAAATGATTACCACCAGCTCTCTGTCACCAATCTCGTAATTGCACTCTGCAGGTGACAATTTCTTGGAAAAGTAGCCACGCAGATGCATTTCACTCTCAGAGGTAGGACGTTGAGACAGAAGGGTGCCAACTCCAGTCTCAGAAGCATCAACTTTTAGGATAAAAGGCAACGTAGGATCAGGATGTGCTAACACAGGAGCAGAAACAAAGGTAGTCTTGAGACTCTCAAAGGCCTTAATGGACTCGGGAGTCCAACTCTGTGGGTTACCGTCCTTTCTGGTCATATCAGTCAGGGGCTTAACCAGAGACGAATAGTTACGAATAAACTTCCGATAATAGTTGGAAAAGCCCAGGAAACGCTGTAGAGGACGTAAACCCACGGGGCGGGGCCACTATAGTACTGCCGAAAGTTTCTCTAGGTCCATCGAAAAACCAACAGTGGAAATGACATGGCCCAGGAATTTAACCTGTTCACGATGGAACTCGCACTTCTCCAGTTTACAATAGAGATTGTTCTCCCTTAGTTTTTGAAGCACATGACAGACATCTGTGTGGTGGCTCTCCAGGGACTTGGAAAATATGAGGATATCATCGAGATAAACCACCACACATAACTGCAACAGATCTCGGAGGACATTGTTAATAAATTCCTGGAAAACTGCTGGGGCGTTACAAAGGCCAAAAGGCATTACCAGGTACTCATAATGGCCCTTTCTGGTATTAAACGCAGTTTTCCACTCATCGCCCTCCTTAATCCACACGAGATTGTATGCCCCTCTCAGAGCAAGCTTAGTGAAAACCATTTCTCCCTTAATCAACGGGATCGGGTAGGCATTCTTAATCGTAATGCGATTGAGACCCCTATAATCAATACAAGGTCTCAGTTCACCGCTCCTCTTCTTCACAAAGAAGAAACCAGCACCAGCAGGAGATGAGGATTTGTGGATGAAACCTCGAGAAAGTGCATCTGCAACATACACCTCCTTGGCCTTATCCTCCAAGACCGACAAAGGGTAAACCCGGCCACGAGGGGGTATGGCACCAGGTTGAAGGTCAATTGAGCAATCATAAGACCAGTGTGGAGGCAAACTACCTGCTTGTCCTTTGTCAAAGACATTGCTAAAATCGCGGTACTCCCCCAGAAGGGAGGAGTTTGAAGAGGTGCACAGGACCTTGGATACCTTAAGGAAGCATGTCTCACTGCATTGTGGTGACCAGGAGAGAACCTTAGCATGGAGCCAATCAAAAGAGGGGTTGTGCCTCTGTAACCAAGGATAACCAATAACCAGCGGAAACCTGGGTGAGGAAATAACTTGGAATTGGATTATCTCATGGTGAAGAGCCCCTACGGCCATAGACAACGGAAACGTCTCATGAGTCACATGGGCAGGCTGTAGAGGTCTCCCATCAAGAGCCTCAATGGCAAGTAGAGTGTCACGCAGCTGCACCGGAATAGAGTGCTGCGATACAATGGCAGCATCAATGAACAGGCCTGCAGCCCCAGAGTCGATTAGAGCCTGTATCTCAGTGGACGACTCAGCCCAAGAAAGGGTGACCGAAAACCAGGGGTTTATCCTTCTGGATAACTGGGGACGAAACAATGCCACCTAAGGTCTTTCCATGACAGGGCCTCAAGGTTCAGGCGTTCCCTGGATGAGTAGGACAAGACTTCAAAAAGTGACCTGCCTGGCCACAATAAAGGCACAATCTCTCCCTCCTCCTAAAGGCTCTTTCATCCACAGACTAACATCTGAAGCCCAAGTGCATACGTGCATGGGTTTATCTTCACTGACTGACTCAGAGGCATGGGAGGTGAGGGAGGCACAGGTCGGACTGCAAAGCTCGAAGGCAAACGTATAGGAGGCTTCCGCCAGCGCTCTTTCAAAGAAAGTCTTTCAATGAGTCTGGAGTCAATGAGGATGGCAAACGAGATCAAGCTCTCCAGCACAGTGGATATATCTTGGGCTGCTATCTTATCCTTGATGGAATCTGAGAGACCATGAGAAAAAGCAGCCACGAGGGCCTCATTGTTCCAAGCGACCTCTGCTGCCAGAGTACGGAATTCAATGGGAACAGTTCTCATACTCTGTTTGATGGACATGAGGCACTTGGCAGCAGTGTGCGGTAACGTTAAATACCCTTTTAAAGGAGGCCACAAAGTCAGGGTAACTCAAGACAACAGGTTTTTGCATCTCCCATAGAGGATTTACCCAGGCCGTGGCTCTCTCACAAAGCAAAGATATCACAAAACCTACTTTGCTTCTGTCCATTGGAAACGCCTGGGGCAGCATCTCAAAGTAAATCTCCACCTGGTTGAGAAACCCTCTGCATTGAACTGGATTGCCCCCAAATCGCTGGGGAAGTGGAGTGGGACCAGACATACCTCTTATAGAGGTAATACTCGAGGCAAGTGCCTGCACAGAGACTCTCGCAGCAGCAGTGACGGCCTGCAACTCAAGTTGTGCCAGAGCAGCCACAATGGGGCATTCCAGGTGAGCCGTGTGACTCAGGAGCCTTTGTAGCGCCATGGCAAACTGATCCATGCGGTGATCTTGCTCATCCAATCTGGAAAAAATATTACCAACAAGTGGATTGACTGTATCTTCTGAATTCATGGCCTTCACCTACTGTCAGAAACCATGAACCAGACCGAGACAGAAGTACAGTAAAATCACACTTGTTTATTAATAAAAATAAAAAGGTAAATAGAGTAAGCGTAGTCAAGCATAGCCAGAGTCCAGTAACTGGATCAGGTATTCAGCCAAGCCAGAGTTCAGTAGCCAGATCGGGTAATCATCCAGGCCAGAAATCAGGGATCCAGGTAGAGGAACAGCAAGCAGGAAAAGGAGCCAGAAGGGATGTCAGCAAAGCCAGTCTTTAAACAGGAACACAGGAGATGGTTTCTTGTGATGTGACCAAGGCAAAGGCAGGAATAAAGTGAGCTGGAGATCCTTAAGTAGGCGGGACTGACGAGCAGATCCACAACAGCTAGTTAACTGTGGAGAGAGATGAGAGCTGGCAATTAGCTGACAGCTGAGCGGCCAGCTCAGAGAGGGAAGGGCTGAGCTAGCCCTGACAGTTCAGAAAATTCAAAAGCTTTTGCGGCTGGGCAGGAGGAGGAGAGGGGTGAGCATAGCAGCTGCAGTGACTTTACTATTTAAAATGCCGAGATCCAAAGGATTCTATAAACCTGCAAGATATAAATATGTAGCACCGTCCTAGATAGGCTGCTAAGAATTTAGACAAATTTAGTTATTTTTGTTTTTTCTGTAATCAGTTGAACAGTTGCTGATTGCTGTTTCACAGGCTGCCGATTTTATTGTTTCCCCCTGTATTCTAGAATTATAGTGGACTGGAAAGTTAAATAAGCAGTCTGAATATTTATGGGACTTCAGCCAATCCCTGTGGAGGTGTGCCCAGTAGGTGGCTGAAGAGCACATAAATATGTTAAATCTTTGACCAGCCCTGATAGTCCTAGTTCTAATCCTGGAGTCTCCAACCTGAGTCTGCCTCCTGGGCAGACTGATGGAGTTTGCTGCATGTTTGAGGTCCCAGGTTGTGGCATAGCTAGGGGGCCTACTTCTAAAGATCCATTTTCTGAAGCTAATCAAGGTAATTCTCACCTAATGACCTGGCCTGGGGAGCTCACTGAAGAGTGACCAGTGAAAGTTGGATAGGGTCTGACCTTCCAGTGGCATTGTGGGCATTAGCCTCTCTCTCACTGAAGAGTCTCCGGTGGATACTGGAAGGAGGAATACAGTGATCCTGTGGCATTGTAAGTGCTGATCTCAGCTCAGGGTCCTAATGACTGTGTGCTGTTTCTTTAGGTGAAAGACCCAGTGTTATCCCCCTATAGGATAGCTTCTAAGAAGGGACTCATTTCCGCCATCTGTACCTGCTCCCTCATAGAGCAGTATCCCATATTACCCTAAGTTATTCAGCAATAAAAATCCTTAAATGTCATCCCCCAGACAGCTTGCTGAGAGTGAATAAACTGTTGCTGTGTGCCTGACTGCCTCTGCACTATTCTTGGGAAAGAATTGGTTAAATTACAATAGCTCCTACAGGGTTAAAGCTACAAATATTAGAGATAAGTAAAAGAGATTCCATGTACCTCCTTGAACTTAACCCATAGTGTGCCTTCACTTTTTACAAAGGAGCTGAATTCCTGGAATTCTGCTTTAATTCCAGCAGCAGAAGATACTCATACTTTTGCTAAAGCACAGCACTGCTTATTGTATGTAGCTATTTTATAGCATGCAGTTGTTTTATCGCTGGAGCAAAACCTTTTTTAAATACATGATAATATTCTGTTGGTTTTGCTTGCAGCAGCTTGGCATTGCATGCCCCTGCTGAGCCTGTCATCTACTAGGACCCCCAGGTCCTTTTCCATCCTAGATTTCCCCAGAGGTTCTCCTCCTAGCGAGTAGCTTGCTTTTGTATTTTTAGCACCCAAATTCATTACTTTAACATTTTCAACATTAAACCTCATTTGCCATGTAGTTGCCTACCCCATTATTTTATTTAGGTCTTCTTGTAAGGTTTCCACATCCTACGCTGAAGTTATTGCCCTGCTAAGCTTTGTATCATCTGCAAATATTGAGATTAAGCTGTTTATCCCATCCTCTATATCGTTTATGAATAAACTAAACAGAATTGGTCCCAGGACATCCTTGGGGGACCCCGCTTACCACACCGGACCTGAGTACTCGCTATTTATCACCACCCTTTGGACTCACCCCTGTTGCTAGTTTTCAATCCAGGTATTCAACATATGGTCCATGCCAACAGACCTCAGCTTGTAAAGTAAATGTTTGTGGGGAACTGTATCAAATGCCTTTACAAAATCCAGATACACCACATCCACAGGCCTACCTTTATCTAGATGGCAGCTCACTTTTTCATAGAACATTAATAGATTGGTCTAGCAGGAACGATTCTTCATGAATCTGTTTGGATTCCAATATGTGATGAATGCATAGGTATTTGTAAAAGTCTCTATGAGGAAGAGATCTTGTGTTTGTTGTATAATTCGTAATATTGCTTCATAGTTGTTGCTGAATTTAGAGGAGCTAGGTGAAGTCATCTGTATCCCTAGGTATCTGATTCCTGATTTAGGGGCCCAGGAGAAGCCAGAAACTGCTGATAGGAGAGTTTGCACATTTTTAAATAGGGAGCATTTGGGATTTTGAATTTGTGATCTTGTAGAGCAACAGGAGACTGAATTGTTGTAGTAAGTCAGAGACCGGCAGAAGGGATGAGTCGGGGTTAGAGAGGAAAATGATGACATTGTCAGCATAACGTCCTATTTTATGATCAATATTGCCTATTTTAATTCCTAAGAAGGGGGCATTCTAATTGCTTGGGTGAGCATTTCCATGACTAGAGAAAAGATAATAGGGGATAATGGGCATCCCTGTCTGGTACCATTAGTGATATTGAAGGGACATGATAAGGTACTGGAGGAATATACTTTAGCACAAGGGTTAGCATAGAGTGCTTTAATGGCTAAGTCAATAAAGCCTCCAAATCCAAAAATGTGGAGCACTTCCTTCAAACAAAACCAGTGGATTTGGTTGAATGCCTTCTCCGCGTCCAAGGATAGGAGCAGAGAAGGTGTTTGTTGAATCTCTGGCCATTGTAGAACAATAAGGATCCATATGGTGTCATCTGAGGTCTGGTGTCCTTTGACAAAACCCATTTGATCTGGGTGAATTAATTTGGGGATAATGTTTCCTAGTCTTAGGGTGATGACCTTAGCGTAGATCTTTATGTCTGTGTTGAGGAGTGAGATAAGACAGTAGTTAGCTGGTAGGGATGAGCCGAACACCCCCCGGTTCGGTTCGCACCAGAACTTGCGAACGACCCCCACGTTCGAAACGAACATTAGAACCCCATTGAAGTCTATGGGACTCGAACGTTCGAAATGCAAAGTGCTAATTTTAACGGCTAATATGCAAGATAGTGTCCTAAAAAGGGTTTGGGGACCTGCCTCCTGCCTCAGGGGACATGGGTCACTGCAAAAAAAAGTTTTAAAAACTGCCGTTTTGGTGGGAGCACTGATTTTAATGACGATTAAAGTGAAAAAAAAGGTGAAATATTCCTTTAAATATGGTGCCTGGGGGGTGTCTGTAGTATGCCTGTGAAGTGCCACGTGTTTCCCGTGTTTGGAACAGTCCCTGCACAAAATGACATTAAACGGAAATAACACCATTTAAAACTGCTTGCGGTTTTAATGTTATATCTGGTTCCTGCAATATGGTTGAAAATCATTCAGAAAAATGGCATGGGTAGCCCTCCCTGCCCATTACCAGCCTATTTGGGTCTTGTACGCATATTAAGGGGAACCCCGTACCCATATTAAAAAAAGGAAATGCGTGTGGCCCCCAGGCCCTATATACTCAGAACAGCAGTATACAGGCGGTGCAAACAAGACAGGGACTGTGTAGGTTTGTTGTGTTAAGTTGAATCTGTTTGTAATTTTCAACTGGTACATTTTTAAAGTGTAGCTCCAGTCAAAAAAACAATTTTTAAGCTTTTTGGAAAACATAGGGAAGGGTTATCACCCCTGTATAATTTGTTTTGTCGTACATCTTTTTTCATCTCACTTGCTGCTGTCTCCTTGCGTTTGCAAGTAGGAGATGTTTGTAAGTTGGATGTTTGAAAGTAGGGGCCTGCCCTATATTATAGCGGTATGTACTGGGTACAGAGCACGCAGACAGCACGCACTATCTCCTAACACTACCGACTGCAAGCTCTATTATTAACCACTTGACCACTGGGCACTTAAACACCCTTAATAACCAGACCAATTTTCAGCTTTCGGTGCCCTCACATTTTGAATGACAATTACTCAGTCATGCAACACTGGACCTATAGGAAATGTTTGTCCTTTTTTTCACACAAATAGAGCTTTCTTTTGGTGGTATTTAATCACCTCTCAGTTTTTTATTTTTTGTGCTATAAAAGAAAAAAGACCGAAAATTCTGCGAAAAAATGAATTTTTCTTCGTTTCTGTTATAAAATTTAGCAGATTAGTAATTTTTTCTTCATAAATTTTGGCCAAAATTCATACTACTACATATCTTTGGTAAAAATAAGTACAAATTGGTGGATATTATTTGGTCTTTGTGAAAGTTATAGAGTCCACAAGCTATGGTGCCAATATCTGAAAATTGATCACACCTGAAGTACTGACGGCCTATTTCCTTTTTTTTTTTTTTTTCACAAAATTGTCATATTATCAGGTTATTTCACACACACAGCATATGCATACCAAAAGACCCTGGAGAATACAATGGTGGTCGTTGCAAATTTTTATCTCACACGGTATTTGCACAGCAATTTTTCAAATGCGCTTTTTGGGGGGAGAAAACAGTTTTGTGCTTAAAAAACAAACAAAAAAAACAGTAAAGTTAGCCCAATGTTTGCATAAAGTGAAAGATGAAGTTATGCTGAGTAAATAGATATCAAACATGTCACTCTTCAAAATTGCACATGCCCGTGGAATGGCGCCAAACGTCGCTACTTAAAAAATCCCCATAGGCGACGCTTAAATTTTTTTTTACTGGTTACATGTTTTGAGTTGCAGAGGAGGTCTAGGACTAGAATTATTGCTCTCGCTCTAACGTTCTCGGCGATACCTCACATGTGTGGTTTGAACACCGTTTTCATATGTGGGCGGGGCTTACGCATGCGTTCGCTTCTGCATGCGGGCACATGGGGACATGGGCGCTTTAAAAATTTTTTTTTTTTTTTATTGTTCATTTTACTTTATTTATTTTAGTTTGACATTTTTTTCCCCAAAAATATATTTTTGATCACTTTTATTCCTATTACAAGGAAGTTAAACATCCCTTGTAATAGGAATATGGGGTGACAGGTCCTCTTTACAGTGAAATCTGGGGGTCAATATGACCCCACATCTCACCTTAGGCTGGGAAGCCTGAAATAAAAAATAAAAAAAAGATTCTGGCTTTGATCGTACTGGCGAGTTGGTAGAAGCACCGGAGGGCGGTGAGGGGTGGGGGGCGTCTATGGCTGGGTATTTCAGGGTATCACCGAGTATGGCTGGGTATCTCCGAGTATGGCTGGGTATGGCAATTTATGGCAGGGTATTGCAGAGTATTGGCGGGGTATTGGCGGGGTACTACAGAGTAATAGCAGGGTACTGCAGAGTATTGGGGGGTACTCCAGAGTAATGGTAGGGTACTGCAGAGTAATGGGGGTTACTGCAGAGTAATGGGGGGTACTGCAGAGTAATGGCAGGGTACTCCAGAGTAATGGCAGGGTACTGCAGAGTAATGGCGGGTACTGCAGAGTGTTGGGGGGTACTGCAGAGTATTGGGGGGTACTGCAGAGTAATGGGGGGTACTGCAGAGTAATGGCAGGGTACTGCAGAGTAATGGCAGGGTACTGCACTGCAGAGTAATGGCGGGGTACTGCAGAGTAATGGCGGGGTACTGCAGAGTAATGGCAGGGTACTGCAGAGTATGCACTGGTATTGCAGAGTATTGGCAGGGAATTGAGGGGTTAAATTCGGTGAGCAGCGATGTGGGCACTGCAGATGCAGCCCACATCACTGCTGACACCGATCTCTTTCCCCTCCGCTGTACCGATCGGTACAGAGAGGGGGAGGGAGGAACCGGCGTCATAACATGACGCCGGTTTGTTTACAAGTGATCACTCCGTCATTTGACGGAGCGATCACGTGGTAAACGGCCGCGACGAGCGGCCGTTTACCGTGATCCGTGGTCACGGATGCTCTCGAGTGCGCGCCCCAGGGGGCGCGCGAGAGCAGAATTCTGGGAGGCCGTTAATTAACGGCCTCTCAGAGTTAAACAACCGCCCTGAAGCCGTTAATCGGCAATGGGCAGTTGTTAAGTGGTTAAAGCTAGATCACTAGCTATATAGGTGAGGTGAATATAGTGGTGTATACTGCGGTCAGGGCACAGACAACAACCACTACATAGCAGCAAGATAGGAATCAGCCAAAAACAATTGGTGTGTACTGTGTTGAAGGTACACAGAACACCCACTGCTTCAGATGCTAACACACTACACGCGACCGCCTCAAAGGCGGCCTTATATAGTGTGGGGCGTGCACTACACAGCCTGAGCTATGATTGGCCACAGGCAGGATGCCTGTGACCAATCATGGCTCTCCTCGCTGCTGGCGCTACGATTGGCCAAGCATGCGGGGTCACAGTGCATGCTTGGCCAATCATGAGCCAGCAATGCACTGCGCCACCGCAGTGCATTGTGGTCCGTGCGCGCCACTCGAATTTTGACGTGAACGGCCCAAACGTTCGGAATTCGCCGAACGGCCGAACAGCCAATGTTCGAGTCGAACGTACGTTCGACTCGAACACGAAGCTCATCCCTATTAGCTGGGTTATCAGGAGACTTTCTGGGTTTGGGTATGGTGATTATTAAAGCCTCAAGTGCTTCTTTAGGGAAGGTAGCTGACTTTGCTGCTGTATTATATACTTTTTGTAAGGGGAGAGTATTCACCCAATTACTTATAATATTCATTCCTGAAGCCATTGGGACCTGGCGAGAGTGAGGATATTGCTTTATGAAGTTCTTGGGTGGAAATTTCCTTGGAGAGCTCAGAGAAGTCTGCGCTGGGGATCTGGGGGAGTTATAGAGATTGTAAAAAGGGTTGTATTTGGGCTTGATTTGGTGGGGGAATTGCCAGGCAGGACTCAAGGTTATAAAGTTCAGCATAGTATTCCGCAAATCGGTTAGCTATATGGAGGAGGTTAGTGAGCCTCTGACCATGGGGGTCCAGTAGGTGATCTATTCTGTTTATGTGTTGCCTGATTTTGACCCGCCTCGCTAAAAGGGGACCGATTTTGTTACTGGCTACATAGTAGTTCAATTTAAGTCTTTTTAAATAGATATCCTATTCGGAGACAAAGCATTGGGATAATTTGTGCCTAAGATCTATCAGTTGGTTATCTCTATGATGGGAGAAGCAGAGTTTATTTTGGGACTCAAGCTCTGCTATGTCGTGGGTAAGGTCGGATATGACTTTATTTCTTCTACGCTTTTCCTGGGAATCCAATTTGATGAACACTCCTCGCATGACGGCTTTGTGGGCCGCCCATAAGGAATGAGCATCATCCACTGAATGCTCGTTTCACGGGAAGTATGTTTCTAATTCGGACTTGACATGTTTCTCGTGGTTAGGGTTATATAATAAGTAGGTGTTTAATCTCCACAGTTTAGGAACACGTCAATCCTAGAGTAGACCTGAAGAGCAGAGGAAAAGAAGGTAAAATCTTTCTCTGGACCATGCATACTTCTCCATACATTATATAGATCTTCCTCACGTAAGAGGGCAGATAAGTCTTGTGAGTGGTCTCTTCATGAGCTAGTGAAGTCAATGGAGCAGTTGGAGATAGCATTAAAGTTTCCACAGACAATTAGTTGGCCTATCTGAATTGAGCGAACCCATTTCGTTAGGAATTGAGGGCATTTTTTCTGATTAGTGTTCAGTGTAAATGGTTGGTGGTCCAATGAGATCAATAATTGAGACTCAAGTCCCAAAAACAAAAAAGCATACAACAGTGTACAAACTACTAGTGCGTATGCAGTATGAGAGACTAAACCAGGGACTTTGGTATTTACTGGTTGCGTTTTAACGTTTTAACAATAAACGTTGCACAACAGAGGCTCTTGTGAGCTTGTGAGAATTAGTTTGGCATGGGAGTTGGGTTCCCGGGCGTTTGTTGAGGAATGAGGAATGAGGAGGATTGGAGCGGACATTCGCATTTGCTGAGGGTACAGGTATATTTCATTGTTGAGGACATGTTTTGCCTCCGTTGGTGAGTGAAGGATATATTTTTGCCCTTGGTGGGTGACCTGAAATGTGTCTGGGAATAACCAGTTGGAGACTATTTTCCTTTCCCTTAGCACTTCTGTAATCTGAGCAATCTGTCTGTGCCGGGCAAGAGTGGCAGCTGAGAGGTCTGCATAAATTGAGATATGGGAAAAGGGATCTGGTAATTTTCCTGCCTTACGGACTGCAGTCCTTGATATGAAAAAAAAAAAAAATAATTCTCGCTAGGACATCCCTTGGCACCATATCAGGAAGTGTGTTTGGTTTGGTTATGGGACCGGTTCTGTCTATGATTAGATCCCATGTATTTTCCATAGGCAGAAGGGTTTTTAGCAGTTGTATTAGATAAGGGGTGAGCTCTGGAGGAGAGATTGATTCAGGAATGCTTCTTCTTCTATCTTTTAGGGCTGTAACTTTGTTTTTTAGTCACTAGATGTCAGCATCACGTTCCTGATAGCTGTCCGCTATAACATTATGGGCAGCTATGCAGTGTCCCATTTTGTGTTCAACTCTGTCTATTCTGTCCTCTAGCTTTTCCACATTAATTTGTAAATCTGAGACAGTTTTACAAAGTTCAGCCTGTAAATCTTTTTTTAGGGACATAAGCATACAGTATCTTTTAGTGTATGCTCAGAGGCTGGATGATCAGAGGTAGGGAGGGAAGTGTCATGAGCTGCTAATGTAGGTTCAGGTTCCCCCATTGCAGAATTAAGTTTATTACTTACAGTACCCTTTGAGGCTAGGGAAGCTGTTGGAGAATCAGCATCTCATTTGTAGGAGAACTTGTCATCCTGCCTTTGCCTGAGTGTCTCCTGGTTATCTTCTGTAGGGACAGCTAGCGCCGCTGCTGAAGAGGGGGAGAGATCCAATATGCTGTCCATCGTCATTTGTGTCTCCTCTCTTCCCCCGGGAAGAAGTCTGTTATCTTCTTGGATTGTGAAAACCCTGTGTTGTGGTGGGTTAACGAGCCCCCGCCCATTTACTTGAGCAACCAAACCACACCTCCTTATATGGATTTTTAGGGGGAGTTCACAAATTTTTATTTGTACAGAAATCCTCCTTAAAATTCATACCAGGCCCAAAGGATCTAAATGCCATATCAGACAGAACTATATCCCGTGGGTTCTTTTGTGGTGTAGTGGTTTTATGTCTCTCACTTACCACCACCACCACCTATCTTTCCCAAGTGATCATCTTCCTTTCTATTTCTTTAACTGACTAAAGTCTATGTGAGGTGTATTTTTTTATCCTGTTTGGGCCATTATCAAGACTAATAGGCAAGCTATTGTTGGAAAAAGGGGAATGAGGACATGAGTACTACTGTGGTGGACATGTACCAATGCAAAACACTAATTAGAAAAATAAAGTTTCTGCATGGAATGCTGCTTATAAGGCAACATTGAAAACAAAATCCTTTAAAAAAAAAAACATTCCTTTGAGTATATGTACAGAACACAACAGTGTAATCCTTTAAAAGTGACATAACACCCCCCCCCCCGTAGCATACCAGGTCACAATCCTGTTATTACTGGCAGGGTAGCTTCACGGAGGAGGAGGAGGGAGGAGCAATCAAGCCTGTCCTTTTACAAAACACCTTGCCCCCATGTTGGGAGTACAAGGGACTCAAGGTGACTAGCCAAATATGTTTAGTTTGTTTGGCACTTCACTGAACCATGAACAGTCTGGGTAAAAGAGGGAGTGACCAGATATTCTGCCCAGCCAAGGGTATCATGGTATCATTCCCACAAGGAGTGAGGTAAAAAAAAGTAAATAAATCTGGCACACATTTTTTATTGAATAAAAAAGACATCACATATTTCAGCAATGTAGTGATGTAGTGATACTGACTCATTGCCTGCTGATGTATATAAACCTGGAATCCCTGACTGTCTAATAATATATGTATCATTCGGGGACTGCTGAGAATTACCTGCTCATCTGCACGGCCATGGCCAAGTGAACCTTCCAACCTACCTGACTCTGGGTTCAGACATCCTTGTAATACTGTGCAGCAAGAATCAAACAACTCGGTAATATTTTACTTGAGCCAGATAGAGGAAGTTATTTCATAAACAAAAGTAATAAATTAGCCGAGCCGGGTTAACAGTGCCAACTCAGCAAATAACTTCCTCCCAAGAACACAAACAATGGTACAGCAATGAACAATGTTATATACATACATATACACTATGTTTAGATCCAAAGTCCCCACCTAGTGGGTGTTACTTTGAGAAAGATGTAATCTAGCCAGCCTATGCTATCCTAATGAAAGAGCAGGTCTACTGAAGATAATATATAGGCTTTCCTATAAGTAATGAGAATAGAGTTCCATGTTGCAGATCTGATGTTCTTCACTAGCTACATGGAGCTTGTTAACTGTAATCTGTTTGGTTGTAGATAAAGCAATAGGTTCCTAGTGATGAAGATCTAAGGCATCTGAGCACAGTGTTCAAGCAATGCAGTATAGTGTTCCTGGGGTAAATATGTCTATGCAGTGTTCTGTAATAGTGGCAATGAATAGATAAAGGGTTGAGCAATTTTCACTCTCACCAATGACCAAATTGATCCAAGGTCTGTTCTGGACAGGAACACGTGTAGCAGCACTCAGGCCACGGTCTCGCTGTCTCGGCCTTCCGAAGTGAAATTTGCCCCACCCAGCCACACAGACAGGCAGGCAATCCAAATGATGTTAGTAACAGGATGTCCGACATTTGATAACAGAGCTAGGCCCCTTAGGGTCCCCTTAGGCACCCCGTAAGGCTCTGTGCGGTAGACCCCAACCACTCTCTCCCTGTTACACAGAGAGGGCCATCTCGCGTCAGGCCCAAGAGGAAGAGACTATGCGTGGGCTTCTCACTCCTTATATGGTCACTTCCAGCAACCTTCATGTGACCTCAGAGATCCCTGGGATGTGTAGTCTTAGGGTACATGGTTGCATAGTAATAGTCTGAAGGGGAACTTTAATTCACTTTGTTGGATGCGAAGATATGTGGTCACTGATTGTACTGATTAACAAAGGGACAAGTGATGTCTAGAAACACTGAAATGTATGGTGCTTTCTGCTGACAGTCCATATCGCTACATATACTGTACATCACTACAGAGGTCCAGAGAGTTTCTAATAAGCTCTCATTAAGAATTAAGTTACTACAGATGACACAGCAGTGTAAAATTGGCCAGGACCAAGACAATTGTAAATAGCAATTTTAGTCCCATATTTACTGGAGACAAAGTGAACAGGTAAGGCTTTTACTTAAAAAAAATAAGATATTGCAAAGTATACCACTGTGTAAGTTGCCAGCAGCAAGGCAGTTTCCATAAGCTTAATTGGGATATGCCTATCTTTTTTTTTATCTATGATTAACCACTAAAGCCCCTGACCATTTGGCTGGCCAAAGACCAGAGCGTTTTTTTGGGATTCAGCAGTGCGTTGCTTTAACTGACAATTGCAGGGACGTGCGACGTAACTCCCAAACAGAATTGATGACTTTTTTTCCCACAAATAGAGCTTTCTTTTGGTGGTATTTGATTGCTTTTGCGGTTTTTATTTTTTGCACTATAAACAAAAAAAGCGACAATTTTGAAATAAACGCATTCTTTTTTACTTTTTGCTATAATAAATATCTCCAAAAAATATATATAAAAAATATTTTTTTTCTTCAGTTTAGGCCGATACGTATTCTTCTACATATTTTTGGTTAAAAAAATCGCAAGAAGCATTTATTGATTGGTTTGCGCAAAAGTTATAGCGTTTACAAAATAGGGGATAGTTTTACGGCATTTTTATTCATAATTTTTTTTATTAGTAATGGCGGCAATCAACAATTTTTATCATGACTGTGACATTATGGCGGACAGTGTAAATGTGACTAGCAGCAAAGGGGTTAACCACTAGGTGGTGCTGTAGGGGTTAAGTGTGTCCTAGGGAGTGATTCTAACTGTGGGGGGGGAGGGGCTGTGTGCGACACAACACTGATGACCGCTCTTGATTACAGGGAGCAGTGATCAGTGACAGTGTCACTAGGCAGAAAGGGAAAATGTTGTTTACAACATTTACAACAATTGTTTATATTAGCATTTCCCTGTTCTTCCTCTCCATGAGACGATCTTGGGTTTTCCCGCAAACTCGATGTCCGCAATCGCGCTCACAAAGTTCCCGGTGGGTGTAGCCGCAACCTGCCTCTTAAAGGGCAATGTACAGGTACCTAATTCTGCCTTTACATGCCCTTCTGCCGCAGTATATCTGCGTGAGGAGATCAGGAAGCGGTTAAAGGTGGGTGCAATGAATACAGTATGACTGATCTAATGTTAGGTGGTTTAGGTTCACACTGTACTTTCACTTTGTTTTATAATCCTTTCAAACAATATGGCAAAGTGCTGTGAATAAAAGGCAGATCCAAAATCATATGGCTAGGAACAAGGGAATGGTGCTCTTTGGGCACTGTACAATTAAATAAGTGTGTCTCAATATAAAATAAAAAAAACAATCCCTATTTGAAAAGAAAAACTTAAATATCCCCCCCTAAACATAAAACACTTTTTTGTAAAGGGGAGTCTTGTAGCAAAAAAAAAATAGATGTGGTTCTGCCCCTTTAGTGATGTCATCACATAGTGACTGACGATACCCTCCAGAGTCCTAGCTATAGCGGTATTCTAATATTTACACTATTACTTGCCTTATGCTTGTGAGTAAGTGCTTCTTTTTTAAAAAAAATAGACCATTAGATTGGGTTTAGTTCTCTGTTACATTGATGTAAAAGCTGTTACTCCCTAAGGATATAACAGGTCCTGGGTGTAATCTATTCAGAAGCACTAGAGGAGCAAAGGATCCTTTTTGGACAGTATATCACATGTGGTTAGATATGAGCTGAGCTTATATGACCTCCAATAACACAGAGGTCTGGTTCCGAGTAAGCAAACCATGTAAACACAGTGTGGAGGTGAAGATGTGGGACGAGCATCAAAATTTGAGCACTAAAGAAAATATTTAGCTATTAATTCACATTTGGAAGCGTTTCATTTGGACTTTCACAAGGACCCTTTGTTTATTTATTTTCTTTTGTAACCCACCTTTGGTAAGGCGGGGTGCACACTTTATTTCGATTTTTTGAGCTGGTGTACATGATTGTAGAGCACTGCACCGTTTTATTTATTTTTTCATAATTTGTTTCTTTTATATGAGTAGAACCCATAATTTGTACGAGCTAGCTCCATATTTAAGTAGGGCCGGTTCACACTGCAGGCGCGGCGAGGCGTCTCCGACTTGCCTCGCCGCGACCTGCGGCGGCCTCGGCGGCGACTTGCAGAGGACTTCTGTATAGAAGTCAATGCAAGTCGCCCCCGAAGTCGCCCAGAAGTAGTACAGGAACCTTTTTTCTGAGTCGGAGCGACTCGAGTCGCTCCTCTCAGAACGGTTCCATTGTACAGAACGGGGGCGACTTGCGGGAGCGAGGCGAGGCGAGTCGTGTCGCCTCGCATCACCCGCTGTGTGAACCGGCCCTTAATTCTAAACCATGCACAAAATAAAATGAAAGTCAAATAAGCTCACAATATTATAAAAAAGGCTTTTTGCCCACAGAACTAGCAACCAGAATTAAAGTATCGTTTCCTCGGCCTTTCCTTTGCAGATTGTAGCTTTCACTATCTTTTTCCTTCAATATACTGACACTCTGATGCCGCGTACACACGATCAGAATTCTGGCCAGAAAAAGACAGATGAGAGCTTTTCATCGGAAATGCGACCATGTGTATGCTCCATCGGAATTTAGGTGTCCAAATTTCCGCCAGCAAAAAATTAATAGTATGTTCTCAATTTTCCTGATGGAAAAACTTTCTATCGGTAATTCCGATCGTGTTGTGTGTATGCAATTCCGACACGCCAAAAATCACGCATTCTCAGATTCAAGTACCAGACAGAAGCTATTGGCTACTGGCTATTGAACTTCCTTTTTCTAGTCCCATCGTACGTGTTGTACGTCACCGCGTTATAAACGATCGGAATTTGATGTGACCGTGTGTAGGCAAGACAGCTTGAGCCGAATTCTGTCGGAATTCAGTCGGGAAAACCATCAGAGCTTTTTTCCGACGAGTATTCCGATCGTGTGTACACAGCATAAGGCTGCTCTGCACCTTAGCAGGTCCATAACTGCAAACAGGCAACGTTTTCCTCAAATAAAAGACCCGAACCTCATTCCTATTTATGATAAAGTGAGAAGAAACCATTTGGATTACATTTATCATCAGGTTATAGTAATGGGAATTTTAGCTTAAATCATAACTAAAACCAAAACCTTTTTTTTTAATTTTAGATAGATTAAAGAATGCATAAAACCTTTTTTGGGTTTTTGCTATCTTTGTCTCACTGGGAATATTTCCTCTCATCTCTTGTCTTGTGTGGAAATGAAAAGAAACCACTCATGCAGAAAATTCCCCATTAAATTGCTGTCACTGAAAAAAAAAATGTCCCATTTGGAAGCTTTACTGTCAATTCCTGTTTTGGTAACAACTCAGTAGTCATATGGATAAATAAAGAGGGTGAAACTCCGTAGTCTGGACACTGGCAGCAAGAAAGGCAAAGTAGGTGTTCTAATTTAGGATTACGTTTTAAATTAAGGAGATGATGCTTATATATATATATATATACAGTGGTGTGAAAAAGTGTTTGCCCCCTTCCTCATTTCCTGTTCCTTTGCATGTTTGTCACACTTAAGTGTTTCGGAACATCAAACCAATTTAAACAATAGTCAAGAACAACACAAGTAAACACAAAATGCAATTTGTAAATGAAGGTGTTTATTATTAAAGGTGAAAAAAAATCCAAACCATCATGGCCCTGTGTGAAAAAGTGATTGCCCCCCTTGTTAAAACATACTATAACTGTGGTTGTCCACACCTGAGTTCAATTTCTATAGCCACACCCAGGCCTGATTATTGTCACACCTGTTCACAATCAAGGCATCACTTAAATAGGAGCTGCTTGACACAGTAAGGTCCACCAGAAGATCCTTAAAAGCTACACATCATGCCGAGACCCAAAGAAATTCAGGAACAATTGAGAAAGAAAGTAATTGAGATCTATCAGTCTGGAAAGGGTTATAAAGCCATTTCCAAAGCTTTGGGAATCCAGCGAACCACAGTGAGAGCCATTATCCACAAATAGCGAAGACATGGAACAGTGGTGAACCTTCCCAGGAGTGGCCGGCCGCCCAAAATTACCCCAAGAGCGCAGCGACGACTCATCCAAGAGGTCACAAAAGACCTCACAACAACGTCCAAGGAACTGCAGGCCTCACTTGCCTCAGTTAAGGTCAGCGTTCATGCCTCCACCATCAGGAAAAGACTGGGCAAAAATGGCCTGCATGGCAGAGTTCCAAGGAGAAAACCACTGCTGAGCAAAAAGAACTTTAAAGCTCATCTCAATTTTTCCACAACACATCTTGATGATCCCCAAGACTTTTGGGACAACATTCTGTGGACCAATGAGACAAAAGTGGAACTCTTTGGAAGGTGTGTGTCCAAGTATATCTGGTGTAGAAGGAACACTGCATTTCATAAAAAGAACATTATACCAACAGTAAAATATGGTGGTGGTAGTGTGATGGTCTGGGGCTGTTTTGCTGCTTCAGGACCTGGAAGACTTGCCGTGATAAAAGGAACTATGAATTCTGCTGTCTACCAAGAGATCCTGAAGGAGAATGTCCGACCATCTGTTCGTGTACTCAAGCTGAAACGAACTTGGGTTCCGCAGAAGGACAATGATCCTAAACACACCAGCAAGTCCACCACCGAATGGCTGAAGAAAAACAAAATGAAGACTTTGGAGTAGCCTAGCCAAAGTCCTGACCTGAAACCTATTGAGATGTTGTGGTATGACCTTAAAAAGGCCGTTCATGCTCGAAAACCCTCTAATGTAACTGAATTAGGACAATTCTGCAAAGATGAGTGGGCCAAAATTCCTCCAGGACGCTGTAAAAGCCTCATTGCACGTTATCGCAAACGCTTGGTTGCAGTTGTTGCTGCTGCTAAGGATGGCCCAACCAGTTATTAGGTTTAGGGGGCAATCACTTTTTCACACAGGGCCATGATGGTTTGGATTTTTTTTCACCTTTAATAATAAACACCTTAATTTACAAATTGCATTTTGTGTTTACTTGTGTTGTCCTTGACTATTGTTTAAATTGGTTTGATGTTCCGAAACACTTAAGTGTGACAAACATGCAAAGGAACAGGAAATGAGGAAGGGGGCAAACACTTTTTCACACCACTGTATATATATATATATATATATATATATATATATATATATATATATATATATATATATATATATATATACAAATATTTATCATTAATGTCAACAGGTTCCCAATTATCAGTTGTAGACAACCCAAACCATGGGATCTCATCTACTGTGTGTTCCATACTGGATATTACTCCAAACCTTGCACCTACAGTGTGACAATGGCGCTGATTTACTAAAGGAACCAAGAATACTCAGAATTGGGCTGATAAACAAAAGAAGTTAAGCCTCTTGTGTGAATGTTCACGTCAGGTTTCCAAGCATGTAAAAACCATGAAACGTGGCCCCAGTAGACGACTTTGCGGTCGAAATGCGTAGGGATAGCGTTTCCTGCTCCCCATATTGCTTTTGTTTTATAGTTCATTAATCTGATCACGTGATTTTTTGATTTTTATGTATTATATTTTTTATAAATAAACCTTCAATGGTTGAACTTCACTATGTGAGGCATTGTGTTCATGCTTTCCCTTACATGGTGAGTCCCTCTGGAGCTATTTTGGACAAAATTATTTGGAGACTGTTGGAGGTGCACTGACTGAGAAGTTGGACAGTAGAGAGGGTGACGGCTGTTCCGGAGGATATCCACGATTCAGTGCGCACGGGTCCCTTGAGGCTTTTGGAGCCTTTCTAAGCCTGTATGACACATTTGCTGTATGGTATTTGTGTCCACCATTTCTGGTAAGAGTACCTACCTCTTTCTGTGAATACCCAGTTGATGTTTGAAAGCTCCCTACAGTTCGGGTCAACAGAACATTAGAATTTATTTTGTTTATTATTCCCATTGTTGAACACTTTAGAGTCATTAGTTTAAAGACTAATTGCCACTATTATCATTATTTGTTATTTTTTCTTTTTCATATATATATTTTTTTTTTTTATGTTTATTAAGATTTTCATTCATATACACATACATGTCATATATATGAAACACAAAGCAACAGATCATGCATAAGTACATCTCGGCGTTATGCTAACATGACATCTACAAACATATAGTGCCTTCAGGAGCGGAAGCTACGTTCTATGTCAAACAAATATAAATCTATGCCAGAGCCTAATCATGGTAGTTTTACCGGAGCCGGGGGGACCGCTCTTAGGTTGCCGTGTTGGGTATCTTTAGGACACCCAAAGAGTTTGTAAGGTCTCTTAAGATACCAATCTGTGTACTGAAATGGTTGCATATTTGTTTGTATTTCTTCCTGAGAGAATACATGTTCCATGAATCTGCGCCATCTTGAGAACAAGTGCGTGGTGGAGCTGAAGCTCAACAGGATGGTATCCAGCCTTTCAAGGTAGAAGAGAGTAATCAGTGCCCTTTTCACGGCCTGTAACGTAGGTGGTGTGTCCTTGATCCATTGTGCCATGATAGTCCTTCATGCCACCAGTAGGCAGAGATGCACCCATTGAGGAATACACAGGGATGCTGGCATGGACGGTGCGCATCCAAATAGACATAGTAAGTGGTCTCTGGGTAGCTTAAGTTTAGCTATCTCATGAATAAACTGTAATACGGAGTCCCAGAATGTAGTAACGTTTGGACATTCCCACAAGCGATGTAGAAGTGTGGGGTGTTGGGTCAAGCACCACTGGCAACGTTCTTGCTCAGGATCAGCACGGTTGATGCGGAAGGGGTAATATGCTCTGTACAGGATCTTAAATTGTGTTTCTCTCCATGTTTTCAGAGACAGTGAGTTAGCGGACTCGTTTGTGGCCCTCCAATATCTCTCCGGGAAGGTCGACGTCGTCAAATATGTCAGCCCACTTTTGAAATGGTTGATGGTACTTGGCAGATTGGTGGGAAATAAGATTGGTATATAGGCTGGAGATAGAGTAGTCCCCACTTTTCAGTACCGTGTCTATAAAAGATTTTTGGAAGGGGTCCGTAGTAGGCCCATGACAGTTCTTCAGGTAGCTGAGCAATTGGTGGTAATAAAAAAGATGGGTTGCTGATAGAGAGAATTCCCTAGCCAGCATCTGAAAAGGCTTTGTTTTGCCCGACCTGTGAAGGTAAATGTCTTGCACCTTAGTAAGACGTTTCACTGACCAACTGGTAAATACTCCATGCATAGTAGACAGGAGGAACATGGGATTGGCTTGAATAGGCAGGTGGTGGGAGATACTGGAAGGCAGCCCTAGCAGTCTCCGGGTCTCCCTTCAAGCTACAACCGTATCTCTGATAAGCAGATTCGATTTAATATGTATAGGTAGCTTGTTTGGGTTTGAGTGGAGGATAGCTGATAGGACAAATGGTGTAGCAGCTGCAGCTTCTAAGAGATGATTTGAATATCTGGATTTGCCTGATAGCCAATCAAGGCCTTGCCTAAGTAAACATGCTAGGTTATAGAAATGTATATTGGGCAAGCTCGCCCCCCCCCCCCCCCCTTCCACCTTCGGGAGACATAACTTATTCAAAGCAATTCGTGGTTTTTTACCAGCCCATAAAAATTTTGTTAGCGCACTATGAATCAATTTGACATCGGAATGTTTAATTAGAAGGGGAATAGTTTGCATGGGGTAGACCAAACGTGCAAATGAAACCATTTTAAAAAGATGACATCTCCCAAAGAGCGAGAGGGGGAGAGCTGCCCAAGCTTCCAGCTCCTTCACAATTTTTGATATTAATGGTGGAAAATTAAGTGAGTACAGAGAGGAAGGCGCTCGACCAAAGCGTATTCCCAAGTAAGTGAAACTCTGAGTAGCTATTGCTAGAGGGGAATCAATGAATCCAATTAGTTGCTAGATTAGGTCTGAGTGACAGTATTTCACTTTTATCGAAATTGATACGTAACCCGGAGCATAAGCGAAATGTCTGGAAGATGTCCCTAAATCTCTCAAAGTCCTCTGCAGGTTTGGTGGAAAATAACAATATATCGTCTGCAAATAGAGCGGATCGTAGCATTTGGTCCCCTATGGTTATACCACTAATTTCGTCAGGCGAGTTGAGCAATCTAGACAGGGGTTCGATTGCAAGGTTAAACAATAAGGGGGAAAGGGGGCACCCTTGTCGTGTTCCGTTCGTTAGGGAAATCGTGTCTGAAATAAAGTTAAGTGTAATTAGACGGGCCGTTGGGGATTCGTACAGACGGTGTAGGAAGTTCATAATTGGTCCAGAGAACGCTCGACGTTCCATCACCTGAAAAAGCCAAGATAAGCTGATGTTACCAAAAGCGTTTTCGGCATCTAACGACATTATGGCTACGTCTTGATTAGGGTGTAATTTAGCGTATTCCAGTACCGTTAGGACTTTGCGAATATTTAAAGTGGCCTAGCGTCCCTTTACGAATCCTGATTGGGCCGGGTGCAGTAGGGATGGGAGTAGAAGTGCAAGGTGCGTTGCAATAATTTTGGATAAGATTTTGACATCTACATTGATCAATGAAATTGGTCGATATGACCCTGGAACAGTGGGATCCCTATCTTTTTTGCCTATTAGTCTTATGTATGCTTGTGTGCCTGTAGGAGGGTATGGGCCTCCATCCCAGACAGCCTTAAAAAACATTTTCAATGTGTCTGGAATGAAATCTTTGGTTAATTTGTAAAATTCGGCTGTAAGACCGTCTGGGCCCGGAGCTTTAGAAGAGGCTAACGACTTGATTGTGTCTTGGATATCCTCTATAGAAATAGGTTCATTAAGGGTGTCTAAAGCATCCGCTGCCAGTCCGGGTAGGTGTAGTTTATCTAAAAGGGCCTCTGCTACACACTGATCTACAGGGTCTGCCCAGTATAAATGAGTATAATGATTTGCTAGGATTTTACTAATATCCTTAGGTGAAGTATATATCACCCCCACATCATTTGTCATGGCAGGAATGCGAGTGGGCTTTTTCGTCCCAGTACATAGTCTCGCAAGTAGTTTGCCTGCCTTATTACCAAATTTGTGGAAGTACAAGGTGGAATAGGATGTTTTGGCCAGCTCCTGTTGTTCTGCCCATAGGTCAAACTACCTCTTGGCGGCCGTCCAGGTCCGAACGTTTGCAGGTGTGCAATTAATCGTTAATTGTTCGTGTGCTAATCGCAGAGTCTCGCTGGCCCTTACGTAGTGTCGTTTGGTGTTCTTTTTAAACTGGGTGGTGTATGAGATAATTTTGCCATGTAGGAAGCCTTTCCCGGCCTCCCAGAAGAGATTTGGCTCCGAGAGATGCTCGGCATTAGTAGCTGTATAATCCGCCCATGCTGTTGCCAGCATGCAACGAAAATCCTCATTGCCTGCCAGGTATGAAGGGAAGTGCCACATATGTGATGGGGGCGAGGTTTGTGTGTCTAGCAATTTAATAGCTATAGGGCTGTGGTCCTAGATTCTAGGGTGTTCATTTCCGGGTCTCTAATCATTTGCGAGAGCGCTGGTGAAACAAAAAAGTAATCAATACGGGAAAGAGAGTTATGAGGGGGCGAATAAAAAGTATAATCCCTATCTGTTGGGTGAGTTAGTCTCCATAAGTCTATAAGCTGCAACTGCTCGATTGTCTTCACCAGGGGAGTCGAGGAAGAGTTCGACCCGTCCTGACTAACCCCTCTACATGTAATTTTGCCTGTGTGGTCAAGTGTGTGCGACATTACCAAGATAAAATCTCCTCCTAGTAGGTGTAGGGTCTCTGGTACTAACGTAACCCATGTCGTCAGTTCCCGGAAAAATATAGAGTCTGGTGAGTTCGGTGCATAAATATTGGTGACAGCTATGTCCTTATGAGCTACAGTCATGGAGATAGTTATCTTGCGGCCGTGCTGATCAGATTTGACATCTTTAATAGCGTAGTCGAGGTTCCTATGTAGTAGAACAGCTACCCCAGCCTTACGGCCCACTGCGGGTGATTCGTATACCTTCCTTACCCACAACTTACGGAGGCGTTGTAGATCATCGGCAGACAGGTGTGTCTCCTGTAACAGTGCCACATCTGTCCACAGACGCTTCAGGTGTCTAAGTACCATCATACGTTTATTTGGAGAGCGGAGCCCCCTAACATTCCATGATACAATCTTCAGGTGATTCCTATCGATTGATGAAGCCATGTCTGATACAGAGAGTTACACAAAGTTAGATAAAAGGGGAAAATCTCCCCCAGAACATCACTACATCAATCAACAGGGCACCCAAGGACCGTACGGCTCCAAGGTTTGAAGGCATAAGGCATTTATGCAAACATTCTACAGCAATTGACATGTACTTTGCATTAGATTGTAAAAAGAACAAAAAATAAACATCAAGCAACAAGCTATAAATACAGTCTATCAGGAACTTCACTTTTTTCCACATTCAGCTAGGTCCAGTAACATAGCCTCCCGCCAAACCCCGCTTCCCCAATGCAGTATAACAAAGGCTATGAGCCGAGTCTAACATTTGAAGTGGGGGGTGGTGTGGGTACAGGTACGTGATCTGTCATAGATGGCGTTACCTGATATGCTGGGTCCGGGCCTAGGGAGCTGTTATGCTCATAGCGCAGGAGCCGGCTCAAAATGGTAACTGATTGGCGAACATAGTGGGTAGTTTGCCTATGGTAACTTGAGGCCTAGATCCATACAAAAGAGCTCTCTATAAGAGCAACTTGGGTAAAATAGCCCAGAGAGGACAGTCCTGTCTCAGCTTCACCTGGGCCTTTGCTCCAGGTGATGTGACCCATGTAGCCGTGGGGGTGCAAAGTCATGCGAGAGGACAGGGATAAAGATAAGTAAGGAAAGCAATAGAAACAATACTTATCAACGTTTCTCCTTCTTCTGGATATTCACTGTCCCTTCGCCTGGACAGTCGTGGAAGGAACCTTGTTCAGCGTCCACGATTACCGGTGCGCCCCGTGGGTTGGGTAAGGCGAGTGCGTTTGTAAGGCGGTTTGCTGGGGCTGGAGTGTGGTCTGTGGGCCTCCGAGGGAGAGCTCAGATGGGTTGTTGAGCCTTCTGAAAAATCCGTATGATCCATTGCAGAGCTGGTATGTGCTAGATGCCGTTCCGCTTCTTCAGGCAATGTGAAAGTAAGCCGCTCCCCTGTGTGGGTTTGAATGCACAGAACAGCAGGGTATGCCAGAGAAAATTTCACTTGGTTGTGGTGCAGGGTTGAGCATACCGTGGAGAACGCCTTGTGTTGTTTCATCACCTCAACCGAGTAGTCCGCAAATAATAGCAGCTTCACTCCATCTACGGACAGGTTGCGGGTGCGACGGAAAGCTTGCATAATAGCAGCTTTGTCTGCATAGTTCAAGTATCTTACAATAACGTGTCTGGGTTTGGCGCGGTTATCCACATATTGACCAATACGGTGCGCTCGCTCTATAACGCATGGTATGCGGAGACCCAGTTGTTCTGGTATCACTTTGGCACATATGTTAGTGAGCTGGTTGTTTGCGACAGCTCCTGGAAGTCCAATAATGCACAAATTGTTCCTTTTGGAACGATTTTCGAGGTCATCGACTTTCTCCCATAGTTCTCTGTTCTCAGCAGAGATACATGCTAGTGCTGCTTACTGGGCCGTAGTGTCATCCTCCAGCAGAGAAATCCTGTCCTCTGTCTGTGTAATCTTCTGTGCCTGCAGTTCAATGTGCAGCTGTTCCAGGCCCTTATGCACTGCCGCATCAACTGTGGCCATCAGCGTGAGGCCCAGGAGGGCCACTACCTCCTGTGCTATGCCCGCTGGGTGCGAATTCTCCTGCACCGGTAACACTGGCGGCGGTAGAAGTTGAGCTGCCTCAGCGTGTGTCACGGCCGCCATGTTGGCTGCGTCTGATGCTGTGTCCTCAGCGGGGAATGGCGGCGCAGAGTCCGCTCGAGCGTAGGACCGCTCCACAAAGCGGTCCATGTGTCCCCCTACTGCTGCGATGATGTCTGGGGATTATCCCCGGAGCTCTAGCCAGCTTGTAAGCTGCGGTGTGGAGGGGGTCAGCGGGAGCTGTGACTGTTCACAGCCTGCGTATGTGAAGCCGGAACCGGAAGTCCATATTTTTTTTATATTATTTTTTTTACTTATTCAAGCATTTATTTTTGAAATTCGAAGCATGACATACATTGTGTATGCTGTCATATATTAGCTTTTCTCACTATTAACCCTATTGGGCTAATGAGTCACTTATTTTAGTCATTCACATTCATACGTTTTTCTAGCGCTGCATTTTTTGTTATATAAAAAACCATGAAACTCCTGATCACTTTGATACCCAATCATGTGCAAATGTTTTTCACAATGTTGGATAATTGAAGTGCATATCCACACAAGAGGCTTAACTCCTTCAGTATATCAGCCCAATTCTCAATTCCTGTGCATTACCAGTTGAATTTTGAAGGCTTCTGTCTTTTTATATTTCCCCTTAACCATACTCATATGGACCTAATTTATTTAACTGTAAAATGAGGTAAGGGTAAATGGCATAAATCTTTGTTTTCTGATAACATTTAACATTTGACTGAATTAAAAAAGAGATCACAACTCCTTTTGCACATGACTGGATAACTGAAGTAAACACAAGTTGACATCATTTCACTTCACTTTATACACAATAATTCAGGTCCTAGATATTTCTGAAAATTGCTATATAACTACTGGGCAAAAGTTTCATATTATTATTTTGTGAATGACATACACAGCCTTCTATTGCTGTACCCAAAGTGCAGTATATTTGGAAAATAGCCAGTACATAAAAAGACCTCCCCTTGAGATAAGAATGCCACTTGAAGAAAGATTGACAACACTTGTCCTTTGAAAGAAAATATTATCCATGGTCTACTGATTTATTGTTTGGGTACCATGCAGGGAACCTGTACAAGCTTATGTTGTCACACTGAGATCTTTATCCATATTCAAGTAATCAGGAGTACCGTTAGACATTTGGTGAAATTGTGCTTAAAATGGTGCTCGTTATGTCATAAACATGAGTGAGACATTGTCAAGGTTAAGAAACTGCTTGTATTTTTTGAGGCAAGAAAGTCATAGAAGTTTATTGCTTGATTTCCAGATCACTGATTCAGTATGCTCATTTGACTACAAACGCTTCAATATAAGAGAAGAGTGATTGTGAAGAATTATGGGAAAAAAATTAACATAAAGGTTGCTTTATTAGGAAAAAAAACAAAAACTTAATAGCAGATTGCCCAGTGAACACTTGTATGTACTGCATTGAAGTGAAAAAACAAAAAACAAAACAAAAAAAACAAATGGTATTAGGTGATTTCCTGTGCTGGAGGAATGTTTTTTTTTTATTCATTTAAAACAAAAAATCTTGCATTTCGTCCCTGGATGGTGCTAAGTATCATGATTGCCTAATAACATTTATATTCTCCTCTTTCACACAGTACAAATGTGCATGCACTTTTACATAGAAGTATTGAAATACAGCCGGTTCAACAGGGAATGGCTGAATTGTAAGGATGAGCTGAACACCCCCCAGTTCGGTTCGCACCAGAACATGCAAACAGGCAAAAAATATGGACGAACACGCAAAGAACCTTAAAATTTGCATTTTTGTTTTTTGTTGTTCATGTCCCATAGACTTTAAAGACTTATATGCAAGTTATTGTCATAAAAAGTGTTTTGGGACCTGGGTCCTGCCACAGATGACATGTATCAATACAAAAAAAAAGTTTTAAAAACTGCAGTTTTTTGGGAGTAGTGATTTTAATAACGCATAAAGCGAAACAATAAATAATATATATTCCTTTAAATATTGTGCCTGGTGGGTGTCTATAGTATGCCTTTAAAGTGGCGCAGTTTAGAACAGTACCACAGTAAAATAACATTTCTAAAGCAAAAAAGTAAGACCCTTCAGGTGTAAATGGCAACCTCTGATGTAAAGTATGACTCCTAATGTGAAGAAAGGGGGTGAGGGGATCTCTGATTTGAAGAAGGGGACTTTTGAAGTTGAGGGGGGACTCAAGATGTGTAAAAGGGGACTCCTGATGGTATGAAAGTAACATAATATGAAGGGAGACTCCTACTTCTACCTGATGTGGAAAGGAGGGTATATCAATGTAAAGGGGGGGACTCTGATGTGGATGGGGGGACACCTGATGTGATGAGGGGACTGATATAAAGAGAGACTAAGTATACTTTGCTAATACTAGTAACAAGGTATTCCTCAGCCCCTGATTGTATCTTAGTGTATAGATTTTTTATTATTTATTAAGCATAGTAATTATTTTGTTGGTACAAAAATTATATTTTAAAATGCTTCTTTAACCCACTTAAGTTCATATTCAGTGCTCTTTAGCCATGCCAACGTTTGCCTTGGTGTGCTCTGCATGTCTTCTCCATCCCTAGGTGTCCCTCATTCTTAGGTTCTAAGGTATGACAGCTTACATAAATCACCCTGACTCATACCCTCCTCCTATTAGTACACTCACCTGCCCTGGGTTCAGTTCAGCAGGTTTTTAGCAAACTTCAAAGAAGCTAAGATTCCAAACCCCACTGATATTACTAGGTGTCAAATGAAAATGGCAATGTTTCTGGTCAAATAGTGAAGTGGGTGTCAAAAAAAGCATAGTGGGGAGGGGGCACTGCCCTGGGAAACAGGGATCAATGCAAAAGTATTAATAATGGCAGCCTATGTGTGGGTTAACTCTGCCTCCTCTCTAATGCTATAGGACTCCATACCCATAAATTTGAACTCACCGCTAGGAACTGCGTTCCATAAATAGCCATCTCTTTGACCAAATGGGTGGGAACTCCATCTTCCATGGAGTCCATCAGGAAAGGAAAATTACGGTAAGGATTTGATAATAAATTTTCAGCTTTCCTGACAGACTCCATGGCAGCCTACGTGTGGGAAATAACTAGCCAGACCACACAGGGTGGATATGCTGAACAAAAATGATTTAATTTTCCCCATCAACTGACAGGATTCTTAAACCAAAGTTTGCAGATGATAGAGAAGCAGGCTCTATGCAGTAATGTGACATAAAGGTATTAATGGAGGAAGAAGACACAGCTTTGCAGATGACATCTGGAGCCACATGTCAGGCTGCCGCCCACGAAGCCGCTATACCCTTGGTGGAATGCCATCAACACCTCTGGAGGAGTCAAGCCCTTAGCTCTATAAGCCTGTTGAATTGACTGGACAATCCAGGCCACAATCTTTCTGGTTGAAGCTTGCTTGTTACAGCCAGAATACAGAATAAACAGGTATTCGGAGCGTCTAAAGGAGGAAGTAGCTTGCAGGTATTACTTCAGTATTTTACCTATATCCAGAGGATGAACCTCAGTGGACCCTGGTGACCTGAATGTAGGCAGGACAATTTTCTGGTTCTCATGGAACGCTGAAGTGACCTTCGGATTTGAGCCGATCATAGAGATAAGGAGCACCCGGTCCAGAAAAAAGGTCAGAAATGGTTCTTCATGACCCAAGGAACCAATCTCAGGCCGCGTACACATGGGCGGACTGTCTGCCCAACTTAGTCCGCTGAACAGTGTTTCAGCGGACAATCCGCTCGTGTGTGGGCTTCAGCGGACTTTTTCAGCGGACAGTCTGACGAACAAAGTCTTACGGAATTTCCGTAAGACAGTCCGTTCAAACTTGGTTTTGTCCGTCCAAACTTGGTTTCAGCGGACAGTCCGCTCGTGTGTAGGCAAGTTGGACGGACTAAGTATGGCGCATGCTCAGAAAGGGTTTACACGGCCGAAGGTTGCATTGCAGTGTATAGGACGTCGTTTTTCTAGTCCCGTCGTACGTGCTGTACACGTCATCATGCACGCTTTCAGCGGACTGTCTGCTCATCGTGTGTGGTCAAGTCCGTTCATGCAAATTTTGAACGGACTGTCTGTCGGATTGTCTGCCGAACTTAGTTGGGCAGACAATCCGCCCGTGTGTACGCGGCCTCAGAAACCCTTTTGGTCAAAATGATAGTGACCAGGAAGGTGACTTTTTCAGAAAGGACTTAGATAGAAAGCGGGGTAGACCCCGTGACACTGTGTCCAGACAATGAGTCGAGAACAAGGGGAAGATCCCAATCTTGGTTTTCTTTGGGGTCTCAGTCTTGATGCCCCATGGAAGAACTGCCAGATAAATGTCTGAACCGCTCATAATGTTCCAGAGAAGGCCCGATAAGGCTAAGACTTGGACTCTAAGAGAGCTAATGGCTAGAGACAGATCTAGGCCAGATTGAAGGAAGCTGAAGATATCTTGGATCTCTGGATCTCTAATTGATCTGCCTGTAGAGGATGAGAATGCAACAAACTTGGCCCATATTCTCTTATACACTTTATTCGTGCTCACCTTTCCTGAGCTCATGAGGGTGGAGATCACTCTTGAAGCACACCTGAGAGATTCTGGCCTCTCCCTGTCACAAACCAGACCATCAGTCTCAGTAATGCCGGACAAGGGTGCAGGACTGCTCCCTGAGAAAGAAGGTCCAGACTGAGTGGAAGAGGCACCAGATCCCGGAAGCTGAGCTGGGTCAGGAGGGGAAACCAAGGCCTGTATGGCCAGTAAGGCGCAACCACCACCACATCTACCACTTACGCTTTGAGTCTCCGTAAGAGCTTGAGGATAATTGGGAGCCGGAGAAAGGCGTATGCTCTGTAGAGGTTTCACTGATCTGTCAGGGCATCTATATATAGTACTTCTTGAGCTTGAAGTTGCAGGGGGATGCAAATAGATCCACTTCGGGATCGACTCCCAGGGACAGGATCCACTTGAATGTCTGTCCATGGAGAGACTACTCTTGTTGTCAAGCTGTGTGTGGGACAGGAAGTCCGCCTGCACATTCTTCTGGCCAATATACACACCTGATAATTTGGATATCATTGTCCTTTCGTGTTTTATCTTATAAATAAGTGGTATTTGACTTTTTTTCCTAGTATCTCCAGAAATCTATAAGCATTTTGGAACAACAGTAATTAATTTATATCTATTGTGGTTTACCGGATATATATAAATGATTCCTTTATTTATTTATTTTTTTATTGGATCACATTATTTATTGGACCACTGTGCTATATTAAGGTTGATGGTAGCGCTTTATTAATGCTTTATATATTAAAATTTTTGTGATATCAGCACATATGACAATAATAGCAGTCACTATCATTTGTTCATCTTAATATAATTTTTGGTTTACTATTTGATACAATCATTCACATCAGTGCTTTAGTAATTTTTATACAACATTTTTAACCATGTAGGATAGTAACACCTGCTTCTTTTCTTCTGACCGTGGAAGCAGGGTGGAAATAAATCTGGGGGGAGGAACACTGGTAAAGGACCATGTGTGGCCTGAGGATACCATCTTGATGGTCCAGTAATCTGACATTGAGGCCACCCAAACGTGCCAGAAGAGAAGCAAACAAGCCCCCACCCGACCCACCTTGGAGGGTGCAATCTCAAAATGACTTAGAGGGCTCACGTCCACTGGATACCTGGCTTTTAGTTGACTTTCGGAAGGGAGGCTGCCCTCTGTTCCAATTCCTTCTGAAGTCCCGGCCGGGCCTGTTAGAGCATGCTTCCCTTGAACGCTTGGTACTTTGTCTTCTAAGCTGAGGTCTCTTCTGACCGAACAGGTGCCTATTCTGCGGTAGGAAGCTCGATTTCCCACTGGTGGCCCAGGCTATAGCTCTGTCCAGCTTGTTATCAAATAGCGAGGAGCCCTCAAAGGGGATGCTACACCAAGCTTGTTTGGATGCCGGATCGGCGACCCAAAGCCGTAACCACAAGGCCTGCTTAGCCGTGACCAAAGACATAATAGTCTTGGCCAGCAGGTGAATGAGATCGAAAAAAGCCTTCCCCAGGAATGCCACTGCCAGCTTCAGCGCCTGGCCTGCCTAGCCTTTGGCTAACTCTTCTGAGACTCCTCTGAGTACAGAGTCCACATTCTCTGTCCAGGTTTCTATAGCCTTGGACATAGCTGCTTGGGCCTGGGTGGGTTTGCAAGCCATACCAGCTGGCCCGTAGATTTTCTTGAGGTCCTGGTCTATTCTTCTCTCAAGACTGTCCTTGAAGGATACCACATCCGCATACCGCCCCCCAAGGGAAGAGTGACATGTTTCACCAGAAGCATCAGTGCTGCATCCACAAGGGGAGTGTTTTCCAGATGTTTCACTTCCTCTGCCTTGAAGGGACATATAGAGATTTTGCGTGATATAGAGGCTTTCTTGTCTATTTTGCTCCACTCCTCGTCAATGATATCCTTCAATTCTGAAAGGAGCAGAAAGTTAGAATGGTATTTCCCCAAGTGTTTAAAGAAGGAAGGAACAACAACGGGTGGGGGGGCGTGAACTGATGTTACACGTATCTTATGCTGCGTATACACGGACGGAATTTTGGCCAGCAAAAGAGCGTCGAGAGCTTTTCATCAGAAAATGTGTGTGTATGCTTCATCGGAAATTTTGCTGGCCAAATTTCCACCAGCAAAAGATTGAGAGCAGGAATTGTGATTGTGTGTATGCAATTCCGACGTGCAAAAATGCACGCATGCTCAGATTCAACTACGAGATGGAAGCAATAGACTACTGGCTTTTGAACTTTTTCTAGTCCCGTCGTACGTGTTGTACGTCACCGCGTTCTTGACGGTGGGAATTTGGTGTGACCATGTGTATGCAAGATAGCTTGAACGAAATCCCATCGGAATTCCATCAAGAAAACCATCAGAGCTTTTTCTGACCAAAATTCCGAACGTGTGTACGGGGCATTAGACTAAAAAGTATGTCAACCCCTCCCCCCTCATCTGCACATACCTTGTGCATGAGGGCTGGCTGCACGAAGGTGATGACCTATCCATGACTTCTGAATGAAAAATGTCAAAATCTCAATGGGAAGGGTCAGATGAAATGCAGAACTCCTAGGACAACTAGTGGAGCAAGTAAGAGAAGCCAAAGAAAAGACTTTGTATTTATTTTTTAATTACATTTTTTAAATTTTTTGATAACTTCCCCTTTAAGAGCTGCAACTTCCCGCAAGGGCTTACCTTGTCCCGTGTGACTCCAGGCTCGAAGAGAGTGCCGTTCCCTGCCCCCAAGGATTCCCGACTTGGCAGGGGTTGACAGCTGTTTAAATGCCCCACCTAAATGATGTCACCGCCCTCCCCACTTCATGCTTGCATTGTGGAGAGCCGCTGGAAGCTCCACCACCTCCACATAAGCGCGAGCCAAGCATCGCTGTCACAGAGGCCTCGCACATGCGCAGAAGAACACGGAAGTGCTGCAGTGTCCTGGAATGTAGAGGCACTCCAGAGGCCATAAGAACATTTTATAAAGGCTAGCAGGGGAAGGGGGAAAATAAAAATATAAAAACACAATCAGCTGCCATGGAAGTGGAAAAACATAGAAAACAGAAGACCTTTCCAGCCAAATCGCTTGCCAGATGTTCATCCTGAGCATGCCAAGGCAACCTCCCCTCCCCCACTTGGGGTATCATGTGCCATGGCTGGGCCCTGAGCTTGCACCGCAAGATGGTATTCCGGAATCCAGAGTTATCCTGACTGGATGCCAAACTGGAACAAACAAAATTTAGGTCCGTAGAGGAGGACAAAAAAAGGAACGCAGTCCCTAGTGGTGAGTTCATATTTATGGGTATGGGGTCCTATAGCATTGTAGAGGAGGGGGGTTAACCCACAGTAGGCTGCCATGGAGTCTGTCAGGAAAAATTATTTCTTAAAAATCAATTTTGCCAAAAGACGTTTTTTTTTTTTTAATAATTAAAATTGAACATTTTCCATCAGCAGCTCATCCCGTTTTTCATCAGTTTTTTTTATTTTTACATCCACTACCAATGCAAAAATGCATGAAAAACATACCATTTGTCAGTTTACATCCATTGTTCATCCGATCCATTTTTTTTTTAATAGAGCTTTGATTCGTTTCAAAAAATGTATGTTGATGAATCTGGATGTAAATGGATGATCATCCATTTACATTCCATAGAAATACATTAATGTTTTTCATCCATCAAGGGATGGATGAAAAATGGATAAATGGTCCGCATTTGTGATAGTACCCTAAAAATGTCCAATTGAAAGGGTGCATGTGAAAGGGTGCATCTCTGTGATGTACAGAATATATTGCAGCAGCACTGTCATTTACAAAGAAAAAGGTTTTACAATTGCCAACAATGACTCTGACAGCTGTTATTGCCTGCTTTTTTGTGTTTTATTTTTTTAAACAGCACACAATCATCTCCCCAGGAGTCTTCTATGTCGTTTGGGGAACATTTGAAGGGGGTTGTGTGCTACTAAAAAAAGAAGCTGTCAAAGTAATTTAGCATCAGTTTTCCCCAAATTTACACTGATTAAATTAAAAAAGAAAACTGTATAGGGTCCCCCCAGAATTTTTCTTTGTTTTTTTTCTTTGTTTTTTAACACTATTGACAACTGTCTTTAATATTTTTTACTGTGGTGTAGAATGTTGCCTTTTTGTGGAAATCTTACTAATAAATATTTTCTATTTTTGTATACATAGCTCTCAAAACGCCCTGCCCATTGAAATGAATAGGCATTTGGCAGCGCCTACAACATGGACGATTTAACTCTTTGTTTGGCCGCTAGCATATTTCTCACACTTAACTGATTCAGATCATCAAATAAATTTTAATATTACACAAAGATAAACCGAGTAAATCCAAGATACAGTTTTTAAATTATTATTTCATTTATTAATGGAAAAAAGCTGTTCAAACTTGCCTGACCCTATGTGAAAAAGCAATTGCCCCATCCCATGCTGAATCATGAATGAACTGTGATTAACCACAATTTATTTGAAATTGCCACACCCAGGCCTGATTACTGCCAGACCTCTTGAAACAAAAAATCACATAAATAGAAGCTGTCTGACAAAGTGAAGCACACTAACAGATCACAGAAAGCTACAAATCATGCCACAATCTAAAAAAAAAAAAAAAAAAATCAAGAACAAAGTAATGTACATGTATCGGTCTAGGAAGGGTTTCAAAGCCATTTCTAAGGTTTTGGAACTTCAGTGAACCACGGGGAGAGCCATTATCCACAAATGGAGATAACTTGGAACAGTGGAACAGATAACTCCTTCTCAGGAGTGGCCGGCCTTCACAAATTACTCCAAGAGCATGACTACGACTCATCCAGGAGGTCATAAAAGAACCAAATACAACATCTAAAGAACTGCAGGCCTCACTTGCCTCAGGTGAGATCAATGACTCAACAATAAGAAAGAGACTGGGCAAAAATGGCATCCATGTGAAAGTTCCAAGGCCAAAACCACTGCTGACCAAAAAGAACACTTATGCCGGATACACACAACCGGTTTTTCCATCAAAATAAACTCTGGCGATTTTTCCGACGGAGTTCCACTGAAACAGAATTGCCTACACACGATCACACCAAAGTCCAATCGTTTAGAATGCGATGCCGTACAACGCGTACGACGGGACTAGAAAAAGGAAGTTAAATAGCCAGTAGCCAATAGCTGCCCTTGCATAGTTTTTGGTCAGTCGAAATAGCATACAGATGAACGGTTTTCCCGATAGGTATTGATTCCATTGTAAAGATTTAAAACATGTTCTATTTCTAGGTCCATCAGAATTTTCGGAAAAAAAAGTCCACTGAAGCCCACACATGATCGGAATATCCCATGAAATGGTTCCGTCTGACTTTTTCTGCCGGAAAGTCCAACTGTGTGTACACAGCATAAGGCTCATCTTACATTTACCAAAAAACATCTTGGTTATCCCCAAGGCTTTTAGGCAAATATTCTGTGGACTGATGAGACAAAAATTTTACTTTTTGGAAGGTGTGCATCCGTTACATCTTGCATAAAACTAATACAGCATTTCATAACAAGATAATCATGCCAACAGTCAGACATGATGGTGGTAGCGTGACGGTCTGGGGGGGCTTTGCAGATTCAGGACCTGGATGACTTAACATAATTGATGGAACCATAAATTCTGAGCTCTACCAGAAAATCCTAAAGGAGAATGTCAGTTTGTGACCTCAAGTGTACTTCGGTTATGCAGCAGGACAATGATGCAAAACACAACAGCTAGTCCACCTCCAAATGATTCAAAAAATCAAAATTTAGGTTTTGGAGTGGCCTACTCAAATCCCAGAATTAAATCCAATTGAGATGCTGTATCATGACCTTACACTGGCTGTTTGTGCTGGAAAACCCTCCAACGTGGCTGAATTAAAACAATTCTTCAAAGAAGAGTGGGCCAAAATTGCTCCACAGCAATGTGAAAGACTCATTGCCAGTTATCGCAAATGCTTGATTGAAGTTGTTGCCACCAAGGGCGGCACAACCAGTTATTAGGTTTAGGGGGCAATTACTTTTTCACATAAAGCCAGGCAGGTTTGGACAGCTTTTTTGCCTTGATAAATTTAACCATCATTTAAAAACTGCATTTTGTATTTACTTGGGTTATCTTTGTGTAATAATATTTTTTTTATGATCTGAGTCATTTAAGTGTGACAAATATGCAAAAAAAGAAAAAAAAATGGGGTCAAATACTTTTTCACACAACTGTATATAGACACATACACACACACGTGTGTGTTTGATCTTTGGATTGCACAAACTAATGCTATAGGCTGTGCACACCTATGCCACCCCCCCCCCCCCCCCCCCAAAGCCACCACCCCTTACTTTTCTATCGATCTATAAAAAAGTTATCAGTCCCCTCACCTCATGCCAGGGTGCTAGGTAATCTTGGACTTTGACCTCATCTTTTAGTCTCAAGTCTAATCCATGAACAAATCTTGCTGCATGCACCTCTGTAACATTTTTAGCATATGCCCCTACTTAAAGAAAACAGACCTTCACTCAAGAAATTCACTTTCCAATATCCCAATCTCGCCAACAACATCAAAAAGTAGACCTTTGACATGTTGTGGAAGAAAAAGACAATGTAGGATTCTCTAGCCTTTTGAGTATGTTTTAACTGGATTATAAAAAATGAAAACTGTACACTCATAATGCAGACTTTCACTAGCATTAACACTGCAGTGTTCGTTGTTATGAGTCCCCAGTAACATAGTTTTTTCACCCATTGTTCCTGTCAGTGTATACGTTATTTTTCCACTAACTGTAACTGACAAAGCTGCCAAGCAAAATGGTAAGTTACATTTCAGTTGCTAAATGGTCAGAGCAACTATCAATCAATCAGCAGAGGACATGATGAAAAGCATGGGGTGACCACTTCCCTGCAGTTCTGGGTGAATGGTTTTTGAGGTTATATACACTTTTATGAAATACTAAGAGGGAGGTGGGGAAAGCCTATAGCCGCGTACACACGGGCGGACTGTCTGGCCAACTTAGTCCGTCGAAACACATTTCAGCGGACAGTCCGCTCGTGTGTGGGCTTCAGCTGACTTTTTCAGCGTGCAGTCTGGCGGACTAAGTATTTCGGAATTTCCGTAATATTGTCCGTCATACTTTGGTTTCAGCGGACAATCCGCTCGTGAGTAGGCTAGTTCGACGGACTAAGTATGGCGCATGCTCAGAAAGGATTTACACGGCGAAAGGTTGCATTGCTGTGTATTGGACTTCCTATTTCTAGTCCCGTCGTACGTGCTGTACACGTCATCGCGCAAGCTTTCGACAGACTGTTTGTGCATCCGTGTGTGGTCAAGTCCGTTCATTCGAAAGTAGGACGGACTGTCCGTCGGATTGTCTGACGGACTAAGTTGGCCATACAGTCCGCCCGTGTGTACGCGGCTTTAGACTTATCAGCAGAGCTTAAACCAAGAAGTCATTATTATTATTATTATTATAATACACGATTTATATAGCACCAACAGTTTATGCAGCGCTTTACGATGTAGAGGGGGAGAGCACAATTACAGTACAGTTCAATACAGAAGGGACAAGAGGGCCCTGCTCGTAGAGCTTACATTCTAAAGGGAGGGGGTGGTGGTACAAAAGGTATAAGCCCTTGTACACACGGTTGGACATTCCGACAACCAAATCCGTCGGATTTTGTCCGATGGATTTTGTCCGACGGATTTTGTCCGAAACTGTTGCATACACACAGTCAGCCAAAGTTGTCAGAAAATTTGATCGTACTTAAAGTGATGACGTTATTTCGTTAGGACGGGACTACGTTCAGGCTAGTAGTCAATAGCTTTGGTCTAGGAATTTGATCTGAGCATGCGTGGCACTTTGTCAGATCAGAATTCTCTACACATTATCGGACAAAGTCCGATCGGATCATGTTGTCGGAAAATTTTATAGCCCAGCTGGAAAACGTGGTCCAACGGAAACAGTCCGATGGAGCCCACACACTGTCGGATTATCCGACAACACGGTCCTATCGGACACTGTCCATCGGAATGTCCAACCGTGTGTACAAGGGCTTAGATGTGGGGAATGATTTGATGGGGGTGACTCGGGGACAGTTGTTAGGTGGTTGTGGGATAGGCTTCCCTGAATAAGTGAGTTTTCAGGGATTTAAATCATAGAGAATCCTAGGTCATACACTGTGCTTGATGGGAAACCGCAAGAGAAAACCACAAGAAACACAAATTTGCAAATATGCATGCATGCCCTATTTTAATTTGAAATGCTAGTGTTTGCATTAAAAAAGGACTGACATTATCCAAAATGAACACTCAATGAAACCACATTTATAATGTGGTGCATGCTCTTTTCAAATGTGTGGTTGATTATGCTCTTGTGACAGAAAGTGAATCTCAAAATATATTTTTATAAATATGCCCTTTAGTTTTTTGCTGGCATTAAAGTAATAGTAGCAGCTTTTGGAATGGGAAAAGAATTTCATGTAATTCTATTTTTCATCACAAAAATATAAATATTAATATAATCTACAGCTGCAAATATAAATATTAATATCATGTTAGAACAGCAATTACTGCTATCTGGCATGTGGATTCTGTGTTTTCTGGTGATTTTCTAAATTGCTGCAAGAAAATTGTTTGCTATTAAAATACCAATGAAGACTTTAGATCTAGAAAATGTACTGTGCATAAATTACGTTTAACTCTTGTACTTAAAAAATACAAAAACAATGATGATGATTATATTCAAGTTTTTCCACCCTTTGATCATAATTCAGCTCTACAGTAAAATATATCAATTCATATCATGTAAGTTTAATAGCACGAACACTAGCCTCTACTACTTCTTCTTTACGTTTTCTTTCAGTGTTGTAATAGGCGATAGTTTGACTGAAATTACTCAGTCATACAACCCTGTACCCAAGTGATATTTATATCATCAATCAAAAATGCGAGGACAGTATGAACGCCCCAAAAATGACCCTTTTTGGAAAGTAGAAACCTCATAAGCTTAAATGAAGCTTATTATTTGCCACATATTTTCTTGGAAATTAAGAAACGTGTTGGTAATAAGTTGTGTAAAACATAGAGCTTGGTAATGATGCACTGGATATAGTGCATACAGGCCTTACGCAGAAGTAGAAGTAGGTTAATATATAGGGCACATACCATGGAAGGATTCATATGAAGGGGTTAAAGTGGTTGTAAACCCTCCCCCACAACTTTGTCCCATGTAAATCAGCATAAAAAACCCTAATGAACACTGCTTGTAGATATCCCCTTTCTTGCTTAGTATTGTTGTAATCCTTTTTGTTCTTTAGAATGAAGTCACTGAGCATACCCAGATCTCCCCTGATTTATGGCACACTCTCTATGTGCTTATCTATCTGTTATGAGGATTTCCTACAGCACAAAACTGAACTCCCAGGAGACTTCAGAATCATTCAGAGCTTCCTCCTACACACCATGTGGCATTACATGCAGTGTAAACTTGGCCATTACTGCAGTCTTATCAGCTGAAGCTGATAAGACTGACAAAGGGAAACATTAGACATTGACACAAGTAAATACTATGAAATAAAACAAGTCAGCTATGAACAGGGAAGCAGGGTTGCCATAGAAACGTTGGATTGAGAAGGAGGCTTGGTTAACAGTACAGGAAGTGCTCAATGTAAGGGCAGAAATACACTCCACTGTGGACTCAGAAAACAATACTTAAGATGGCGCTGCCTAATCCCTGGAAACAAGTTTTTTAAAGTTTCTTTAAACAGTAAGTAATATGCGATTTGGACTGAATTACAGGCTATAGTCTGATAATTACTTATTATAATGGACTAAATGAAGAGACGCATTAGAGTGGGAGAGTTTACTTCCTCTTTAATGTTCAGATGTTCAGAATAAGAGAGGTGAAAGATTAATTTACAAGTCATGTACCAATACAGGCTGAAGATCGTGTGTATAGGAGAAATAATGATATAATATTTAAAAATTACCCTTAATCTGCTACTGCTGATGATGATCTGTACTGCGATCTGGAGTTAATGAACAATCGTTAATTTGTCAGTTCCCTTTTTCTCCCCTCGCTCTGTTGTGAGAGGATGTGGAGGGCTTTCCAATATAAAAACTTTGTTTCTTATATTTGTTATTGCTGTAATAGCTATCACATGACACAGAGTTGCTTAGATTGGCTCTGTACACTGTCTATGAACCAAGTAATCTGAATACAGCTAAATTCACAGAAATTATTGGGAGCTGCATCTGCACTTTGACTATTTTTAGGTGTATGGTGGTACACACATGATTAAGCCATCAATTAAAAATCAATATAGATTATTTGTTTAAAATACAGAAAATAAATGTGAGGATATTATTCTACCAACCAAGAATTATATTACATTTTTTTTTTTTACATTTAAATGTATACATGCCAGAATCTGTAATAAGGATATTTAAGTCTCAGCCTGATGCTTATCTAAAATCTAACCACATTTAGACAAATGCATGCTCATCCAGCTGAGCTGTCTCTTTTGACATTTAATAGAATCAGGTTTTGACGTAGCTTGTTAAAATTCAAAAATGTTTAAAGTATCTCAAACCTAAAATTAAAATGTAATATATTGCAGCTCACTATTCTTTTAAAATGGTGGCTGCATTAATTTTCAATTTCAATTAAGTACAGAAAATAGTAGCCAGAACTTAGTAGCCAGATGTTCTTTTTACTTCATGTTAGCTTAAAAGAAAGCACAACTCCATTGTATAAACTAACAGTCTCACCAACCCACTATGTAATTGAGATGAACAGAGGGATGTGTGAAGTGATAGATAGACTCTATAGATACAGTAGAGAAATGCCCCATACACATGGTCGGAAATTCCGACTGAAAAAGTCAGATCTGATTATGTTGTCGGAAAATCCGATCGTGTGTGGGCTCTATCAGACTTTTTCCATCAGAATTTCCGACGGAAAAAGTTTGAGAGCTGGATCTAAAATTTTCCGCCAACAAAATCCGATCTGACTTTTTCCGATCGTGTGTAGAGAATTCCAAGTTCCACGCATGCTCAGAAAAAATTTGGAGACGAAAGCTATTGGCTACTGGCCTCTACGTAGTCCCATCGTACTTTTTGTACATCACCTCGTTCCAAACGATCGGATTTTCCGACAACTTTATGCAACCTTGGGTATGCAACACAAGCTTTGGCCAAAATCTGACAAAAAAAATCAGACAGATTTTGTGGTCAGAATGTCCGACCGTGTGTATGGGGCATAAGTGCAGTCAAGAAGGGATAGGAAGTATGTTGTTCACATGATTACCAAATGGAAATAAAAAAATAAAAAAAACCCTGAATAAACTAATGCAACTAGTACATCTAATGACTGGTAAACTGAAAAAAAACATAAAACACATATTTTGGTTTTGGGTTCAAATACATTTTCAGTCTAAATCACAGATAAATTTGCAAATGCGATTATCACTTGATGAAAAAAAAAAAATTAAAACCTGTAATGCACATTATACTGTGTTCATGGCAGTTTCACCAGTGCTAAAGCTTATGACCTCTCATCCTTCTAAACCCTACTGTAAAGCTATGGGATAGTTTTGCTGCCATCATTATCGTCACATATTCTTGTACTAGCCAAAGCAGCATTTGTAGTTGCAGGTAGAATTGAAGTATCTTTTTGCTTTACAAATACATTTATCAGTCAGATCAGAGTGTTTTCCAGAGGGTAGGTGAAGTATCATGCAGTACATTTGATACGTTGTCTGCCTAGTTCATTAGCCCCAGTTCATACCGCAAAAAAGTTGCATGACAAGTCGTGTCCCATTAACAGCAATGGAACCTGTCTAATCAGTTTGTCTCAAGTCGCTTTGACTTAAAAAAAGATTCATGCATTACTGTGAGGCAACTTCAACACGACTTGCATTGACTTCTGTTAAATGAAGTTGCACGGGGATGTCAGCTTCAAAGTCACGTGACTTTGAAGTCACGCTGGTGTGAACCGGCACTTCATAATGTAAAATTCCTGCTTGTATTTTTGTCTTTGATCTAAATGGGTAGAATTTCCCTCACTTCCTTTTCCAAATGACACACAGTCAGCAATAAAAACCTAGCAGAGGCTGTAAACCCCATCTTTGCGAAGTAAAAATGCTTTTATTGCTTTATTTTGCTTCATTGAAGATATTCTTCCCCACTCTATCCAAAACAAGAAAAAAAGTACATGTACAATATCTCACAAAAGTGAGTACACCCCTCACATTTTTGTAAATATATTATTATATCTTTTCATGTGACAACACTGAAATTACACTTTGCTACAATGTAAAGTAGTGAGTGTACAGCTTATATAACAGTGTAAATTCGCTGCTCCCTCAAAATAACTCAACACACAGCCATTAATGTCTAAACTGCTGGCAACAAAGTGGTACACCACTAAGTGAAAATGTCCAAATTGGGCCCAAAGTGTCAATATTTTGTGTGGCCACCATTATTTTCATAGCATTAGCTTACCCTCTTGGGCATGGAGCTCACAGTGCTTCACAAGTTGCCACTGCTTCCTCCTCCTCTGCTCCATGACACCATCACGGAACTGGTGGATGTTAGAGGCCTTGCACTCCTCCAACTTCCGTTAAAGAATCCCCCACGGATGCTCAATAGGGTTTAGGTCTGTAGACATGCTTGGTCAGTCCATCACCTTTACCCACAGCTTCTTTAGCAAGGCAGTGGTTGTCTGCCGCAGCACATGTTGGCATTCATGGTTCCGTAAATGAACTGTAGCACCCCAGTGAGGGCAGGACTTATGCAGCCCCAGACCATGACATGCCCAACGCCATGCTTGACTATAGGCAAGACACATTTGTCTTTGTACTCCTCACCTGGTTGCCGCCATACATGCTTGACATCATCTGAACCAAATAAGTTTATCTTGTTCTCATCAGACCACAGGGCATGGTTCCAGTAATCCATCCTTAGTCTGCTTGTCTTCAGCAAACTGTTTGTGGGCTTTTTTGTGCATGATCTTTAGAAGAGGCTTCCTTCTGGGACAACTGCCATGCAGACCAATTTGATGCAGTGTGTGTCGTATGGTCTGAGCACTGACAGGCTGACTCCCACCTCCCTTCAACCTCTGCAGCAATGCTGGCAGCACTCATATGTCTATTTCCCAAAGGCAACCTCTGGATATGACGCTGAGCATGTGCATTCAACTACTTTGGTCGACCATGGCGAGGCCTGTTCTGAGTGAAACCTCTTCTGTTAAACCACTTTAATGTCTTGGCCACTGTGCTGCAGCTTAGTTTTAGGGTCTTTTTGACAATCTTCTTATAGTCAAGGACATCTTTATGTAGAGCAATAATCCTTTTTTTCAGATCCTCTTTGCCATGAGGTGCCATGTTGAACTTCCAGTGACCAGTATGAGAGAGTGAGAGCGATAACACCAAATTTAACACACCTGCTCCCCATTCGCACATGACACAAGTGAGGGTAAATGGCTAATTGGGCCAAATTTGGACATTTTCACTTAGGAGTGTACTCACTTATGTTCCCAGTGGTTTAGCCATTAATGGCTGTGTGTTGAGTTATTTTGAGGGGACAGCAAATTGACACTGTTATACAAGCTGTACACTCTCTACTTTACATTGTAGCAAAGTGTCATTTCTTCGGTGTTGTCACATGAAAAGATATAATAAAATATTTACAAAAATGTGAAGGGTGCACTTACTTTTGTAAGATAATGTATATCCAATAATGACAATCAAATTATTTTTTTAAATTACAAAATGAGAATGGGTGTTTTTAAGCTTTATTTTACTTAAAATTGTCAATACTCAAAGTGAGTTTCTGGATATAATATATTTTAGGTAGTACAAAATAGAAGATATTAGAGCAGAAAACCAGTTATGTAAATGCACATAAGAAGCACCTAAATAATTCTGAATGTTACTGCCAAATAAAATTAGATTATCAGTTGTATGCATTAATGTAAAGGACAGGTTTTTCTTCCAGCTTTGAAACATATTTGCCTATGTACATAAAAAGCAGGATCATCACACAGTAAGGATTATTAAATGCAAAATGGACAATTTGTATATGTGTTACCATGCTCATTGTTCAATATATATCAGTATACAGTACATATACATTTATATGTATATATAGGAAAGTTCAAAGGGTGAGGTGCACAATAGACATGTGTGATTAGTTTCGTACGAATCTCAAATTTGTACGAATTTCCCTAAATTCGTACGTTCGGGAGTATCCGAAATACGAATTGCCATGCATCCGAATATTGTAAGAAATACTAACTTTTGTTTTCGAATCCCCAGGAGGAAGTCAGCACAGCACAGGGATGGTGAGAGCCCCTCATTTAACGAAAATTCGTATTTCGGATAGGAAATTCTTCAACGGAATTTCGTATTTTGTATAAGAACCAAACTTCCATCAGCATCGACTGTCTTATTGAGGTATATTTTTGCCTTTAAATTCATCGTAAAGAACGTTCCTACAAGTTAACGAACCTAACGACAATTCCTATTTCGTACGAATTGAAATTGAATTTCGGACATGAAATGCGAAGTACGAATTAATTTTAATACGAACCGTAACGGAACAGAACTAAACAAATTTATTGACGGCGCCCATGTCTAGTGCACAACGGTTGCAGCAAAATGTGCAAGCAACCTGGCCTACCCAAGAGCCAAAATATAGAAAAAAGAGATGGGATTACTGCACATAAAAATATTTATTGAAGATATAAAAATTACATCAAAGATGCATGGTAAACATAGTGATGTTTTGGGCTAGCTTAGATAACGCCCTTCTTTAAAACCACATACCTACAAATGGCCACATACATAGACAAATATATAGCTCATTATCATCACAGGATTGAATAATTAAATCATTAAACAAGCTGGAATCAATTAGTAATGGAGTATACAAAATTCCTTAACATTATATATTAGTTCAATAAACTGAAACGACTTTAAGCAACGGGTGTATTGAATCCCCCACATCACAAAGATATAAATGCTCGGACAAAACGCCTTCAGAACAAGAAAAAATTGTAAAAAATAACAAAGAATAAGATTGTGAAAATAAAATAATGAAATAAAATAAATAAATAAAAAAAAAGCAAAAAAAGATATTATATTGATATTCATTAGTTATTAGAAATATCTATATAAATATAATCCTTCATGTTCATATCTGTAGAAAGGCTAATATAAGAAGAAAAAAGAAAGAACTAGTCCAAAAAAGTATTCCAGAGTAAAGCTATGCCAGAAAACACTGTTACAGAAAAAAACTATTATAGAAAAAAATATTACAAAAATGAATTGCAAAAACAAATACAAGTCAAAATCTGAATTGAACCCCTTTGGTTGTAAAGTACCTAAACTGTGTATCCAACTGACCTCTTTTTTCCTCAATTCTAGTTTTCTGTTCCCTCCTTGTCCCCCCTAACATGAAGGGTAGGTGTGCTATATTGATCTGATTTGACTAATCTATTATAAATAGTTCTCCCTCGGCGGTATGAGGGTAATGGGGGTTGGTAAAATTCAGAGACAGTAGGATAGTTCCTATTGAGAATAGATAGGTGAATAATGTATATATAGAGGGAGAGCTAATAAAACTGGTACACACAGAATCTGGCGCAGCATAGTAACCAATCAGCTTTTAACTTCAGCTTCTTCAATTAAGCTTTGACAATAAAACCTAGAAGGTGATTGGTTATTATCCACAGCTGCACTAGAATCACTGTGTACCAGGTCTCCCATAGTGATTTGACATGGAATGAATGTTAAAATAGATTTAATTTTGGTTTGCTTTTGTCACTGATCTCAAAAGGATCTCTCACCTGGATACAGGAGCATGATTACCAGAGAATTTTTCTGGACACCAGCAGGATAACTGGCTTTAGAAAAGGAGGTACCTGATCTGCACCAGAACCACTGATGATTGATGGGTGTTATACAAGATCATAGTTGGATACAGGTAAGGCAGTGGCAGAACTACCAGGGTTGCAAAGGTCACACTTACTACTGGGCCCTGACGTTCTGCCACCATGAGGGGGCCCCAAGATGGCAGGAATGGGGGGTGCTTCAGAAATGTGAAAGGCTCCCGTGAAAGGCTCCTGCTACCAAAGCAGGATAACAAAAGGGCCCCAAGATTAGTGGGAACGATTCTAGGCTCAGAGGTAGTTGACTCAGGACCCGAAAAAAGGTGTCCAGGACTCATGGGAAGGGCTCTGGGACCAATAGAAAGGGGGGGGGACTTTATGGTTCCTTGCACTGGGGCCCTTACAGTTCTAGTCACACCTCTAAATAAGGGTCAGCTTTTAGGAAGACCAAGAACAAATGTGAGCTACCAGGATGGAAACAGAGGAAAAACTGAAATGTGCACCCCCCAGAACAGAGATAAATACTAAGCAAAGTGCTATGTACATTAGATGCAGGGCCCCATCACTGACCAGTCCTTCTAGTTAAAAAAAAATAGAATAAATAAAAAAATACATATATAGAATACTCTACTCACAGATGATCAAAAGTCTTTACTTCTTTTAAAACAAAAGTTTTTTGCTTGGCATTGCATGCTATTATGCTATGATCTACCAGGACACCCAGATCCTTCTCCACCATTGTCTCCCCAGTTGCATTCCTCCTAGTATATATGATACATGCATGTTTTTAGCAAGTGCAAAACGTTACACGTAGCAACATTGAACCTCATTTGCCACATAGTTGCCCAATCAAAACAGTGCAATAAAAGCCTGCAGATATGCTGTAAGGACATTATTCTGCACAGCCTACTTAAGTAATCTCATTTCTTTAGGTCAATATGTATTCTGCTACATGCTTTTGGTAAAAAAATCCCAATACGTGTAAATCCATTGGTTTACACGAACGTGAGAGCATCTACAAACTATGGGCTATATTTAAATACTTTTTTTTTATACTTGTAATGGCAGTGATAAGTGATAAGCAATGTATATGGGACTACGATATTGTGGTGGACAATCAGACACTAATACAGTGATCAGGGCTAAAAATATGCACAGTCACTGTACTAATGACACTGGCTGGGAAGGGGTTGAACATCTAGTGCGATCAAAGGGTTAACTGTGTGCCTAGCCAGTGTTTTTGTGTACACAGTGTGCTGCATTCAGCAGGGGAAGAGACCAATTCTAAAACAGGACCCCCCCCCCCCCCCCCCCCCCGTCAGAACGTGAGAACTGAGATACAGTATGCTTTGTTTACATAATGTTATCTCAGTTCTCTGTGTTTTTCTAACAATCCCCAGGACTCGCAGATCATCTTCTGCTGTGAATAACCACAGCAGAAGTAGCTGGCTGGTGGCGCACATGTGTCCCTGCTAGTAGAAATGCAGAATCACATATATATATGCCCACAGCTGCCACCCTGTAGCAGTAAAAGTGCTATAGAGAAGTCAGCAAGTTGTTAAATCAGTGAACTTGTGTTCACACTTAATGTTAGTTTGAAGTCACGCGAGTTCAGCTGAACTCTCACAATTTCAAACCAAAATTTCAGTCCGATTTTGGGGGCAATTTGACAGACATCTGTGTGGGTTCTTGCACAGATGTCTATTGAAATCACCCCCGAAGTCACCAAAAGTAGTGTAGAAACTACTTTTGTGAATCAGTGTGGTGCCGCAAAGTCAGCAATAGGCTCAGATTTGGCATGCGATTTGGCATGTCGAATCGCATGCCAAGTCGGCCCAATGTGAACGTGGGCTACAGGTCTTTGTTCACATGGGTGTGCTACAGTATACACCCATGTGAGGGCAGAGTTTGCCCACACAGGGATGCATGGGTGTTCTGTGCAGGCTGTCCCATTCATGTCAGTCAAATGAGACAAAATGGCTACACAGACACAGCTGTTGCTCCCCATTTGACATTTGTGCAGGTGCAAGTGCACAGCCCCAAAAGCCTACTGTCTGCATGCAGACATTGAAGTAGATTTAGTAAAGGAAAATATACTGTGCATTATAAGTGCAATTGCTCTAGATCTGAGAGGAGGGTCTGAAATGAGGGGAGGCTCTACTGATTTTTATCACCCAATCATGTACAAGTAAAGATGCTATTTTTTGTTTTCCTTGCATGTGGTTCAGTACTCTTTGGAAGATTATGTTTTACCGCAATTGCTAGACTCTGGAGCAAGTGCATATGCAGTATATTTGTTGTTAGTAAATCAACACCATTGCATCCCAATGGACACGCATGGGGCTGCCTGCACAGGGCATATAGCCCTGTATACTCTGCTTACTAAGGAAAACTTGTAAAAGTTTTTAAACTTGCCGACATTTTCAGATAGTACCAGCTCCTGGAGGAGAAATTTCCTCATTTTAACTGCTTTAACTGTAAAGAACCATTTCCTAAATCTAACATTAAATCTCCTTTCTTCCAACCACAAATTGTCATATCATATCCTCTTCAGGAACCTTTGATTAATCAGTTTATCACAGTTACTGGTGTCACCTTTGACATATTTGTGCAATGTATTCATATGTCCCCTTAAGCACCACTTCTCCAGAGTGAATATGTGTAATCAGTCCTCATAGATGTGATTCTTTACCCCCTTATTAATTTTGTTACTCTTTGCTGAACGCTTTCTAATTCAACATCTTTCCTGAGGAGGAGGGACCAATCATGAACTGCAAATTTAAGATGAGACCATATTAGTGTTTTGTGATGTTCATTTATTAACCACTTCAGCCCCAGAAGAATTTACTCTCTTCTTGACCAGAGCATTTTTTTGCGATTCGGCACTGCGTCACTTTGACTGACAATTGAGAGGTCGTGCGACGTACCCAAACAAAATTGACGTACTTTTTTTCCCACAAATAGAGCTTTGGAAGTATTTGATCGCCTCTGTGGTTTTTATTTTTTGCACTATAAACAAAAAAGAGCGACAATTTAAAAAAAAAAACGCATTATTTTTTACTTTTTCTATAATAAATATCCCCCAAAAATATTTAAACAAACAATATTTTCCTCAGTTTAGGCCGATATGTATTCTTCTACATATTTTTGGTAAAACAAAAATCACAATAAGCATAGTTATATATAGGGGATAGTTTAATGGCATTTTTATTATTATTATTTTTTTTACTAGTAATGGCTGAAATTTTTATCATGACTGTGACATTATGGCGGACACATCGGACAATTTTGACACATTTTTGAAACCATTGGCATTAATACAGCGATCAGTGCGATTAAAAATTCATTGAAAAATTGAAAAAAATCATTGAATACTGTAAAAATATCACTGGCAGTGAAGGGGTTAACACTAGGGGGCGTTGAAGGGGTTAACTGTGTTCCCTGGAAGGTGATTCTAACTGAAGGGAGAGGGACTAACTACAGGAAGTGACAGATTGTGGTTCCTAGCTAATAGGAACACACGATCTGTCACTCCTGTCAGAACAGAACAGGGAAGTGGTTCTGTGGTGGAAGTGGTTAAACAAGATTTTTAAAGAGGAAGTAAACCCTGATGAGTTTACTTCCTCTTTCAGTCCCTGCAAAGGTAATGCATCGCATAGTAGTCCATTATGTGTCACTTACCTGACACAGGAGCCAGCGAAGTCACCACTGTCCCCTGTAGTCCGGCACATCCTTTTTCTCGGTGGGTCTCGCTGCTCCGCTGCTGTCATTCAGGAAGCCGCAATGGCGTCACACCCGCGCAGGCGCACGGGAGCCGCCACTCGCGGCATATCGCCATTGACGGCGGCGCGCTCAGTTCGCCTGCGCGCCGCTGTCTACGGCGCATGCGCCGTAGACAGGGGTTCCTGTCTTTCGGTAAATATCTCCTAAATTGTGTAGGTTTAGGAGATATTTCTTGGACCTACAGGTAAGCCTTAAAGGGGTTGTAAAGGTAAATGTTTTTTCACATTAATGCATTCTATGCATTAAGGTGAAAAAACATCTGACAGTGCCTGCTCCCCCAGCCCCCCATTTTACTTACCTCACCCCTCAAAAGTCCCACGCTCGTCCCCCGACGTTCTTTCCACCGTTCAGCCTGGCCGCTGATTGGCTGGAGTGGATGGATGGAAAGCAGTGCAGCCATTGGCTTGCGCTGCTGTCAATCACATCCACTGACGCGGAGCGCCGGGGGGCGGGGCCGTGTGATACAGCGAGCGGCTATAGCCGCCGGCTGTATCATGGGAGCGCGTCCCGCAGATGCTTCTCACCATGTGAGGGAGCTTGCATGAATGTGAGAAGCACCTGTGGGAGGAAGCCGAGACAGCCGCCGAGGGACCCCAGAAGAGCAGGTTCGGGGCCACTCTGTGCAAAACGGGCTGCACAGTGGAGGTAAATATAACATGTTTGTTATTTAAAAAAAATTTAAATTCACTTTACAATCCCTTTAATCTAGGCTTACCTGTAGGTCAAAGTTGGTTTTAAGGGTTTACAACCACTTAAATGGACATTGGAGTGCAGCCATTTCTTCAGTGTTAAAAGGGGTAGAATTATTGAATTATATTTTGATGCACGTGCAGCGGGGGGGTTATCGGTGAGTACTGTGTGAGTATAGCACGAGGAAAAGCTTTGGGTAGCAAGGCTTCTTTTTAGCTCTGGTGCAAACCTGTATGACAATTTCTTTATCAGTATCCAAAAAATATATACTTTTTTTTTTTAAAGGATGCTAAAAGGCCTGTTCAATCTCTCAGACATTGTGGCCTGTTCAATCAGGCTTTTTAACTATGGTGCAAACCTATATGCTATATCTATTGTCAGTTGCAAAAAAAGACACTTTTTATGCTAAATGCCTGCTCAGTCCCTCAGAAATGACAGCCTGTTCAAACAAGCTTTCTAGCTGTGATGCAAATCTGTAGGTTATTTCCATTACCAATGATAGTATTATATTTTTACAGTTGTTGTTTAGGTCTATGGTCTGAGGGAAAAAAAAGTGTAGCTCTTACCCCCGAAGGAGCTGCTGGTTTGAATTGGGCCTGCACTCTACCGAGAAACCCCACTAACTGACTCAATCCCCTTGACACAGCTGTGGTGCAATGTAATACAGTACAATATATGTCAATGTAAAGTACCTGTATTATACCCTCAGGATCCACTGGCTCCACCTGGTGGGTAAAAACAGTACGCCACACAACTGGATACTTAACCAGAAATATTGTTTACTGCAAAATATTTAGACAGGTGGTTACAGAAATTGTGCTGTCATCCCAACCTAGGATGACAGCACAATATATTTGAATATATAAAAAAAAATACTAACTGTATATTTATATTATATATATATATATATATATATATATATATATATATATATATATATATATATATATATATATATACCTGGGAGCTCCCCCTACTTTAAAGGCTAAACGTGAGATCTCACTTAAAGTACTTTAGCCGAGGTCTTCTTTCTTCGCTAGCTAAAAGTCACACCTTTGTTATTTGTAATCCAAAAGTCTGTGGAGGGTTAAGCTGAAGTGCTCCTGGTGTAACTCTAATAATTTATCTACAATGCCTGAGGCGCCAAGGTAGATAGGCCTCAAGCCTGCTCAATGTCAGTTGCTCTGCTACACTTTCATGGAACCAAAGATTCCAGCGAGGCCTGTATTTGAGTCTAACTGCGTGCAAAAGTTAACAAATGGTGGGCCGTAACCGCTTATCAACTGGATCGGAGTTCTGCATGATCACTTTAGTTCGGTGACTGTAGCTTGCCTCTCAGTCCGCTGGGCCAGATGCTCTGTATTGCTCCACTGAATGAATCCTGTTCTCCGATTCTCCGTTGAGTGTCTCTGGACCTCCTCTATCCGGTCTCCGTCTCTCCGGCTCCGTCAGGTCACTTCACAACCGAACAGGCTAACGTTCCTCGATGGCTACAGGCCGCTGTCCCTGGGAAGCCTCCCCACAGATCCGCACAGGTAGGAAACGTGATCCCAAGGGTCCTTTTTATCCCCTACCCAGCATGCACTGCGTAAGAGAGTGTTCTTGGGTAGGTCACACAGACTCCTGGGTAACAAGGTCAACCTTCTCAATCAAAACAGTCCCTTCCTGTCCAAGTCCTTAGGATGTTCTCAGCTAATAATATACAGGTGCATTACCCATATTTGGTCACTAGCTGGCTCTGGTACGGAACCACACTAGTGTCCATTAACCTTGCATTAAAATATACATAACCACATCAATAAGCAAGGATGTCAGCGCTACAAAAGACATGGTGATTTGTTGATCCTAGATCAGGGTTGCCAGATCTCCCCAGATCTACCACCTTTCACTGCAATTACAGCTGCAAGTCTTTTTGGGTATGTCTCTATCAGCTTTGCACACATAGAGTGTGACATAGAGTGTGTCCATTCTTCTTTGCAAAACAGCCCAAGCTCTGTCAGATTGGATGGAGACTGTCTGTGAACAGTAATTTCCAAGTCTTGCCACAGATTCCCAATTGGATTTAGGTCTTGACTTTGACTGGACCATTCTAACACATACATATGCTTTGATCTAAACCATTCTATTGTAGCTCTGGCTGTATGTTTAGGTTTGTTGTCCTGCTGGAAGGTGAACTTCCGTCCCAGTCTCAAGTCTTTTGCAGACTCTAACAGGTTTTCTTCTAAGATTGCCCTGTATGTGGCTCCATTCCATCTTCCCATCAACTCTGACTATCTTCCCTGTCCCTGCTGAAGGAAAGCATCTCCACAACATGATGCTGCCACCACCATGTTTCACGGTGGGAATGGTGTATTCAGGGTGATGTGCAGTGTTAGTTTTCTACCACACATAGCATTTTAGCTTTTAGGCTAAAAAGTTAAAGTTTGGTCTCATCTGACCAGAGCACCTTCTTCCACACGTTTGCTGTGTCACCCACATGGCTTCTCGCAAACTGCAAATGGGACTTCTTATGGCTTTCTTTCAACAATGGCTTTCTTCTTGCCATTTTTCCATAAAGGCCAGATTTGTGGAGTGCACGACTAATAGTTGTCCTGTTGACATATTCTCCCACCTGAGCTGTGGATCTTTGCAGCTCCTCCAGGGTTACCATGGGCCTCTTTGTTGCTTCTCTGATTAATGCCTGTCAGTTTAGGTGGATGGACATGTCCTTGTAGGTTTGCAGTTGTGCCATACTCTTTCCATTTTTGGACGATGGATTTAACAGTGCTCCGTGAGATGTTCAAAGCTTGAGATATTTTTTATAACCTAACCCTGTTTTAAACTTCGCCACAACTTTATTTTGACCTGTCTAGTGTGTTCCTTGGCCTTCATGATGCTGTTTGTTCACTAAGGTTCTCTAACAAACCTCTGAGGCCTTCATAGAACAGCTATATTTATACTAAAATTAAATTACACACAGGTGGACTCGATTTACGAATTAGGTGACTTCTGAAGGAAATTGGTTCCACTAGATTTTAGTTAGGGGTATCAGAGTAAAGGTGCCACTTTGTGTTGGTCAATCACATAAAATCCCAATAAAATACATTTACGTTTTTGACTGAAACATGAAAAAATGTGGAAAATTTCAAGGGGTATGAATACTTTTTTAAGGCACTGTTAATGCACTTACACGTGTGCTATCTGTCTGTACAATATCTTGGCCTCTTGACTGTGACATTGGTTTCCATCAAAACCATTCTGAGAAAACACAATAAATACTGTATATTTAGTCAAAATGTGTTAAATGTTAATGATACAAAATAGTAAAAACACAGTATATTATCATAGAGGCAGCTTGAATTCTTTATTTTCGATACTCCCTTCCCACAAAATCTGTAATGCAGTGTAAAACACCTGATCTGCAGATGTATGATTGAATCTACTTCGAAATCACTGTATAATTGTGTTTAATTTGTGATGTATTTCCAACAGGCTATAACAGATTATTGTGTTGTTGTCTTGATGGTAAAAATATTTCAGCAGCAGCTGGGAACTTATCCATGGCATCCAGCACTGCTGTGCTTGTACTTTCCACAAATACAGTTGCAAAAATACTGATTGTCTTTCAATTCTATACTTCTTTATTTTATAGATGCAAGCGTTGGAAACATGTTAGCTTGCTTCCCCAGGTATTCCCCAGGTATAAAGCCTGATAAAAAAAAAAAATCTCTCCAAAGCAATTTTTTACTTACCTGAACCGGTGGTGATTCACTGCTGCAGTCTGCTCCTGATTGGTCTTGTTGCTGCACCTCTTTGCGGTGTCCTCACATTTCCACTGATGTTTAGGACCTGTGAGAACCCAGCTGATGGACAACCAATAGGAAGTGTCTATGTCTGCAGCCAGCATCAAGGGGTCCCAAAATCAAGTAGGAAAACTTAGGAGTACCCAGCATGTTAAACATCCATGGATTCAGGCAAGTATTTATCCATTGGCTCTGGTCCATATCTGCCTTCAAGGACTCCTGCTCCACATTTTGTAGCTTCTACAAGCCCAGTCGCTGTTACCCCATATGACATTGCGCACCTCATGGGGAAGATCAGGAACCACAAGCACTTCTCTCCTCTCTCCTGACCCTGGATCAATTCCTGTTTAGGCCTGCCTCCTCGACCTAGAGTATGTAGGATGACTCGCTGGAGCCTATGGACCCTCTTATGGCCATTGGGTGTGTATTTACAGCTGCATCTCCCCCACCACCTGTTAAACATTAACCAAAGAGGTCCTGGACATGAAACTATATTCCTTTCTGCAGAATTTAACACATAATATCACCAAGCAGATGGGGAAAATCACCCAGAAAGTGAAAGGTGAAATTGCTTATTAGGGAAACGTACTGACACTTTAGAAACCAAACTTGATCAGTTGGTGCAATACATACATGTACTGGAAGATGCAACCGGAGGACTTTGAAAGTAGGGATAAAAGGATCCTAAGTGTCCCAGAAACTGTAAGTGACAATGACATTCATCCATATATTTTGGGCCTATTTGCTACTCTGCCCCCTCATATACTTGCTATTGACTTCTGCATGGATAGGGCTCATTGGTCCCTGGCCCCCACGCCACCAGCAGGTGCCAAACCGAGGGACATCATTGTTCACTTTCACTATTACGAAAGTAAAGAAGCTCACACAATGACTACATGCAAAAAAGTATGATTGGAATATAAAGGAAATAAGATTCATATTTATAGCGACTTATCACCTATCACCCCTACTAAATGTCAGAATCTATGCCCTGTTACTATCCTTCGGCAAAATCATTGCATTACTTACAGGTGAGGTTTCCCTTTCTGTTTATCTTCCTCAAGAGATGGTGTGCAATACTTATGCCTGATCTTTAGGAAAGTGAGGCCTTTTTGCACAATCTCTACCATCTCTTCCTGTGAAAGATCCTTTGCCTCCTCCTTCAACACCTTGACCATTCTCAATCCCGGGCATGATCTGGGCACCTGCATGGCAGAAGTCGCAAAAGTCTCCTTCAGCAACCCAGCGCTCCTCATATTCCAGACATCCTAATTGACTGCTACCTTCAAGCTCAATGGTTCATCCCTATTTTGACTGTTGTGGCTCCACCCACATTTTGTAATTCCCTAGTATGGGATACCATCCCACACCCATGGGTTTTTAGTTTTTGTTTTTTTTGTTTGCCTGTTTCAAGTCAATATGATTTATCAGTTTATCATACTGCTGGATGCATCCCTGGTCTCATGCAGGTGTTTTTCCACTCCCACATTTGGTACATCCAACATCTTGTAAATGATGGGCTTTTGCCAAAATTCAAAGCAAATATGTCCCAAAGCAACTATTTTTGTTCATATCTCCAAGTCAAACACTCACGGCCCTATAAGCCACAATCAATTTTTCTAGTTATAATATCCTCCATGATTGATGTAATTTCTATATGTGCAAATGGGCCCATATTCTTCAACTCCCTCTTCCTATTCCACAATGGGGAAAAATCTGGGATTCTACCTCCAAAGTTTCAAGGTGTAAGGCACAAAGAGGCTATTTACAAAATTAATCTGTTTTGTTATAAAATGTCTGTGGTTCTCCATGCTTGCAATCTATTAGCCTCATGGCAACCCCCCACCCACAGACCCCCACAACCACCGGGCAAGGGTTGTGGGAATGAGGCCCTTGTCCCCATCAACACGGGGACAAGGTGCTTTGGGGGGCTACCCCCAAAGCACCCTCCCAATGTTGAGGGCATGTGGCCTGGCACGTTACAGGGGGGGCGCTCTCTCGCCCCCCTCTTTTCCTGCGGCCTGCCAGGTTGCGTGCTCGGATAAAGGGTCTGGTATGGATTTTTGGGGGGAACGCCACGGCATTTTTTTTTTATTTGGCGTGGAGTTCCCTTTAAAATCCATACCAGACCTGAAGGGTCATTTTAAGGGTTCCCCTTTATATCCATAGCAGACCTGAAGGGCCTGGTAATTGAATTTGGGGGGACCCCCACACATGTTCTTTTTTTTTTCATAAATGACTTTCAATGACTGTTCTCTGTATTACCGGAAGCCAACAATTCATTATAGCTGCAAGTCCTTTTAAATTACTTTTTTTCCTTCAGAAATGACTCTTTGTGCAGGGACAGTTCTAAGCATGAGAAACAAGTGCTACTTTACAGGCATACTATACACACCCCCTAGGCCCAAAATTTAAAAGAATATTTCACTTTTATTGTTTCACTTTAAGCATTATTAAAATCACTGTTCCCCAAAAAACTGCAGTTTTAAAAAAAAAAATGCATTGATACATGTCCCCTGGGGCAGGACCCAGGTCCCCAAACACTTTTTATGACAATAACTTGCATATAAACCTTTAAAATTAACACTTTAGATTTTTCTTGTTCGAGTCCCATAGACTTTAACGGTGTTCGGGTGTTCAAACAAATTTATTGCCTGTAATGTGAACCGAACTGGGGGGGTGTTCGGCTCATCCCTAATTGTCAGATATTTCTGATGTGATGCCTTTTTCTTTGTTAAATGTGTAATTCTTGAGACCCAATAAATATACCATTATAAAAAAAAAAATCACATAACTGACTAAGAAAATAAAATAAGGTATTTACAATTATTTTAATTCAGTGATATATGTTTAATGACAGTATACAGTAATTACAGTATACATTTAAGCATGGGTTAAAAGTCAATTTAATACCATAACATACCTTAACTATTCAATCTATTTTCAACTAAAGTACCACAAAGCACCTATAAGACAATGTAATTACCTTTTATATACATCAATAGACCAATTCTGTGATACAGCCCTTAGGGGGGTTATAGATCCCTCTTGTTGCAAACAGACTACACAAGTTGCCAGATTCAGGCTGATTTTGACATTATTATATAGTTACATTATATAGTTACGCAGTTTAAGGTAAAACCACTTTTCTTTTAACTTTAGTGAATGGGTGCATGTCTTATTAAATTCCCTTTAGCAGAAAAGTTTTATCCCTATGGTGGGTTCACCAGTACGGTATTTATACATTGAAATCATATCCCTTCTCAAGTGTCTCTTCTCCAGAGAGAACAAGTTCAATGTTCATAACCTTTCCTCATAACTAAGGTCCTCTAGTCCCTTTATTAGCTTTGTTGCCCTTCTTTGGGCCCTCTGCAGTTCCAGCACATCTGTCCTGAGGACTGGTGCCCAGAACTGGGCGGCATACTCCTGGTGCAGCCAGACCAGAGTCTTGTAGAGTGGGGGAATTATTGTTTTATCTCTGGAGTTAATCCCCTTTTCAATGAATGCCAATATTCTGCTTGCTTTGCTAGCAGCAGCTTAGCATTGCATTCCATTGCTGAGCCTGTCCTCTACTAGGACCCCCAGGTCCTTTTCCATCCTAGAATCCTCCAGAGGTTCTCCCTACCAGTGAGTAGATTACATTCATATTTTTGCCACCCAAATGCATTATTTTACATCTTTCCACATTGAACCTCATTTGCCATGTAATTGTCCACCCCATTAATTTGTTCAGAGATCTTTCTTGCAAGGTTTTCACATTCCACACCTGCAGAGAAGTTATTGCCCTACTTACTGTAGCTTTGTATTGTCTGCAAATACTGAGATTGAGCTGTTTATCCCATCCTCCAGGTCTTTATGAATAAATTAAATATGGTAGGTTAGGTCCCAGGGCATAATTGTAATGTTGAAAAAAACAAATCCACATACTGTTTGCAGATTTTGTAACTATTGGACAAGTATGTATTTTGAAAAAAAAAAGAAACATCCCTAACTTTAAAAACTAAGTCTGATCCTACTTATTGCAACCTCCTTGTTATTTACCAACAGCTATATAGTGCATGAACCTGCATGACTACATAGAATTAGAATGATTTATATAGTTACAGTAGTCCCTCTCATACATAGATTGGGCAAATCTAAAGGAAATCATGTGTAAGCCAAGCTGATTCTGAGTGACAACGTTGTGTTTAGATAATTATAATCACAAGATTTGGGATTGTACCCTTAACTAACAAACCTGGCATATTTATCCTAAAAGAAATCAATTCTGTCTAGTATAATGCAGACTGAGGACACTAGGAACACCAGGATCTCATGTGATCTGTAAATAAAGATTCATTAAGCTCTGTTACTGTACTGATTTTTCATGTACTTCCCAGTTTGAACAAGTAGTAAAGTTAGTCTGACATTATCTAACAAGCTACTGAGCCTTTATAGCCTGCTATTAATAAAATGTATAAGGAGATTGCAGAAGTTACTGTCCATTATAAAAGGAAAGTATCTAAGACAAAATAATAGACAGTCCCCCTGAACTCCATGGTAAATTTATTCAGTTCAGGTAACAAGATCTTAGACAAGAATGTAATTCAATTCTTTAAGGATATTGCAAAGATCAGTGTGTGTCTGTGTGGTAAATTGTATATCTTCAGAGAAGGATAGAAGGGACCATTGCAACCTGCAAACTTCTGATGTCATAAATGCATGTATGTCTGGCATTACTTCTGTTGCCATCTCAGAAAACAATGTTGTAATGCAGACCTCTACTGTTACTGTAGGAGACATGAACACTACCAATGTTTTGTACCGTTGAACCTTCCACACCTCAAATTTTCTAATTTTCACATTTTCTACCTTCATAAGTAGAAGCTCCCAACTTAGACCTTAGTAAATTATATAGTATATGATATATATAGATAGCACCCTGGGGTTTAGTCAGGGATGCTCCTCAAAATTTACTTGCCAGGGCAAATACACAGGTTTTTTTTTTAATCCCTTGCCTTGCTGGGAGAGCCTATATATTTGGATGGAGTCAGGTGATCAGTGTTCTGTGCCACCTGGGTGGATGTCTGGGTGGATGCGTGTTTAGTGCCCCGGGCTGCTAGGCCAGAGATTGAGCCTATCGCAGGGCCATCTGGCTGCTAGGTTATTTGAGAGCCTATCCAGAAGTGAGAGAGCAGCACAGGGTTGGGATTGTGGCTTGCAGTCCAACCAGAAGTGACGGTTCTACTGGTCGGAGAACCTGTCAGTGTTCAGAGGTAGAAGGGAAGCTATCGCCACAAAGAGACCAACCACCTCATTACCAGGGACCACAGTGAGTTATTGAAGCAAGTACTGGAGCAGCTTTCTCACTGAATGGGCACGGTGGAGAATTGGGAAAATTGAGGCAGTGATCAAGTCAGGGACCCAACCAGCAGAGGTGACGCTTGCAGAGCAGCCTTGTGAGTCAAATCAGGGACCAAGCCGGTCAGCAGGGGTGAAGCTTGAGAAGTATCTAGATTGCCAAGCTAGGGACCCAGCAGGGAAGTGTGGGTGGCGCTTGAGGGAGATACCACAGCAAAGACTGGAGGAGCTCAAGGTATTCAGAGTCAGTGAATCAGAGGGTGTAGTGAGAGACCAGGAGCTCATTGTTGAAGAACTACAAGAGGCAGTTGTAGTGAAGCTGAAGGAACTGTTACGTTTGAGCTAAGAACTGTTAAATACTATTTCCATAGGAGACAACATTTCTGCATGGGCAGATGTGGAACCTTGCTGGGGCCTTTCTCTGCACAGTTGCCTTCCTATTGAAGTCTCGGAGTCTGCCAATTGAATTTACAACTACTTAAGGGTGTACTGGCCCCAGGGGCGTACCTGGAGCATTTGGCACCCGGGGCGGATCCTATATCTGGCACCCCCCCCATTAAAATTTAAAAAATGCCCCACTGTGCCCCCTGCATCCTTCAATTTCTCTTTGTCACTACTGCGTACCCTCTCTCCACAACTGCACCTCTGGATCCCTTTACATTACACAGCACCCTGCTCCTCTGGGCCCCTTTACATTACACAACACCCTGCAGCTCTGGGACCCTTTAGATTACATAGCACCCTGCCCTTCTGGACCCCTTTACATTACATAGCACCCTGAACCTCTGGACCCCTTTACATTACACAGCACCCTGCACGTTGGGACCCCTTTACATTACATAGCACCCTGCCCTCCTGGACCTCTTTACATTACATAGCACCCTGAACCTCTGGACCCCTTTACATTACACAGCACCCTGCATCTCTGGACCCCTTTACATTACACAACACCCTGCAGCTCTGGACCCCTTTACATTACACAACATCCTGTAGCTCTGGACCCCTTTGCATTACACAACACCCTGCCCCTCTGGACCCATTTACATTACACAAGACCCTGTACCTCTGGACCCCTTTACATTACACAACACCCTGTCCCTCTGGACCCCTTTACATTACACAAGACCCTGTACCTCTGGACCCCTTTACATTACACAACACCCTGCCCCTCTGGACCCCTTTACATTACACAAGACCCTGCATCTCTTGACCCCTTTACATTACACAGCCCCCTGCGCCTCTTGGCCCCTTTACATTACACAACACCCTGATCCTCTGGACCCCTTTACATTACACAGCACCCTGCAGCTCTGGACCCCCTGCATGTTACACAGACCCCCCCTTCAGTGCAGACCCCCCATTCAGTGTAGCCCCCCTCTTCAGTGTAGCCCCCATTCAGCGCAGCCCCCCTCTTCAGTGTAGCCCCCATTCAGTGCAGCCCCCCGTTCAGTGCAGCCCCCCGTTCAGTGCAGCCCCCCCCGTTCAGTGCAGCCCCCCCGTTCAGTGCAGACCCCCCATTCAGTGTAGCCCCCTTCTTCAGTGTAGCCCCCATTCAGTGCAGCCCCCCTCTTCAGTGTAGCCCCCATTCAGTGCAGCCCCCCCGTTCAGTGCAGCCCCCCCAGTTCAGTGCAGCCCCCCGTTCAGTGCAGCCCCCCCCCCCGTTCAGTGCAGCCCCCCCCCCCGTTCAGTGCAGCCCCCCCGTTCAGTGCAGCCCCCCCCCGTTCAGTGCAGCCCCCCCCCGTTCAGTGCAGCCCCCCCCCCGTTCAGTGCAGCCCCCCCGTTCAGTGCAGCCCCCCGTTCAGTGCAGCCCCCCCCCCCCTTTCAGTACCTCAGATCAGCGCGGCGGCACATGCTCAGCACTGGGTGGGGATCTGAGTCAGTAGATCCCCTCCCCCTGTTTACACATAAACAGAGAGGAGGGGGAGGCGGCTGCTCGGCTGTGCCTGCCTGTGTGACATCCGTGATCAGACAGACAGCCCGCGGCCGTGAGAGGAGGGAATGGAAGGAGCACCGCTGTCACCCTGCACCCACGCACACCCCCTCCCCCTTGCATCACAACTTGATAGATAAGCTTGGCAAGCTCTCCTCTCCCTGCGTGCGCCTGTCACTGTGCTATCCCGCAGCGCTGCCACCGCTATAATCGCGGAGGGGGTGCCGGCCTGACACCCCCCCCAGTGTGTAGTACCCGGGGCGGCCCGCACCCCCCGCCCCCTACTTAGTACGCCTCTGACTGGCCCTAACCCGCTTTCCCCCAAAAATAAGGACTGTAAAGAGAAATAAAACCTTGTTTACATCCAAGAAGTGTCTGGCGCCCAATAACTTTGTCCACCTTGCACCCACTATGCCTCACAACCCACCACGTACAGAAGGATGTCAGCTATCTTTGGACTGGAAAGCTCTCGTTAGACTGGACAAGGCCAGAGACCTTGCTATATAGATATAGATAGATATAGCTATAGATATTGATATAGATATATACATACATACATACATACACATATATATATATATATATATATATATATATATATATATATATATATATATATATAGATACACACACTGTACATAAAATCTTGATAGCTTTATTTCTGTCTGTCAAGTAATGAGGCAATGCTCTCTTCAAGGTAGTCACTTTTCACTCTATATAAAATTCTATATAACATTTTTCTATTTAGCACAATGTGGCAGCACAGTGGTTTAGTGATTAACATGCCTGCTTTCAGCACTTGAAATTCCACACAAGACACATGGTGTTTGTATGTATGGGGCGCTTCAAGTACTCTGGTTTCCTACAACACTCCAAATGCATGGTTATAGGTTAATTGATTCCATTCTAAATTGGCCCTAGTTTGTATGTATGTGAGATAGGGAGCTTAGATTGTAAGCTCATTGAGGCTAGGAAATAATGTGAATGTACAGTATGCTGAGGGTCAGGCTGCATTATGCAGGATTATGTCTCTGCAGCTGATTGCGCCTCATGGATGCACTTCCTGGTTTTATCTTACACTGATCTTCCCTTACCACTGCAGCTGGTGATGCGGTATACACACAGGCGTTTGTTGATCACTTTAATAGGGGGTCACATTAGATTTAGTAAGCAGGATTTGAGTAAGAGGTGTCACTGAGTCTACCTCAGGATCTCCTACCTGTTACAACGGATATGAGACTATAATTTTAATTGTATTTTGGGACTTTTATATACAATTACTGGTCATTTTTTGCTATAATCACAGCGCTCCACTATTTTTGTTTTATTTATATTTGTTGTATCATGAGCAGCTTTTTGAGTTTTATTCTTTTGCAGATTTGTTTTTGATTTATTTACAGTATGCAGATTGTCAGCGCTATGAAAACACCTAATAATTTACCCCTTATTTCCTTTTCTGGTAACACAACATAAAGTGAACAGAGGATAGGAGTACATGGGGTAGGGATGATGGGACTGTATAGGAGTAAAGGGATGGGGATGACGGGACTGTATAGGAGTACAAGGGATGGGGATGGCAGGAGTGTATAGGAGTACAGGGGGTGGGGATGACAGGACTGTGTAGGAGTACAAGGGATGGGGACGATGGGACTGTATAGGAGGTCATGGGATGAGGATGACGGGACTGTATATGAGTAAAGAAGATGGGGATTATGGGATTGTATAGGAGTACAGGGGATGGGGATGATGGGACTGTATAGGAGAACAGGGGAAGGGGATGATGGGACTGTATAGGAGTACAAGGGATGGGGATGATGGGAATCTATAGGGGTACAGGGGATGGGTATGATGGCAATGTATATGAGTACAGGGGATGGGAATGATGGGACTGTATATGAGTACAAGGGATGGGGATGACAGGAATGTATAGGAGTACAGGGGAGGGTGATGATGGGGCAGCATAGGAACAGGGGATGGGGATGAGAGGACTGTAAAGGAGTACAGGGGATGAGGTTGAGGGGACTGTATAGGAGTACATGGGATGAGGATGACAGGACTGTATAGGAGTAAAGGGGATGGGGATTATTTATAGTTAAGTTATATTTCATAACTTTGCGTGTAGAAATACATATTGACACTCCTGGTCACAGACATTAGATATTAGAATAATGAAAATTAAGAATCTTATGGATTAAGATGGACGCACCACATTCAGAGGATGAGGAAGTGGTGTGATAGGCCCAATTAACCCACTGTCTCTACAAAAAGTGATGAATAACTTTAGTGGTGTGCATTTATTTAAAACACAGTCCACTTTAAATTTACAATTTTTTAGATATGAAACTACAGTATATAGTAAAAGTTTAAACTCGTCATTCAAACCCAGAATATTCCATGATATAAACATAATAAGATCACCCATGAGCAAGATTTTAAAAATGTTAAGAATTTGACACAGGAATTACATTAAGGGTTAATATGAGATTTGGGACTATCATTTATGAGCAGAGAAAGCTGCATTTTTGCCTTTTGCCTTTTCTGGATTCTGCAGTTCTGGATCTTAACTGTAAATCCTGTATCCAAGTTTTGCTAGATGCCTGCAACTTGTCTGAATACACAGGTATGCAGGGTCTGTATATACTCAGGTTTGAGGATAGTTCAGAGCTCTCAGTTGGGGACCGTTCCCAGTGTGAGAGATGGAAGGTCTCAACCAAAGGTCAGAGGGCCCCAGACAGAAGCCAAGAGACAAAGGGTCCCACCCACGGGTCAGAGATGCCTCAGCCAAAAGCTAAGAGACAGAGGGTCTCACCGAGGGGTCAGAGTTGCCCCAGCTAGCAGTCAGGAGACAGGAGGTACCATTCTAGTAGTCAGGTTGGCTCCTATTGGGTTGTCAGGAGAACCCCAATCCATAGGCCCGGAGTGGGTCATGAAGCAGGGCACTGCAACTAAAGGCTAAGAGACCCAAAGTGACCCAGAAGATCTGGACGACAAAGTCAAAGAGACTGGTAAGAGGAGCAGTGGTGCTGCCAACAATTGAGCCAGGTGGATCTGCATTTTCATTGTTTGGATTTTGTGTGGAAGAAACCCCTGCATGAGCAACTAATATGTATGTGAACTTTCAATTTTTTCTATAAAAGTGGGCTGCCATGCCCTTAAATACTGTTTGTACTGGCGCAACCCACAGAAAAAGCACCTGAAGCTTAAATATAATCTCCCCAATACCAATATACAGTAGATATATATAGATAGATAGATAGATAGATAGATAGATAGATAGATAGATAGATAGATAGATAGATAGATAGATAGATATTAGGGCTGTTACTGATTAAAATTTTTGTGTTTGATTAATCGATTTTTTAAATCCGGGGCCCAATAAAAAATTGTTGTGTATGTATATATGAAAATGAATTAAAAATTAAACATAAATATGTGTGAAAGACAATAATGTAAAATAAGTGTTTATGATGACATGGTGACAGAGTGATACTGTATATATATATATATATATATATATATATATATATATATATATCAAATCAAATCCCCACCCCCATCAAATCATTCTCTGCAGCTATTACCTTTTGTACCACCCCCTCCCTTTACAATGTAAGCTCTACGAGCAGGGTCCTCCTGTACCTTTTGTATTGAACTGTACTGTAATTGTGCTGCCCCCTCTATACACTGTAAAGCGCTGCGTAACTGTTGGTGCTATATAAATCGTGTATAATAATAATAATAATAATATAAAAATGATTAAATTAAATAGGAAGTAAACAGTGATGGGTTTTAGTTCCTCTTTGTTTTCCTGCAAAGGTAAAGCATAATGGGCTACTATGCACTGCATAGTAGCCCATTATGTGACACTTACCTGGAGGAGAAGCCCGCAATGTCCCTGTCTTTCTTGCTAGCATTGAGCGTCCATTCTTCACCCCTCTTCTTTCCGGGGCCACAAGCTCCACTTTGTGACTGGCCGGAGTTGCGTGACGTCACTCCCGTTCATGCGCACGGGAACCGCCAGTCACGGCATGACCCGAGCTAGAAGCGTGTAGGTCTAGGAGATATTTCAAGTACCTACAAGAAAGCCTTAATCTAGGCTCACCTGTAGGTTAAAGTGGTCTGTAAGGGTTGACTTTAAGTGATATGTGCAATATGATGTGCTGTATTATGGAATGAATTGAAATAAAATGAATTTGGTAGTAATGCTCAAACAATATAATGATGAAAATGTGAAAAACATACGGGAGCTTCTAATTAAGGTAGCTTCTAAACATCCGTATCTGTATTAAAATAAATTGGAAAAGAATTTCCGTATTCATTCAAGAGGTTTAAAGATTTTAAAGTGGTTTAGCATTCCCCATTTCAAACACTTACTTGATAATGAGATTCGTCCATATATCTGTGTGCTAGCAACTTTGCTGGGATCACTTCAGGATCCACAGGAGCATGTATCATTCTATACATGCTTTTAATTAACTACAGTCACTTGCTCTCCAATAGACCCTCCGCCCCCCCTGTGTGTGTCCTGGCCGCCAGCATGGCGGTCTTCTCGTGGTCTCCTCTGCATTCCAAAAAGGTTTTATCATCGATATCAATTTTGTAGGGAGCGGACCTACTGTATTAAACAGTAAAGCTGACCATAAGAAATAATACCAAACTTTTCCTACTTACTAACAGATGAGTGTATTGTATACCATAAGATTAGCTAGTTAAAATGACAAATCTATTAAAATGTTAATCAAAACATAATTACATTTTCCCTTGAGTTTCTTGTCTAGATTATGCATGTTAAACCAAAACGGTATTTCTTATTTTTAGTTAGGGAAGAATTAGACCCCCATCTCTATCCAGGTCTTCATTTACAGCCATTCCCCACTACTTCCAGTTCTGTTGATGATGCTTTACCAGCCAGTGTGAGCTGGAGATGGGTAGTGGGTATAATACTCTCTGGGGTAAGCAACTCTTTCAAGCACAGATACCAGGCCAGTGATATAGTAAGAAAATAGCAGTGTTGTGCTATTTATGGGCTATTTACAGGTACAGTGCAATGCTCCAAAAAAGAAACAGTTAAAACACTTTTGAAACAATACACCAGGCATGTCTTGGCACTAACTACACAATCAAAATCCTACCTAAAAGGCTATTCAAGCCTAATGCTACGTACACACAACCGGACTTTCCGTCAGAATAAACTCTGACAGTCTTTCCGAAGGAGTTTCCGATGGAGTTTTACGACCGAACAGACTTGCCTACACATGATCACACCAAAGTCTGTTCGCTTAGAATGTGATGACGTACGATGGGACTAGAAAAGGAAGTTCAATAGCCAGTAGCCAATAGCTGCCCTTGCATCTTATTTGGTCTGGACAAGCATAAAGACGAACGGTTTTCCAGATAGAAATTGATTCTGTCGGAAAGATTTAAAACATGTTCTATTTCTAGGTCCATCATACTTTTTGAAAAAAAAAAGTCTGATGAAGCCCACACACAATCGAATATCTGATGAAATGATTCCTGATTTCTGCCGGAAAGTCCGGTCATGTGTAAGTGGCATAACACATGTCAGCCTCCACATACACATTTTTTCACCAGCTTTCACCAACAGTTAGCTTCAATAAACATGACCGGTTTGCACCACAGGCTGCAGAGCACTGATTGCCCCAGATGAGCCTGACTGTATGTCCCAGATGAGCCTAAATGGCCTACAAGGAGGAGGTGAAAAAACCCAAAGACAGAGGATCAGAGATCCCAAAAGATATATGAGAGGAGGCTGTGAGATTTGTAAATCCCGAACAGGAGTTTGACAGGCTCCCTTTGAGACACTCTGTTCCCTTTGAGGAACTCTTTAACAGCAACACATAAATAAATAAAAATAATAAAATAGTGGAAGGCTAGAACCCAGATGTCTTTTCGTGCCCCTGTTGTATATTTTTCCTCACTTACTGTAGTCAGCAGGACAGGAAGAGAGGGTCATTCTCTTGAATGAAGCCCTAAATATTTGTTAATGCCAGACAGGGGTTTCTATTCTTCTCCACTTTATCTAAGACAAGAAATAGGTCTATGGCTTAATGTTCTTTTAAAGATGTATTTCTTTAGATTTTTGGTTAATCTTGGAGTTAAAAAGGTAACAGAAGCCATTTCCTCAGCCCACTCTCACCTACTTTATTTTAAGTGACTGCTATCCAGAAGCCACCTATCACTAAAGTTCAGTTTTATAAGAGTATATCTTATGCCAGATGTATAAGAAAAGTTAAAGCGGACCTCCACCCTGAAGTGGAAGTTCTGCTCATCTGATCCCTCCCCCCCTCTGGTGCCACAATTGGCACCTTTCAGGGGGGAGGGGGGTGCAGATAACTGGATAATCCAGGTATCTGCACCCACTTCCGGGACAAGCTAGCCGCAACTAGCCGCAAATGCCCCCCCCCCCCCCGTTGTTTTCTGGGAAACACACAGTTCCCAGGACACAGCGGGGACCAGTGGAGACGCGCAAGCGCAGTAGGGAACCGGGCAGTGAAGCCGCAATGCTTCACTTCCCGATTCCCTGACAGAGGATGGTCGTGGGGGCAGCAGAGAGATGAGCGATTGCTCATCATCTGCCGCCGACATTGCTGGACCCTGGGACAGGTAAGTGTCAATTTATTGCAATATTTGTAGCTGCTAGCTTTTAATATTTTTTTTTAAAGGTGCAGTTCCTCTTTAAGTACTATGATGCAAAATGCATGGATGAGGGAGACATGGCTTGAGAGATGAAGGTGTACATGGATGGAGGTATGGGGTTCAAGGATGAAAAAAAGAGTGATGGATAGAACATGTAAAGAATGAAGGAGGAAAACAGTTTTATTCCTGACCTTCACCAGTTACAGCTCAGTGAATGAGCCCCAACAGATCCTGCTTAAATTGATAATAGCAGATTAGCACTTATAATCAGTGATAATTGGGCTCTGTCTACAGTTTAACTCATAATTAGTTTCTGGTTGAATGTATATCTACATATTCCTTCCCCACTTTTACCAATGATATTTGACATATCCGTCAAAATATAATGGGTATGCTCTGAGTGTTTTTTTTTCAGTGTATCTATACAGTATCTTTAAAAATCAATACACATACAAACATTAATAAATCCAAAAATGTATTGTCTATGTTTACATCATGGATGTATTGAGAGCAAGCAAACTCAAAATATTCTTCACTGTCAAATATCTGAAACTTCAATAAATTTGTAAACTAGTTTCCATAAATATTGAGATAGAATTAATGTTTGTTGGGAAGACTGAGATAATAATGTTTGTCAAAAGTTGAATATGTACTTTGATTCTATGCAATATTTATACACATTGTCTTATACTAAAAGTGGAAAGTGTTGTTATTACCATTATCCAAGGCTCTCTGTCATCCTTTAAAAAATACATTTATACAATATTATTGCTTTTCCTATAATTTAGTTTACATTGCAGCATTAGATTTGATAATAGCATATGGTGGTTTGTCTGTGTTTGTTTTTCTTGAAATGTGACAAATTTACTACTTGTGTACATGTAGTGGGAGCATTCAGGCAATCTCATCTGTGTACAATCAACCCTCTTGCCTTACTACAATCAAATCACTGTGTGCGTGGGAGCAATAACGCATCATAAGACTGCCATAAACTACTTCTGTTAACTCACTTTATATAGTTAAAGCCCAGAACAATCTTTTTGCAGTATAATATCCATGAATCATATACTATTTCAAAAACTGGAAAATCTCAGTCAGCGAATCCTTTCATTACACCATGGCTAAACAAAGTTCAAAAGCCTACAATTCTACAGTGAACTTTAGTTGCCAAGATACTCTTTCCTTGCTTCAAACCATAATGAACAATTTTATAGGACATGACCCCGAACTGAATAGGACATAAAAAACTCCTGGTGTTAGGTTTGCAGAATGATATTCAGCTAATATTTCTTCTTTTAAAGTAGTATTAAACCCAAAAGCAAAATTGTAATATATTGCAGTTTTTTAATTCTTGATGTGATGACTGTATTAGTTTTATTTTAAAATTTAGAGGGTTGAGACAAACAATTTAACACCAACAGGGGCACTTACAATGGACAGATTGTTTTAAATTCTTTATTTTTAGCAAGAACACATTTCTGGAAAGGTACATACACTGTTAACAATATAAAGTTATTTTATAATTTATCAAATTATGCCAAGGACTTAGAAAAAGGAGAAAAGTGCAAACAAAGATATTGGTATTTAAATCACATTGAAGCATAGTCATTAACCACTTCGCATCCGGGCCAATTCTGACATTTCTCTCCTACATGTAAAAGTCATATTTTTTTTGCTAGAAAATTACATAGAACCCCCAAACATTATATATATGTTTTTTTTTAGCAAAGACCCTAGAGAATACAATGGCGGTTGTTGCAACTTTTTATCTTGCACTGTATTTGCGCAGCAATTTTTCGAACACAGAAAAAAACTGTTTCATGCTTTTAAAAAAAAAAAAAGTTAGCCCAATTTTTTTTGCATAATGTGAAAGATGAAGATAAATGGGTAAATAGATACCCAACATGTCACGCTTCAAAATTGCATGCACTCGTGGAATGGTGCCAAACTTTGGTATTTAAAAATCCCCATAGGCGACACTTTACATTTTTTTACTGGTTACATGTTTTGAGTTACAGAGGAGGTCTTGGACTAGAATTATTGCTCTCGCACTAATGTTCGTGGCGATACTTCACATGTGTGCTTTGAACACCGGTTTCCTATGTGAGCGGGACTTACGTATGTGTTCGCTTCTGCGTACGAGCTCACAGGGACAGGGGCGCTTTAAATTTTTTTCTATTATAAATTTTACTTTTATTTTTTTAGTTTGACACTTTAAAAAAAAAATGATTACTTTTATTCCTATTACAAGGAATGTAAAAATCCCTTGTAATAGGAATATGGCATGATCGGACCTATTTACAGTGAGATATGGGGTCAATAAGACCCCACATCTCACCTCTAGGCTCGGAAGCCTAAAAATAAAAAAAAACGATCACAGCAGACGCCGGGCGCGACGTCATACCATTGCGCCTGGCCTCCCAACGATCATAGAGACACCGGCGACCATCTGGTCAGCTGGAAATCTCTATGATCATCATCCGGGGCTGGCGGATCCTGTGTCCGACTCACGGATGGAAGCGGTGAGTCGGTAGAAGCCAATATCTGAATGATGTCTGTAGCCTCAGGCATCATTCAGATATACCCCCGGAAAGTACGTCCCAGGATGTACCTTCAATGCCAAGTGGTTAACTATAAGGAAATCAGTATACAAAGTATCTAATACATAGGGCAACTATGGTCTAATGTCTAGTGATTCCTCCGACTGTATGTCTTGGATTTTTTTTTTACTTTTTAAAAAACAAGTAGGTAATAGAAAGAAGGGGTTTGTATAAGGACAATACCAAAGGGATGTAATCAGTGGGATATTGGTGTTGAGAACCAAAGCATATTAACTGCTTGCCGACCGCCTCACGCTGAAATATGTCCACAGAAGGACTCGTACAGGCAAACTAATGTAGCTGTACATGGCCCTTTAAGAGGCACATGTGCCTGCGGCAAGCTCCGTGAGTCAGGTCATGGGTCTCGCGATCGTCTCACGGGGAGGAAGAACGGGGAGATGTAATGCTAATGTAAACAAGCATTTACCTGTTCTGTCTAGTGACAGTGTCACTGAACTCTGCTCCCTGTGATCGGGAGCAGATATCAGTGGCATGTCACACGTAGCTATGCCCCCCCGCACAGTTGGAAACACTCCCCAGGGCACTCTTAGCCCATACACTGCCCCCTAGTGGTTAATCCCTTCACTGCCAGTGTCATTCACACAGGAATCAGTGCATTTCTATAGCACTGATTGCTGTATAAATGACAATGGTCCCAAAAATGTGTGAAAAATGTTCGATGTGTCTGACAAAATGTTGCAGTCACAGTAAAAATTGATTATTGTCACCATTACTAGTAAAACAAAAAAATATATAAAATTAATAAATATGCCATAATACTATCCCCTATTTTGTAAACACTATAACTTTTGAGCAAACCAATCAATAAACGCTTATTGTGATTTTTTTTACCAAAAATATTTAGAAGAATAGGTATTGGCCTAAACTGAGGAAAAAAATAGTTTTTTTTATATATTTTGGGGGTATATTTATTATAGCAAAATGTAAAAAATAATGCTTTTTTTTTCAAAATTGATACTCTTTTTTTGTTTATAGCGGAAAAAATAAAAACCGCAGGGATGATCAAATACCACCAAAAGAAAGCTCTATTTGTGGGGAAAAAAGGAAGTAAATCTTGTTTGGGAGCCACGTCACACAACCGTGCAATTGTCAGTTAAATCGGCGCAGTGGCAAATACCAAAAAGTGCTCTGGTCAGGAAGGGGGTAAATTCTTCTGGGACTGAAGAGGTTAAGCAAGTTACGTTTTCCTTACCACAAAATAGGGTGTTTTCATCAAAACATTCCCTCTCCTTATACAACCCCCCCCCAGCACATCTAACACCTTTGTATGCAACCTATCTATTTTTTTCTACCTTCAAAGAGTCATCAAAACATGTTAACTAGATGCTGACCGCCGGCTGTCAAATGACGGCCAGGCGGCGCACCTATTGTGGCGGGAGGCCGTCATATGACGGCCTCTCGTTTAAACAGGGAATGCGCGTGATCGTGCGTGCGCATCCCTGTTTCTTCGGTGGCAGCGTGTCACGGAGACACCACTCGCCACCGAAGGGGGTGAACAGCCATTGGCTATGGCTGTTTACCACATGATCGGCCGTGATGAAGTCACGGCCGATCACAGATGGTCACACCCCGACTGTGTCCGGCGCATGCGCGCGATCGTGAGCGCGCTGCGCGTGCACGTCAGTGGCGGCGTGTTCCCCGGGAACACTGCTCGTCACCGACGCTGGTAAACAGCCATTGGCCAGCTGTTTACCCACGTGATCGACTGTGATCCTTTCACAGCCGATCACTAAAATGTAAATAAACCGTGGTAACGAGATGTTACCGGGTTGTTCTCCTCCTCACACACCGATCATGTGTGAGGAGGAGATTGCGGTAACATCTCGTTACCGCCTAGTGTACACCAATCACACTGATTGCCTGCCTGCCCCCCCAATAAAGAGGACCTGTCACCACCCCTCATAGTACCTGTCAATCACAGTCCATCAGAGTACCTATCACAGTCCATCAGTGTATTTGAGTACCTGTCACAGTCCATCAGAGTATTTGAGTACCTGTCCCAGCCCATCAGAGTACCCGAGTACCTGTCCCAGCCCATCAGAGTACCCGAGTACCTGTCCCAGCCCATCTGAGTACCCGAGTACCTGTCACAGTTCATCTGAGTACCCGAGTACCTGTCACAGCCTATCAGAGTACCCGAGTACCTGTCCCGGCACATCAGAGTACCCGAGTACCTGTCCCGGCACATCAGAGTACCCGAGTACCTGTCCCGGCACATCAGAGTACCCGAATACCTGTCACGGCACATCAGAGTACCCGAGTACCTGTCACGGCCCATCAGGGTACCCGAGTACCTGTCACGGTCCATCAGGGTACCCGAGTACCTGTCACGGCCCATCTGAGTACCCGAGTACCTGTCACAGTCCATCAGGGTACCCGAGTACCTGTCACAGTCCATTAGAGTACCGAGTACCTGTCACAGTCTATTAGAGTACCGAGTACCTGTCACAGTCCATCAGGGTACCCGAGTACCTGTCACAGCCCATCTGAGTACCCGAGTACCTGTTCCAGTCCATCTGAGTACCCGAGTACCTGTCACAGTCCATCTGTGTACCAGAGTACCTGTCACAGTCCATCTGAGTACCCGAGTACCTGTCACAGTTCATCTGAGTACCCGAGTACCTGTCACAGTCCATATGAGTACCTGTCACCGCCCTTCAGAGTACCCAAATACCAGTCACCAAACCATCAGAGTACCTGTCACCAGGCCATCAGAGTACCCGAATACTTGTCACCAGGCCATCAGAGTACCCGAGTACCTGTCACCAGGCCATCAGAGTACCCGAGTACCTGTCACCAGGCCATCAGAGTACCCGAGTACCTGTTACCAGGCCATCAGAGTACGCGAGTACTTGTCACCAGGCCACCAGAGTACCCGAGTACCTGCCACCAGGCCATCAGAGTACCCGAGTACCTGTCACCAGGCCATCAGAGTACCCGAGTACCTGTCACCAGGCCATCAGAGTACCCGAGTACCTGTCACCAGGCCATCAGAGTACCCGAGTACCTGTCAACAGGCCATCAGAGTACCAGAGTACCTATCTCCAGCCCATCAGAGTACCTAAGTACCTATTTGCAGCCCATGTCTCATAGAATATATGTTGGGGTGTTTGCTTTCCAAAATGGGGTCATTTTGTGGGTAATTTCACTGTTCTGGTGGTCCAGGACCTTCAAAAGTGTGATGGGTAGGAATGAAATGAGATGTGTCATTTATGCTCCTAGAACGCCTGAACGTACTACTTCAATGTTCGGCCTCTCTATGTGGCCAGGCTGTGTAAAAGTCCTACACATGTGGTATCGCCATACTCGGGAGGAGTAGCAGAATGTATTTTGGGGTGTAATTTTTGCTATATACATGCTATGTGTTAGAAATATCTTATAAATTGACAATTTTGTGTAAAAAAAAAAAATGTGTTTTAATTTTTTTCCACATATTCCAAAAACTTCTGGAAAAAAAATAACCATTCAAAAGACTCATTATGCCTCACTGATTATATGTTGGGGTGTTTGCTTTCCAAAATGGGGTCATTTTATGGGAAATTCCATTGTCCTGGTACTCCAGGGCCTTCAAAAGTGTAATAGGTGGTTGAGAAATGAGAAGCGTCATTTTTGCTCGTAGAACATCTGAAGGTACTACATCAATGTTGGTGCTCTGTATGTGGCCAGGCTGTGTAAAAGTCTCACACATGTGGTATCGCCATACTCGGGAAGAGTAGCAGAATGTATTTTGGGGTGTAATTTGTTGTATGCATATGCTGTGTGTAAGAAATAACCTGATAATATGACAATTTAGTAAAAAATAAAAAATAAATTAACAAAAATCTTCATTTTGTGGGAAAAAATGACAACTTAAAAAAACTCACCATGCTACTTACTTAATACCTTGGAATGTCTACTTTCTAAAAAGGGGTAATTTGGGAGGTATTTGTACTTTCCTGACTTGTTAGTGTCTCAAGAAATTAGGTACACCTGATGTACTGAAGGCCTAATCAGATGTGATCAATTTTCAGTGATTGGCACCATAGTTTGTAGACTCTATAACTTTCACAAAGACTAAATAATATACACTAATTTGGGTTATTTTTACCAAAGATATGTAGCAGTATAAATTTTGGCCAAAATTTATGAAGAAAAATTACTAATTAGCAAAAATGTATGACAGAAACAAAGAAAAAGGCATTTTTTTCACAAAATTTACGTTTTATTTTATTTATAGCACAAAAAATAAAAAACCCACTAGTGATTAAATACCACTAAAAGAAAGCTCTATTTGTGTGGAAAAAAGGATGCAATTTCATATGGATACAGTGTTGGATGACTGAGTAATTGTCATTCAAACTGTGAGAGCGCTGAAAGCTGAAAATTGGTCTGGTCAGGAAGGGGGTGTAACTGCACTGTATTGAGGTGGTTAAACATGTATTTAAACATGTACCTCAATCAATTACACACCTTGCAAACAAATTAACCACTTGCTTACTGGGCACTTAAACACCCTTCCTGCCCAGACCAATTTTCAGCTTTCGGTGCTCTCACACTTTGAATGACAATTACTCAGTCATGCAACACTGTACCCAAATGAATTTTGTGTCCTTTTTTTCCCACAAATAGAGCTTTCTTTTGGTGGTATTTGATCACCTCTGGGGTTTTTATTTTTTGCGCTATAAATGAAAAAAGACCGAAAATTTTGAAAAAAAACGCATATTTCTTTGTTTCTGTGACAGAATTATGCAAATTATTAATTTTTCTTCATAAATTTTGGCCACAATTTATACTGCTACATATCTTTGGTAAAAATAACCCAAATTAGTGGATATTATTTGGTCTTTGTGAAAGTTAGAGAGTCTACAAGCTGTGGTGCGAATCGCACAAAAGTGATCACATCTGATGTACTGGTGGCCTATCTCGCTTCTTGTGACCCGAACAAGTCAGGAAAGTACAAATACCCCCCAAATGACCCCTTTTTGGAAAGTAGACATTCCAAGGTATTTAGTAAGAGGCATGGTGAGCTTTTTGATGTTGTCATTTTTTTCCCACAATTCTTTGCAAAATGAAGATTTTTCATTTTCTTTATTTTTCTCCACAAAATTGTCATTGTAATAGGTTATTTCTCTCACGTGGCATGTGTATACCACAAATGACACCCCCCAAAAAATTCTGCTACTCCTCCTGAGTATTACAATACCACATGTGTGGGACTTTTTCACAGCCTGGCCACATAGAGAGGCCCAACATGCAGGGAGCGCCATCACGTGTTCTAGAAGCATAAATTACACATCTAACTTGTTGACTATTTATTACACGTTTGAAGCACCAGGACAATGACACGTGACACTGATGACAGATGGCACTGATACGTGGCAATGATGACACTTATACGTGGCACTGATGACACGTGGCACTGATGACAGATGACACTAATATGTGGCACTGATGACACGTGGCACTAATACGTGGCACTGATGACACGTGGCACTAATACGTGGCACTGATGACACGTGGCACTAATATGTGGCACTGATGACACGTGGCACTAATACGTGGCACTGATGACATGTGGCACTAATACGTGGCACTAATACGTGCCACCGGTGACAGATGGCACTAATACGTGGCACCAATGACGCGTGACACTGATGACAGATGGCACTGATAAGTGGCATTGATGACACGTGACACTGACAACAGATGGCACGTGACACTGACAGGTGGCACTGATGACAAATGGCACTGATACGTGGCACTGATGACAGATGGCACTAATACGTGGCACTGATGACAGATGGCACTATGTGGCACTAATAACACGTGGCACTGATGACAGATGCCACTTATACGTGGCACTGATGACAGATGGCACTGGGGACAAATGGCACTGACAACAGGTGGCACTGGGGACAGATAGCACTGCGGGCAGGTGGCACTGGGGTGGGGTGGATTGCACTGGGGTGGATGGCACTGGGGTGGATGGCACTGGGGCGGATGGCACTGGGGCAGGATGGCACTGGGGGAGATGGCACTGGGGCGGATGGCACTGGGGCAGGATGGCACTGGGGCAGGATGGCACTGGGGGGGGCATGGCACTGGGGGGGGTGGCACTGGGGGAGGATGGCTCTGGGGGAGGATGGCACTTTTTTTTAAACTTTTTTTTTTACTTTTTTTTTTTTTTTTCTTTTGTACACTGACGGCTGCTGCAGCCGTTCTTCTCTCCCCTCTCACACGCTGTCTGTGTGAGGAGGGAGAGCGGCGCTGAGAGATGATCTCATATGTTTACATATGAGATCATCTCCCATTGGACACGCCGATCACGCTGTAAACGGCCGCTGTGATTGGCCGTTTACAGCGATCTGTGTTTGCCTGTCCCCGGGGGACACGGCAAACACAGAACTTCCGCGATGCGCGCCCGCGGCGGAGCGCATTGCGGAAGTAAACACCAGGCCGTCCAGGGACGGCCAGGCGAGGGAAGCCGCCCGCCCTAAGGCCGTCATTCGGCTATAGGGCGGGCGGGAAGCGGTTAAGCTCTTATAATTACAATTCTATAAACAAATATTAGTAAAGGGGAGACCTCATATAACTCATATATTATTGAACTTTTACTGTACTGACTGGCCATTTGATATTCATTCTCTTTATACACTGTATATCTATTTTATTCTATTAAGATATTTGTTTACAGAAAAAATATAAATATCCATTCTAAATTTAACCACTTCAATACCGGGCACTTAAACACCTTCCTGCCCAGACCAATTTTGAGCTTTCAGCGCTGTCGCACTTTGAATGACAATTGCGCGGTCATGCTACACTGTACCCAAATGAAATTTTTATAATTTTTTTCCCACAAATAGAGCTTTCTTTTGGTGGTATTTGATCACGTCTGCGGTTTTTATTTTTTGCTAAACAAATAAAAAAATACCGAAAATTTTGAAAAAAAAAAAGTTTTTTTTTGTTTCAGTTTCAAAACTTTGCAAATAAGTAAGTTTTCTCCTTCACTAATGGGCACTGATGGGGTTACACTGATGGGCAATGATAAGGCGGCACTGATGGGCACCGATGAGGTGGCACCAATGAAGTGGCACTGATGAGGCGGCATTGATGGACACCGATATGTGGCACTGATAGGCGGCACTGATGGGTGGCACGGATTGGTGACACGGATGGGCACTGATAGGTGGCACAAATTGGCATGGATTGGCATGGATAGGTGGCACATGTGGGCATGGGTTAGGCGGCACAGGTGGGCATGGGTAGGCGGCACAGGTGGGCATGGGTAGGCACTGATAGGCGGCACAGATGGGAACTGATAGGCGGCATTGTATTATAATATATTGTACTAATGGATGCCAATCAGTGCCAATCAAAAATGCATGCCAATCAGTGATGCCCATTGTGGGCACTGATTGGCATCCATTATGGGCACTGATTGGCATCCATTGTGCCACTGATTGGAATCCCTGGTGGTCTAGGGTGGCATACCTTGTCCTTGGCATCCCTGGTGGTCTGGTGGTGTCCCTGGTGGTCCAGTGTTGGCATCCTTGGGGGGGCTGTGCTGATAATCGATCAGCACAGACCCCCCCTGTCAGAGGACCAGCCGATCGGCTCTCCTCTACTCGCGTCTGACAGACGCGAGTGAGGAAAAGCCGATCACCGGCTTTTCCTATTTACACTGTGATCAGCCATGATTGGACACGGCTGATCACGTGGTAAAGAGTCTCCGTCGGAGACTCTTTACCGAGATCGTAGTTGCCGGGTGTCAGACTGACACCCCGCAACAACGATCGCCGCGATGCGCGCCCCCGGGGGCGCGCAGCAGCTCATAATCCTGATCACGTCATATGACGTCCGGTCAGGATTATGAAACCACTTTGCCGCCGTCTATTTGCTATGGGCGGGCGGCAAGTGGTTAAATTGCATAGCCAAAACCCCCTTTTCCAATATGAACTACAGCAACAACATTTTCTTAATTTCTTTAATCTTTTTAACACCTTAAGTAATGATAAAACCACATTTGTAATTTTCCCCACACCTTTTTTCATTCTTTAAAGAAAATTTAGCAGATTATATGAACATACATACAAAAGTACTTACCACAATCATGATATTTGGGTGTGAGAAAGGGAGATTCCTAATTTACTTTGTCCCTATTTCTGACAAAAAAAATCCTACCAAAAACTTCAAAAGTTACCAATGGGAGTGTACACTTTTCCACAGCATTCCCGAAACGCTTAAAGTCAAACTGGGCATAACATCAAAGAAACCCCAAGCTGCTACAACAAAAAAATATGCAAGTAATCTAAAAAATACCAACCAGCAATCACAAGTTATGTTACCAGTGTAGCAATACTAATTTGCACAAACTTCCTACACTGAGGCATTTATCCTATAAGGATAAAGGATTTGGACCTGGATTTTATGGATGGATATCTTTCCCTTGTTTTTGACCCATAATACAAAATACTGTAGACCAATTTGACTGTCCTACCTTACAGTCAGTGTATCCACACAACAAATTATCTTGTTGCAAAGATTTAGCGGGCGCTGTTGGTTTCCTAAATACCCTTCCCAAAAGGATACTGAACTGCTCTTTCTAATATATGGAGTCTTAAATAAAGACTCGGGCCTCCCACAGACCCTATAATGTTACACTCCAGTGAGTGTGTCAAGGCGTGGTCCATTCTCCCTTTCTCTTTAAATTTAAAAGGCTTAGCCTTTATCAGAGCAAGGGTAAGGAAGAATTTGTCAAAATAGACAAAAGTCTACCCACCGTGGATGATTGTCTTATCTGGGACGAGCCCTCCATTTGAAAAGAAATAGTAGATATTGTGGATGACCACCCTTCTTGTAGGTACGCCAACAGGGCCCTCAGATATCTAGAGACACCAAATGAATGAGAGGCAGGTTGCATTTGTATTTAGTATTTCATGGAGTCAATACATGCAGCAATTTATTTTGGTCCTTGTTACTTCATTTCAGTAACTCTTCAAACATTTATAGTTTCACCCCTTTTTTTTTACCAAATTGCCATTCCATTCATTATTCATCTAGAACTATTTTACATATTTCCCCTCAAACACCTTTGAATACCTTGCATAGGTTGTGCAAAGAATTACACAACCTTAAGTTATTTCCCTTTTTCTTTACTAACCACAATTCCTCTGGCATAGCACCTGGAATACATAACTTCCTTATTCTTTCCATAGCATAGATATATACTTCCTAATTATAATATTTTTAAACTTGTATTTTGCAAAAAAAATATAAAATCAAACATTTTAAAATCCCCAATCATTGTTAATACAGCTTAAAAACAATTAAAACCATTTGCACAAACAACCATTCCCTTGTTTTGTCACAGGCAATGTCCCTACACACTGCAAAGTTCCAATTACATAAAACACCACTCTAGGTTCTTCTATAACACTATGATGCCATTTACTGAACACTTCAGAGCCCAGGGCAATTATATCAATCCGAAATATAGCACATTTGCTGATATTGAAAAAAAACACCTTTTGACTTCAATAGGCAACTACAATTAAAACAGTCCTTAAAGTCAGACTCTAACTGAAATAATCAAAATACCCTATACATAAATTGAAATGCTACTCTTAAAAATTTGTATCTGATCAGATTCCTCAAAAAAAAAAAACATTTAGTACCAGCACATACTTGTAATTTATCAGTGACGTATTACATTCCAATTAACTATACAGTGGGCATGGGCTAATATGTACCCAACACATTTCATGAATAGACTGACGATAGTTGCAAAATTTTAACAATACACATGTATATTTAATCTACTGTATATAGATAACTTTTCTGAATTAAACCCTTCTTTAACATTCACTCTCCACCTCAGCAAGTCTCTCTGTCTCACTGAATATGTAATGAATATATATCAGTATGCTTTGAGCAAGGCATGGTCGGCAGTTTGATTGCCTTTTTCACTTGAAGCAACATAGCAAATCTATGCAAGCAGATATGTACCTCTGTGTATTGTGCTAAACAATACTTTGGATAGGAGAATTCACTCAAATAGTAATGTGTCCTTGATTCAATCCTCTTAAAGCACCACACACAGATGAGTACCCTACTCTTTGCCGGCACTTCGGCGGCGCTGCCCATTAATTTCAATGGGCAGAGGCACTTTAGGAGTGGTGTATACACTGCTCCTAAAGTGCCTCAAAGATGCTGCTTGCAGGACTTTTTTTTAGCATCCTACCAGCACACCGCTCCAGTGTGAAATCTGTCGGACTTTCACACTGGAGTGACAGGAGAGGCATTTTATAGGCGCTTTACAGGCACCATTTTTTAGCTATAGCACATGTAAATTGCCTCAGTGTGAAAGTAGCCTTAGCTGGATTCAAAATATATCTCAAAATGTATTTTTTCATACATTTGATTGGGATCTGATCATTATGAAGGAGGAAAAAGGAAAAGTAAAGGGATGCTAGTTAGGGAAATGCTGGGATATGTTCTGTACTTCTTGTTCCTTGGAAATTTAGAGCAAGACAACAAAATTCACAATAATATGCCTCTTTCATGACCACACCTCCAACATTTTTTGGTGCTGTCAATATTATTCAATGTATCGGGGTCAGAGTTCTGTACCAGTGAGAAAATCATTGCACTAATTTTCTTGAATTATTTTGCCTGTTGAGGTTTTCAGCATGAACATGTATTTTTTTTGTAGTTGTACAGTCATAACAGTTGTGGAAAAAGCCTTTTCCCAGGCTGAAACAAAGGGTTGGGGGGGGGGGGGGTGGTGTCAATCCTCCAGTTTAGGTGAGATCAATTGACCATATAAGTGAGACAAGAAGTGTCTCAGTGGTTTGGTGCCTGAGCAGAGGTTTTCAAAGTCTGTTGGTGGTTGCTAAAATATTTCAGCTGGGGCAGGATAAGTCAAGAAAAGGCAAAGTTAAAGGATGTTCCAGAAAGGCAGTAAGGCCCTGTGGGGGAAGTGAGGAATGTAATCATAGGCTAATCTGGATGATGACAAATGAGATGCATTGAATAAACTATCTGTGAGTAGGTTTGGAAAGAGGGGTTTATCAGACCCAGCGTAAAGTATGGGTATCCTAAGATGGGGAGTAATGTGGAATGAGAAGGCACTAGCAGGAAGTGTTTAATAGCATTCTGGCAGTATGTAATTGTTGGACCTAATATCAGATTTTTTTTTTGTAAATGATTCAGTAAAGAATTGGAGTGCCATGAAAAGTTTTTTTAAGAAATTTCAGGAAATGTATTTTTTAAGCACACCCATGCCTTACTAGACTTATGACTGTGCCAGTATATCATCCTGATTAAATTACAAGTGACATGATACAGTATAGTGATGTATCTGGAAGAACAATGCTTCCATGTAGTTTAGGTCTCACGAGAATCTGTAATTTTATTCTTTGATGCTTGTGATCCCAGATAAATTTCCTGATAATGACTGTGGTTTTTCAGAAGAAATGCGGGGAGATATAAATAAGTAAAGAACTTTAAATATATGGGAGATTTGGGAGCATAGTCATTTTAATTATATTAGAAAAAATATTGTGCTGTGCTATTATTAGAAAGTGCATAAGATCATTGTAATAATCATACGTTTAAGCGAAAAAGAAAAAAAAATATGTGATTTATAACATATGTCCAAGTAATCAAAAAATCCATAAATTTCCCTGGTTTACCCCCCCCCCCCCCCCCACACCCCTCCCATGCCTAGTCATTCCTGAGAATTTGAAGACTTGTATTACAACGTGTAGAATACGGGAACCAGGTGCAACGTTGTACTAATTACGACTGAAAAATCTCAAGGAGTAGTATTGGCAGTGTACACTATACCCTGCTATCCTTAATTATTCTTTAAGTGTCATCATAATCCTAGGCCCTTTTGGAAGTCGCCTAGGGAAGGTACTCCGATAACGAAGATAGTTTAGATTCACCCTCACTTGAGCACCAATCACGATTCAGCTATATCACCCCTCCAGGGTAACTGTGGTTCAGATCTATCACCTTTATTGTGCTTGTAAGTGTTCACGTATTATCTCTGATAACTGTTTGTGACATTAGCTGTTTTTCAGCCATTGGATACGGGTTTCCGTAAGAAATGATGGAATGTCTTTTACTTTCCTATATGCTTGTATTATTTTCCTTGTTTTTCCCAATAAAATGTTTTAAAAAAAAAAAAAAATCCATAAACAATCCATAAAGTACAGAAAATACAGTGCAAAAAAAGTTCAAGCTGCTCCCTATCCAAATACCCCTATAGGGTGGATGGATGCCAGAAGTTAGGATTCCAAAGTGGACAAAAGCAAGCAAACAGGATGATACATAATCAACCACTGTGCCTAAATGCGATATCCCTATGCGATGGATGGATGTCAAGAGCAACAGTCCCAAGATGGATAGACAATGCAGTCAATACAGTCCAGCAGTGCACTCAGTGAGAAGAGGAAACAGAGGAGGAACACATAGCGTAGCATTAAAAGTTCACATTTTTAATAAAGGTTAAAATAACTTACAACAAGAAGGAGTAAATTTGTATAAAATACAGTCAAACACATGCAGCACCCTGGTGGTCGTGATGGCTGTAGCTTGTCCCAACGCGCTTCATTTGAAAGAATTCTATCAGGGAGTAATGGATGACTCAACACAATATTTGTTTTTATTGTTTATATAATACATACTGTATGTGGATATACCTATATACCTTGAGTGCAGCCATCACAGATATATATATATATAAATTATATGACATCTTCCAAACCAGGAAAAGGGACCAGTGGTCCATTTACTGAGTAGACTTTGTATTTATCTCAATAAAGGGGGTGGGGGGAATTGAATGAATGTAGATTCCTGGGGATGATAGTTCCAAGATGTTTAAGGACCCCATTGAAACATGAAGTTGGATAGGTTGCTAAACTAGATAAAAGGGATGGTGATGTGAAGGGCTTATGATTTCTGAAAGTTTATTTTTAGGTTAGAGAGTTCTCTGTAAGAGTTTAATTTGGCCATGAGCTTGGGGACACACACATCTGGTAAGCTAAGAGAAAAGAGTGTGTCATCTGCATAGGCCAAAATTTCATGTTCGGTATTTTGTATTCATAGACCTTGTATATTAGGGTTATTTCATATAGAACCTATAAATGACTCAGTTGATGGTTGGAATAGAAGTGAGGACAATGGCTTTTGTCATTAGAGATCTTGAAAGAGTCAGAGAAGATACAATTTACTTTCACTTGAACAAAAGTATTGGAGTAGATAGACCTGGTCCATCTAATGTGCATTTTATCAGGGCCTAGGTCCTTATTTGCCATCAGAAAAGTGATTCTTTGGCCCTGAATAGGTAATTGAGGTGAGTTCTCAGTTAGCTCTGTGCAGATATTAGGGTCTGGGATTGTCTTATGAAGAATTTCCAGGGCGAGGATCTCATTCTAGAGTTGATTTATCTTAAACTCATTATCATTTTTGATTCTGGTCCCGTGGTTTATGAACAGGCTTCTTATGAGTAATGGCAGTAAATTTCCCACGTGGCAAATCTGTTATTCTTCACTAGCTAGTTGGAGCTCATTAACTGTAATCCATTTGGCTGAAGATGAAACAATAGATTCCAAGTGATGAAGGCCTAAGGCATCTGAGTACAGTGTTCCAGCAATGCAGTAAAGTGTTGTTGGGTAGAGATGTATGCACACTGTGTTCTGTAATGGTGGTAGTGAATAGATAAAGATTGAGCAGCTTGATCTCTCACCAACGACCCAAATTGATCTGCAGTCTTCTAGATAGGAACATGAATGGCAACACTTTAGCAATGGGTCTCGGCCTTCTGTAGTGACTTTCTCTACAACATGTCTGCATCGATGGGGAGGTGCTGTAAATTATGCTAGTAACAGAATGACCGACAGCAGGTAGCAGGACTAAGCCTCTCAGGCCTCGTGGTGGAAGTAGCACTCTATGTGGTAGGCCACGACCCCTCTCTCTCTGTAACACAGAGAGGTCCATCTTGCATCAGGCCCAGGAGGAAGAGAGCATGTGCGGGCTTCTAAGTTCCTTTGATCTCTCCCAGCAACCTTCTGGCCACTGCAAGAGTCCCTGGGATTTGTAGTCTTAAGGTACAGGGATGCATAGCAGCAGATTCAAAGAGGATTATACGCCCCATAACTCACATAACATAACATAACCCATTGGCACACAAGTATGAGGTCACTGGCTGCACAAATAATCACGGGGACAAACAATGTTTAGAACATTGGAAGGTACAAAGCTTTCTGGTAATCACTATAGTCACTTAAAGTAATGCAGTGCCACATTGAAAAAAATGGCCTAGTCATGAAGGGGGATAAATCTCCCAGTGGTCAAGTGGTTAACTCTTCCTGTTCCATACCTGTGCACAGGCTGAGGGCCTCAGTGGTTCTGATCTTCCCAATTGCAATGGGAGATTGCCCCGCTCATGGAGAGTGTCCCTATAACAACTCCTCCTGCAAGAGCATATCCTACCTGTCACATGTACACACTTACGGCAGGCTGCATGTGAAACCTTCATTACCCTTGATAACCACTTGTATCATCACACAGTATTCATTCTTATACTGCTGTCTTCATACCCCAATGTGTTTAACTGACCCAACTGTAGACTATGTGTGCCGGTTACTTGCATTACACCCCTTGAGTAACTTTACTGAGAAATTGCAGTATACATAACAAAGTGTGCAATCTTTGCCTAACATCCCTTTTCCCTAACCCTAGCTGCCCCAGCATATCTGCACAGGATAGAGTCGATTATGGCAAAGCTCCAGATCTGGTGTTTTTGGGCAAATTATAGATCTCAGTGGTTCTGTTCTCTGTAGAATTCTTTTGACCCATAAGGTGTTCAGCTTTGTCAGTAGGCTGTGAGAATGGACTCTGGTAATGGCAACATGTTTCAAATTATATGCACTGAATCAGACCCAAAATAGATGTAATCATAGAGTTTTTTAATTTCAATAGATTTTTATTGAAAGCTTAAATACAATAACAAATTATATTTTAATACAGTGCACAATTGTATTATAAAAGTCAATAGAGTACCGAATAGACAGAAAATAAACCCTGAGAGTTATTGAGCGAGGCAGAGCAGTATAAGATATCTGGTGAGAATCAGGCAAAACTTGAAATAAAAACTTCTTACGTAACAACATCTTCATAGCAATAGAACCAATGGTTCCAGAGAACCCATATATGAACTTTGAGAACGAGCCTCCTGGATCCAACACCCCACATGGGAACTTGCTGTGTCGGGACTCCTGAGACCCCACCTAACCCAGGATCTGGATTCCATGAAACCTCCTACTGTAAAATAAATATCGGTAAATGAATGCCCCGAAATGGAGGACAATGAATAATTTTAAACTAAAGATAACTAATCCAAGTGAACCAGATAAGATTATGAAAATCAAGATACAGATCTGAGACTAGAGGTTTATGATCTTATTGAGGGTTTAAACCTCATGATGTACCTATACTAGGCCTGATAAGAAGCACTAAATCATAGGTAAAATATAACCAAAAGAAAGAAGAGAGAAAGAGAAGAAAAGAAGGAAGGAAAAGAAAAGGAGACAGATAAAAGATAGCTAAAAAGGAAGCGGGTCTCTCTCACCCTACAGCAGCCTGGAGTCCCTGGTCAAGATAGACACTTAGAGGTATAATTTATCCAAGGATCCCATATCGCTGTATGTTTGTCTACCGTATAAAGGAATATGCTTACTGTTTTTTCTTGTACCATGATCCAAGAAATTTTCCTTTTGACCACTCTCAGGGAAACCGTCGTTTTTTTCCAAGCCCTGGCAATAGTGATTTTAGTTCCGACCAGAATAAATCTAATGAGTTGTTGAGTTAATTTCGGGACCCCCTGCAAGGGGAAATTGAGTAAAGCTATTTGAGGTGTTTTATGAACGGGGAAGGTTGTGATCTTCCGTATGATGTGGAAAACCTTGTTCCATATATTCCTAATTTTCGGACAATCCCACCAGATATGTAACATAGAGCCTATATGGCCACAATTTCTAAAACAAAGGGGAGAGGCATTCGGATAGATTGTAGCTAGTCTCAGAGGAACCATGTACCATCTCATAAGAATCTTCAAGTTAGCTTCTATGAGAGTCGCATTCAGAAAGCCTTTGGAGGCCATAAGAGACGCCATATGCCACTCCTCTAAGGACCATTGTTGTTGTAGATCTGTTTCCCATGCCCGCATAAAAAGTGTTTTACCTTCTGCCCTGGCAAGAGCGCGATAGATCACCGATATCCCTCCTTTCTGCTCCATGGCTTGTCCACACCAAAGTTCGTATTCAGTGATAGAAAGAGGGGGGTCAGTTGAAGGCCATAACGACTTTAGAAAATGGTAAATTTGATTAAATCGGAATCTTTCAGTATCGGGCAGGTGATGCTTTTTAATATAGTGTTCCAAAGAGAAAGGACCAGAGGGTGAAATAAAGTGGCCAATCCTATATAAACCTTTATCTAGCCACCAACGGAAGGCCATAATATCCTGCCCCGGAAGGAAGAGGGGATTCCTGAAAATGTGGGAGAGTGGTTTCCAGTGTGAAGTGATAAAATGATTATTTTTCAAAGAGTCCCAAAGTGCTATGGAGTGGGAAAGAGTAGGTGCCATCACGGCTGGTCTGGACTTAGTTTCGCTCCAAAGGAGGTAATCTAAAGTATGGTTAGGGACCGCCTGTCTCTCCATGTGGACCCAATCTGGCAGAGAAGTTTAAAAGTAAATAGTAGATAATTGTGAAAGTTGCGCCGCCTGATAATATGAAAGCATGTTTGGGACCCCTAGACCCCCTTGATTTTTATTGCAGAAAAGCGTATTTTTAGAGATTCTGTGACCCTTGGATCCCCAAATAAATTTCAGGATTCTAGACTGAAAACTACGAATGCGGTCCTTAGGGACAGGGATAGGTAATGACCGAAAGAGATACAATATTCTTGGAAGAAGCGTCATTTTAACTGAATTAACTCTTCCCAGCCAGGATAACTTAAGGGTATCCCAGAAGGCCAGATCTTCCTCTAGCTTTCGGAATGTCTGGGGGAAATTAGCTGAGTACAATTTGTCAATTGAAGCCGTAAGGTGTATCCCTAAGTAAGGGAGGTTCGATTCCGACCAATCAAAGCGGAAATTATGTTTAAGGTGTGAAACTAGTGTAGGTGTAAGGTTGATATTAAGCACTAAGGACTTGGCATAGTTGACCCTTAACCCAGAGATATCGCCAAAATCATTAAGGAGTTTGCATATTACTGGGAGCGAGGTGGACGGAGAGGAAATGAAAAGCAAAACATCATCAGCAAATAGAGCACACTTGTGTGTTTTCGGTCCACAGCTTATACCCTTAATATCAGGGTTCGCTCTAATTGATATAGCTAGTGTTTCAATGACCATGGCGAAAATCAATGGAGACAAGGGGCACCCCTGCCTTGTGCCCCTGAGGATCGAGAAGGGGTTCGAAAAATATCCCTGCATCTTTATTCGAGCCTCTGGAGTCGAGTAAAGTGCGTGGATGATGTTCATGAAAGATTGTCCAAATCCCCACTTTTCAAGCGTGGGGAACAGGAACGACCAGGAAACTGAGTCAAACGCCTTCGTTAGATCCAGTGAGAGGAGACACCCCTGTTGAGGGGGACCCCCGTCCCACTTGGACTGCATCAGTGAGATTATGTCCACGGCCCTCCTTATTTGATCCGGGCCTTGTCTCCCCGGGATAAAACCCACTTGGTCTAATCATAGAGTTTTTAATGGTTTCAGTGTTTTTACTTATATGCTTTTCTACCCTACATAGATGGTGAACTGGTCAGGGGTCTGAGGAGACACCACTAGGACCACCAGGGTCTGAGGAACCTTTGAAACCAATTAAGTAAGAAAGAAGCAACCACCTAATTGTCCTCCAGGTAGGTATTACATAAACATCTCTTTACTAGCTCCCCTTCCTTGGCACTGGGGGATGCAAAAGGACTTGTGCATCCAGCTTTGGTGCTTTGAAAGGGGGAACATTTTTCAAGGCATGCCCCCAATGCTGAAGGGCATGTAGACTGGTATCAGCATAGCTGGGACACTGTAAGTTGGCTGTTCCACTGCTAGGGGATAACAGTCTGCATTCTTGGTGTGCCAGCTGGTTAGTTATGAGATTGAGGGGCATTGTGTTTTTAAATACATTTATCCCAAAATCTGTTATTTTGGAACTGATTTCATGAACATTATATTGGCTGTGTTGAGGCTAATAATAAACAAACTTATTTGCACATTTACATACATGTATGGTAGGGCTTATTAGAGGACAAGACAAGTCAAAGGCAATGCAGTTTAAATGTCTAAATGCAAAGCATTCTCTGAATAGTAGACACTAGTAATAAAATAAAATAAAAACATTTATTATGGCAAAATTACACATCCATCCATAAAAAACACAATAAAACTACTCTGACCAATGTTTTTTTATATCTGACTACCCCAAGTTTGACAGCTGGACCTGGCCTGGCTGGTAGGCCAAACCCTAGTACTCAGCAGAATTGGGACCATTCAGTATAACAAATAGAGGCTCAACATTTTTCGTGATACTTCATAAAACAACAACAGTAAGTACCGTATATACTCGAGTATAGGCCGACCCGAATATAAGCCGAGGCCCCCAATTTACCCCCAAAAAAACTGGCAAACTTATTGACTCGTGTATAAGCCGAGGGTGAGACATGCCTGTCCATCCCTGTGTGTGTGTCCGTCCATCCCTGTGTGTCCGTCCATCCCTGTGTGTCCGTCCATCCCTGTGTGTCCGTCCATCCATCCCTGTGTGTGTGTGTGTCCATCCATCCATCCATCCCTGTGTGTGTGTGTCTCCATCCATCCATCCATCCATCCCTGTGTGTGTGTGTCTCCATCCATCCATCCATCCCTGTGTGTGTGTGTGTCTCCATCCATCCATCCATCCATCCCTGTGTGTGTCTGTGTGTGTGTGTGTGTGTGTGTGTGTGTGTGTGTGTGTGTGTGTGTGTGTGTCCAGCCTACCTTTGTCCCGAGCCTCCGTCCCGTGCCTTGCCTCCTTGCCTCCGTCCCGTGCCGTGACTTGCCTCCTTGCATCCGTCCCGTGTCGTGCCGTGCCGTGCCGTGCCTTGCCGCCGCCGTCCCGTCCCGTCCCGTCCCGTGCCGTGCCTTCCCTTGCCTCCGTCCCGTGCCCTCTTCGTCGGCGGCCATTGTAAATTTTAAAAGCAGCGCCGCCGCCTTCGCCTGTGATAGGCGGAACACTGAATTTCCCAGCAGCCTGTGTTCCGCCTATCACAGACGTCGTATCATCCTCGTCCGTAGTACGAGGATGATACGATGTCCGTGATAGGCGGAACACAGGCTGCTGGGAAATTCAGTGTTCCGCCTATCACAGGCGAAGGCGGAGCCGGAGGCGCGGCTTTTGAATAGAATGGCCGCTGTCTGTCTGCTCGACACGCTGATCGAGCGGGCAGACAGCGATGACTCGAGTATAAGCCGAGGGGGGCACTTTCAGCCTCAAAAAAGAGGCTGAAAATCTCGGCTTATACTCGAGTATATACGGTAGTAATCGAAAGCATTTTACACCAAATACCATATCATGTACATTGTGTATCGGAGCATGCATAAGGATATATCAGAACTGTGCTTGAGATCCAAAGGTTAGATGCCAGCATGCATAACGGGCCCAGGACAGATGTTGGAACACACCAGATAACCACAAGGTAGTAAAGTAGAAAATACCCTATTAAGGTGTAATATCTATCAAATGAAAGGACAAAAACCATCCCCAACCATAGACCAAGGGGTAGCTCATATATAGATAAAAAAATCTTTAGATGTGCCACATCACTCTGAGATAGGTAGATTAATAGTCATCATGCCCCTGTCTCGAGATGTCAGACATTATCTAAAGGAGTATATAAATGTGGTCATTGCACTTTCTGTCCTTGGATCTTTACTGGTTTTGGTTTTGTACTCCCAAATGGAGAAATCCAAATTTTTTGGCAGATTGCAGTACGCAAGATGTTGTATATTTGATGCTCTGTAAATGTGGTGCTTTCTATGTTGGGAAGACTATTCGCCAGCTGAGGCAGAGGCTATATTACCGCATTTATTATTCAGCTAACGCTAAAATGCTCACTCCTTGACTTGTAACACAATTTTAATATATCCATGGTTACCTTCCTTGTCCTGGAGATTATTCCCCAGGACCCTAGGGGAGTTGACTGGGACAAAATAATATTCCAAAGAGAGGCCCTATGGATAGAGAGGCTGAACGCCACCTATCCTCCGGGAATAAATGAAGTACATTCATATAAACCCTTTTTATAAGCTGTCCTTTAATGCCATCCTTATATATCTTCATCTGTAGGAGTGAAATACTATGCAATGTTAATTTGTCAATAGGGATGAGCAGAACACCCCACGGTTCGCAGCAGAACATGCGAACAGGCAAAAAATGTGTTTGAACATGAACTTGAAAAATCAAAAGCGCTAATTGTTTAGGCTTATATGCAAGTTATTTCCATAGAAAGTGTTTGGGGACCCGGGTCTTCCCCTAGGGGACATGTGTCAAATCCCAAAAAAGTTTTGAAAACACAATTTTTTTGGGAGCAGTGATTTTATTAATGCTTAAAGGGAAACAATAAAAATGAAATATTCCTTTAAATAATGTCCCTGGGGGTGTCCTTAGTATGCCTGTAAAGTAGCACATCTTTCCCATGTTTATAACAGTGCCACAGCAAAATTATATTTCTAAAGGAAAAAAAATTAATTTAAAACTACCCGGGGCTGTAATGTATTGTTGGATCCCAGCTATATTGATAAGAATATCAAAAACGCAAAAAAAAAAATGACATGGCTGTCACCCCCAAAATCCATACCAGGTATGTATATTAAGGGGAACCCCAAACCCATTTTTTTTTAAATGGCTTGGGAATCCCCCAGGCCCCCAGGCACTATATACTCTGAAAAGCAGTATATATACTATACGGCCTGCCCTATATACTCTGCAGAAAATTGGGTCTTAGGTATTGGTGGTACTAGAACACTGTAAGCCCTCACAGTTAATATTGTTGGGGCGGGAACAGGCCCCGCTGTGAAATATTATATCAAGAACTGTAATTACGTGCCCTGTTAAACCGGGACAGAAAAATGGGTCCTTGGGCGGTGGCGGTGTAACAATATGTTAAGCCCTCACATATACTCTTGTTGGGCGCAGGAATGGGCCATGCTGTGAACTATATAAAACATTTTAATTACATGCCCGTGTTAACCACTTCAGCCTCCTTCCTGCCTTTACCTCCTTCCTGACCAGAGCACTTTTTATAATTTGGCACTGCGTCGCTTTAATTGGCAATTGCATGGTCATGCGATGCTGTACCCAAACAAAATTTGTGTTCCTTTCTTCCCACAAATAGAGCTTTCTTTTGGTGGTATTTGATCACCTCTGAAGTTTTCATTTTTTGCGCTATAAACAAAAAAATAGTGACAATTTTGAAAAAAATAATATATTTTTTACTTTTTGCTATAATAAATATCCCCCAAATAAAAAAATAAAAAAAATATTTCTTCATCAGTTTAGGCCAATATGTATTCTTCTACATATTTTTGGTAAAAACAATTGCAATAAAAGTCTACAAACTATGGGAAAGATTTATGACATTTTTATGGTGTTTTTATTATTTATTTATTTTTACTTGTAATGTCGGTGATCTGCGTTTTTTTGCGGTATTGCGACATTGTGAATGACAGATGGACGGAGACTTTTGACACATTTTTTGGACCATTGATAATGATCAGTGCTATAAATAAGTGCTATAAATATGCACTGATTACTGTATAAATGTCACTGGCAGGGAATGAGTTAACACTAGAGGGTGATCAAGGAGTTAACTGTGTGCTCCCTCACTGTGTATGGGATGGGACTACCTAGGAGAGATGACAGATAGCTGCTCCTACTTTGCCTGTCTCCTCTCCTCTGACAGCACAGGGATTTGAATGTTTACACACACAAATACCCATGCTGGCTCTCGTGCATGCGATCACACATGGCTGGCGCCAATCACGCCCACCGGCCATGCGCATCTGGTCCCCCGCTGTGCAGCAGGCATGCGAGTGGGCCTTCAGTGGTGCTCGGGCACCCTCTTGTGGTTTTTCTGGACAAAGTGGTATATATATATATATATATATATATATATATATATATATATATGGAATTTCACCCAGCCATTCTGCTGCAGTATATCTGTGTGAGCTGGTTGGGAACCGGTTAAACAGTGGCAGAAAAATTGGGCCTTGGGCAGTGGTGGGGATGCCACAACACTGTAACCCCTCACAGATACCTTTGTTGGGTGCAGGAATGGGCCCTGCATTGAAATATTATATCAAAAATTGTAATTACATGCCCCTGTTAAACAGGTGCAGAAAAATTGGGCCTTGGTTGGTGGTGGTGCATGTGTATGTGTATGCTTGTGGACCTGTAAACCCCCCCTAATTACCTGAATTGTGAATTGATACCCATGGGACTTCTCCTCAAGAACATGTGGAGTGAGCCGCTGGCCTGCCCTGGCCGATGTACCAATGACCTAGGGCGGGTCCCCGTCAATGTCATGTGTCAACATAATGGCAGTGTGTTGGATGAAAGGAACTCCCAGCAGGTGTCCACCCCTCCATACTGCCGCATGAGATGGAAAAAGAACACAATCACGTAACCCGGAGTCAATTGAATCCACTAGCTGCCTTGCTTCATTGTGAAAACAGTAGGTTGCATGCTTTGCACAGGCACCATTCAGAGAATATTGAATGACAATTACACCTTCACAGGCTGGGACTGTGGGTGCATAGATAGTAGAAGGTGCCACATCCTAAATGACTAGAATATGTATATAAAGGATAGAAAAATTGAGTTTTAGGGCACCAGTAATAAAATCGAATTTATTATGACAAAATTACATATAAATACATAAAAACACAATAAAACTACTCCGACCAATGTAGTTGATATCTGACCACCCCAACTTAGACACCTTAGTGAACAAACAGCATCATAAAGGCCAAGGAACACACCAGACACGTTAGGGATAAAGTTGTGGAAAAGTTTAAAGCAGGGTTAGGTTATAAAAAAAATATCCCAAGCTTTGAGCATCTCACATAGCACTGTTCAATCCATCATCCAAAAATGGAAAGAGGGTGGCACAACTGCAAACCTACCAAGACATGGCCGTCCACCTAAACTGACAGGCCGGGCAAGGAGAGCATTCATCGCAGAAGCAGCCAAGAGGTCCATGGTAACTCTGGAGGAGCTGCAGAGATCCACAGCTCAGGTGGGAGAATCTGTCCACAGGAAAACTACAGTATTAGTTGTGCACTCCACAAATCTGGTCTTTATGGAAGAGTAGTAAGAAGAAAGCCATTGTTGGAAGAAAGCCATAGGAAGTCCTGTTTGCAGTTTGCAAGAAGCCATGTGGAGGACACAGCAAACATGTGGAAGAAGGTGCCCTGGTCAGATGAGACCAAAATTGAACTTTTTGGCACAAAAGCAAAATGCTATGTGTGGCAGAAAACTAACACTGCACATCACCCTGAGCACACCATCCCCACCGTGAAACTGAAGGGTTAATGATGTTTCTGAAAAACAGAAAGTGACCTGTTTATACCCAAGCAAAACATAGACGTGCCTCCATCCCTGAATGTATATAGAAGAAAGAACAAATGGATCTGGGACTTTGCATGAGGCATGTCTATGTAAATGATAATAGTACATAAAATACTTAATTATAAATAAATTGAATGCCACAATCCCCATGGGGTATAAGTAAATTGAATGCCACAATCCCCATGGGGGGTCCATATAGCCATAATAATTGTTTGAATAATTTAATGAATAAATAATAAATTAAATAAATATGATATATAATGTATAATATAAATAATATATAATACATAATATAAGCGGAAAGAGACATGATAAATATAATAATGATCATAATAACATATTTAATATCAATGATATTTGGACATGATTCATACAAACAATGGCAATAAATAGAATAACTAAACATACAAATCAAATAGACATTATAAACATAATTTTCATAATAGATGCGAACAATAAGTACTAATGACAGAATTCATGATTTAAGGCAAGCTTGACTTGGCACCCTTGAGTGAAGACTCAACGTGTTTCATGGTATTTATAGTTAATCATCAGGAGTAAGATGCATGAATTTTGCTCTAAAATTAAATGGATAAATGGATAAATGGGTAAATAGGAACTCAAATGATGTACCATGCTTTTTAAAAGGGAGCAGGAGCTAGCAGTTTATACATTATCTATGGAGCAGCCCATAGGTATGACCCAGCTGTTCCCATGATGGAGTAGGACAGTGGCCCTGAATGAGCTGTGTCCCATGGGGGTCAGGTGTGAGATCCCTCCTCAGCAACCAAAGGAAAACTGGAGAGGGGACAATGGGAAACAGCAGCTATGGAGCAGGCCAGACAACCACGACACAGTTCAAGGATATGAGGTGTGTACACATGGCACACAAGCCCAGTTCTATGAATAAATGAGAAAAAATGTAAAAAAAAAATGGAATGAATGATTTAAGAAAAAAATTTATATATTCAGGGATGGAGGCACACCTATGTTTTGGTTGGGTATAAACAGATCACTTTCTGTTTTTCATTTGTGGATTTTAGGGTGGTAGACACCTGCTTCTCTAGTGACCTGACACCCAATACATCAAAATAATTACATATTCTCATATCTATAGACTTTTTAGAATGTTGGCAATGTATTCTATATAATTACATTCATGTCTGACTACATTTTGGATTCAGTTTGCATTGTGCACTATACAAGTATTTCATTCATTCATTCATTCATTTCCTCTTGACAGTGGGCATCAATACTCCTGTCATCATGCATTATTCTCTTTAACATTCTAAGTATCTCCCTTCCATCTGCCATGCTAGCCCAGTTCGTTTGTGGGGGGTGGCTTTGGCCTTTGGTCTCTCTGCCCCGGGATTGTGATGCACTCAGGTCCTTCCCCCCGCTCATCTCCTGATGGCGATGGCGGCAGAGTTTGACCCTAAAGCATCAGTGTCATGCTAGCATGTGGCATTCACAGCGTCAATTGACGCCGGATTGTGTGACTGTGTGCTTTTTCCATCTCACTTGGCAGTGGAGGGTGAGGTGGGTGGACGCTGAGGTCTCTGTACCAGAAGTGGGAGTTCCTCTCATCCAACACACTGCCATTATGCTGACACATGTAATTGGTGAGGCCCCGCCCTAGGCTGTGGGTACATCAGCTCACTCCACATGTTTCCATCCTGAGGAGAGGTTCCATGGGTTTCAATTCACAATTCAGGTAATTAGGGGGGTTTTACAGGTCCACACACACACACACACACACATGCACACACATACACACCTACACACACCATTGTGCTCTTATTGGTAATACATTAGCACTCCATTTTTGGAAGTGTCCAAATTATTCCATCACATTTACTTTTACTCCTACTTTCACATACACACATTGTATCAGTTTAACACATACTACACATTCAAGTGTAATCACTGGTGTAGTTATACACATACCATTAATGTATACATACATCCCCACTGCCGCGTGAGATGGAAAAAGCACACAATCGCACAACCCAGCGTCAATTGACTCTGTGCTCGCAACGTGCTAGCATGATGCTAATACGTTAAGGTCAAACCTCGCCCCCATCAACATCAGTAGATGAGCGGGGGAGGGACCCTGCTCATTGAAACCCCGGGGCAGAGAGACCAAAGGCCAAAGCCACCCCCCACACACAAACTGGGCTAGCTTGGCATATGGAAAGTTAACTAGAATGTTAAAGAGAATAATGCATGACGACAGGGGTATTAATGCCCACTGTCAAGGGGAAACCTAAAATGTTGTCAGATATGAATGTAATTATATAGAATAAATTGCCAACATGGAGATATTCTAAAAAGTCTAGTGGAGTTCACTGTAGTAGTGGTACCTACTACAGTGAATTTAAGCTTCCAGGGGGATAAGCCAGGTGTGGTACAGAATATGCATAGTTACATTGGTCCACGCTGGACCAAGGTAGCTATATAGAAATATCAATACCTGGAAATCATCTTTAATTTTAAAATTGCTGCTTTTCTGTTTCTGTGAAATAAAAATATGCATGGTAATTAATAGGTGAATAACAACAACTGGGATATGTTCTTGACTGTAGTCATTTGCATACACAGTCTAAAGCTGTGGATGTGTATGCTCTTCATATACACGTTTATGAATATCATGTTTGCATCACCTCATAACATGGCACTAAGCACACTAGAGATGTGAGCATGCCAGATTACTTTGATACTATCTACTAATAGATGTAATTTCAACATTATCTGAAGTGTTGTATTAATAGTACAGTATGGCCCAAAGGGGGACAGTTGGTTAATGATACATAATTATTTACCAAATACTGTTAAGGATGAGGATTCTGGACAGCATGCAAATGCATATAAAGTAAGCAATTACTAATTTTATCTATAATAATCTAGGGAAGCTGCCCATCTAATAAACAGCCCAGTCTGCTGGCCCTTCTGTTCCTATATGACTGTAAATAATATATTCAAATTCTTACCATCATAATATTTTTTAGGTATGCAAAATGCATCAAAAATCATTTGTACTTGTCACAAACGATTACATAAATCAAGTCATCACAAGAATATTTTTTTATTTTATTTTCAATAGTTTTTATTGAAATTTTGTCGATGGTAATAACATGAAATAAACATTATAACACAGAAAAATATGCATAACAGTGTCTGTTAAGTAAAATCCAATATATTTGCAGTGCATGTATTGTTGTTAATTCAGTATCAGTTATACAGCTATTCCAGAGATAGAAGAGGTAGTGGGGGCGGATGCCCTCCCAGACACCCCTATGGGTTCTACACTGTGTCTGGCATGGGAGCCCCCCCTCTAGTTCTAATTTTACATTCATATATCGTAAATAGAAAAACAAGTGATTTTTGCAGTAAACAATCCAACATTTACATATCATGAGTGCAATGATACATATTAGTATTGTATAACACTCGTCTCTTGGATGGTAGACAATCTAGCTCTATTGTATTATATTAAATGTGTGGATTATCAAGTTTGGAGTGTAAAGTAAAGAGAATAAAGGTGGGGATGAGGGTAAGGAGGGGTAAACCATGTGAAGTAGCCAGTTTACCGGGTATAGGACCACCATTATGGGTTTGCCACACTCTGCCATGCAGACCAGTTAGTAATATATTTACTTTGTAGGCCTTCTTTATGTGCCAGGATCTTTCCATGCTCTGCTACCACAGTAACTTTTGCTATTAACTCCTGTCTGCTCGGAATCACATTGGATTTTAACTCCTGTCTGCTCGGAATCACATTGGATTTCCATTTACTCAACACCAGGGACCTTGGAGCAAAAATGATATGCATTGCTATTGACCTAACCAAAATTGATCTGATAAGTTAATGCTTAGAATTGCTTTCTCTATGGTTGGTTGGGTGATAATCCCTGTGATTTTTGCAATCAACTTAAAAGTCGCATTCCAGAAACCCTTTATGTGGGGGCATGTCCACACCATATGGGTTAGTGTTCCCACCTTTACGCATCCCCTCCAGCACATATTTGAATTGTTAGTTGAGAATTTGGCTACTATGTAGGGAGTTAAGTGCCATCTAGCTAGAAGTTTCGTTGCCAGTTCTTCATAGTTGGAGCATCTCGAAAATTAGCAGTTGTTTTTAATTGCGGACAGCCATTGTTTGTCATTAAAGGATTTGCCCAGGTCCTTTTTCCATTTGGTAAGTGGGGCAAATTTGTGAAATGTTGGAATGAAGAAGGTTGTAAATAAAGGAAATACCTTTGGCCCTGTGGTTAGAGGAGTTCAGATTGTCCCATAGTGCAGTGGAAACCTGGGTGAGTGTTATATCTTTTTATTGAAGCAGGGAGGAGATTTGCATGTAAGTCAGGAGCTCTGACGGGGGTATTTTGAATTTGGTTTGGAGCTCTTGGAATGGTATAAATTTGCCCTCACTCAGGAGGTCTTTCAAAAGATCTATGTTTTTCCCTGCCACTGGGTCAACGAAATGTTCGGGATTAGCCATTTCAGTGATTCCAATGAGACAGGTACTCCCGTGATTGCAGTATCCGGGTGGCATGTATTTTTGAAGTAGTTTCACGCTTTGAGTGACGCTTGGATTATAGGGTCGGTCTACGCTAGTATGTGATGGACATTTCTTGTGTGTTAGCAATAAGGATAATAGCGTTTTAGGATAGATCCATGCTTGCTCCAATTGGCACCATGGTTTGGTTTTAGTGTTATCCAGCCAACTTTTCAGTTGGTCTAGAATAGTTGCCATATAGTAGTCTATCAAGATCGGGATGCCAAGGCCTCCCGCAGACTTATGTTTCCCTAGCATTGGAGAGGGGAACCTTACTCTCTTCCCTTGCCAGACAAAGTGGGTCAGCTGTTTCTGCATAGAGTTAAAGAATGACGTCGGGATTGATTTTGGTAGTGCCTGAAAGGTATGTTAACTTTGGCAGAAGTAGCATTTTATATGCTGCTATACGCCCACTCCACGATGTAATGTTTTTGTAGTCTGACCAGTTGGTCTGGAATTAAGACTTTGTGGAAGGAGTTAATTGGATTCCTAAGTACTGTATGTAGTGTTGTGACCATGGGTATGGGAAGTCTTTTTGGATGGTAGCCTTGGTTTTCTTGTCAATTGTGATGCCTAGTATATTTGATTTAGATGCATTGACCTTGTAGTATGCTACTTTGCTAAATAGTGAAAGTGTCTTATGGGCTGCTTCAAGGGAGTCATATGGGTCCGATAGTGTCAGTATTATATCGTCTGCAAAGAGGGAGATTTTATGTTGTGTATGTAAAGATGGGATGCCCTGAATCGAGGGGTGGGTTCTGATCTTTTCCGCTAGGGGCTCCATTACCATCGCAAATATTAGGGGCGACAGCGGGCACCCCAGCCTTGTCCCGTTGGTAGTTTGGAAGTTTCTAGAGAACATACCCTCTGTAAATACGAATTCCGATGGGGAAGAGTACAATGCTAGGATTGCCTTTTGGATTGGGCTATCACCCCGAATCTCCCCAGAACCGCACACAAGTAACCCCAATGCATTCTGTCAAAGGCATTCTCTGTGTCCAATGTAAGAAGCAGAGAAGGCCTTTTAGTTTGTTCCGTTAAGTGCAAAATATCCACCATTCTCCTGGTTGCGTCATTTGCTTGGCGACTCAACACAAAGCCTACATGATCATGACCAATAAGGCTGGGAAGCAAGGGGGACAATCTATTAGCAATTATTTTGGCATATCATTTAACATCGACATTCAATAGTGAGATGGGTCTAAAATTTTGCGGGGATGTTGGTTCTTTGCCTGGCATTCGGGAGGGTAACAATGGTTGCTTTCAACAAGGAATATTTATTTATTTTGTAAAATAATGCCATTATACGTAAATATCATTTTATGATAGATAGATTAAATACAATGGTAATCTTCAAGTACATAGGTCAACTCCTGTGCAGGCAACAAACAGACTTTAACCACCATCAAACTATAATAACTGGTTCACAAATTTAGGGGTCTAGTTTATTTGCCAAAGCAGTGCAACCAAAAGCTTACACGTACCTATATACTGTAAGTACAATGAGCAACAATTTGAGATGTCTCCCCCTTCCATCAAGTTCACAGGTACTGAATACAGGTACTCACTACAATAAAGCCTGACCATACATGGTGTGAAAATCGACCAGTCCAGTAGCTACAGGACAAGTTTCCATCTGTGTATGATCAGTGTGGTTGTACAGAAGTACTTTATATCTACCAATCAACTTCTGTACAACAGACCTGTCAGATTTTTGCCACTTGATCAGTGCCACAGGCTATAGCTGGCAGTGCCACAAGCTATAGCTGGCAGTGCTGATCAGTGTATTCGGTTGGCAGGGAAGTCTCCATTCTCAGACTACTGAGGCAAAGGAGGAAGGTTTCCCCATCCACACGTTTGAGGTGTCGAATCAAGTCTTTTTTTTCCCTACAACCCGCTGGTTGAACAAAAATAAACTAATCATCTATGGGCTGCTTAACACAGGAAATGTTTCACACCTTTCCAGACTCGAAAGACTAGTGGCATCAAGTTACCAACTGACAGAGTGAAACTAAAAATGTATCAATAATGCAAATTCAAGCTTAATAACATATTGTATGTTTCAATTGAACTTTGCAAGAGGAAAAAAAAAATGATACCTCTTGCTGCGATGATTATCATTATGTGCAAGCAGTGGCATCTCTTGTTTCCGGGACATAGGGCACTAGCCCCATATCTCTGACTGCTACAGGTCCAGATGCTGTTTTTTAAATCTGTGTTGGCCAATTTTTTTTTCTTGTTGGGAATCTTTGCTGGAGGATATATAACAATGGTGGCTTGTCCGCAAGTAGTTTAAGTGGTTGTAAACACTAACATACATTATACCCAAGTAAAGTGACTAACCTCAGGTGATGCACACATATGAAACAAATCCTCCTACATAAGGTGTACCTGTTTATCTATTATTGTTGTTATTATTATTATTATTGTTATTATGATGCAGGATTTATATAGTGCCAACAGTTTATGCGGTGATTTACAACATAAGGGCAGAAAGTACAATTACTGTACAATACAGTTTAATACAGTAGGGCCCTGCTCATTAGAGCTTACAAACTAAGACAGAGGGTCAAGTGCTATAAAGGTAGTACCTGTGAGGGATGGGCTAATGGAGAAAATAAATGTACAGTTGTTAGGTGGGGGCAGGATAGATGAGAGAAGAGATGAGTTTTCAGGGATTGTCTTAAACTGGACAGAGTAGGAGATAGTTGAACAGATTGGGGTAGGGAGTTCCAGATGATGGGAGAGGTTCTGGAGATGCCCTGGAGGTGAGCATGGGAGGAGGTGACAAAGGACCTAGAGAGCAGGAGGTCTTGGGAGGAACGGAGAGAATAATTTGGTTGATATTTTGAGACAAGGTTAGTCATGTAGTTGGGGGATGGCTTTGTAAGTTGTTAGTATCTAGAATTTAATTTGTTTTATGATCGGAAACCAGTGGAGAGATTGTCAGAGATGGGTAGCAGACACTGAAGGGTTGGTAAGGTGTATAAGTCTGGCGGGAGCATTCATGACAGACTAAGGGAGGATAGCCTATCTAAAAGAAAGCAAAAGAGGAGGTGGTCTAGGCGGGAGATGACCAGGGAGTGAATTAGAGGCTTGGTCGTGTCATTGGCTAGGAAGGGGCCTATCTTGGAGATGTTGCGGAGGTTGAGGTGGCAACTTTAATCAGTGATTGCATGTGGGGCCAGAAGGATAGTTCAGAGTCCAGTATTACACCTAGAACCTTGGCATGCAGGGACAGGTTGATAGCTGAGCCATTGATTTTGATGGAGAAGTCAGGGGCAGGGGCACGTGGGGGGGGGGGGATATTATGCTGATATTTTTTTACAGCGGGGCCAATTCTTGCTTTCATCAAGAGTACCTCTATAGGGTTATGGTGGGAAGGGAAAATGTCATTTCTTTGGCTTTATAAATGCAATTATTGTTGCAGCAGATTATAGACAGGGTACAGATCTGCCACTTTACAGGTAGACTAAGGGGACCCCCAGGCACTATATTGGAAGGAATTTTTCATTTTTATGCTTTTACTTTAAAAATAAAAATAAATCACTGCTCATTTTAAAATTACGTTTTTCACAAACTTTTATTTATTGATACATGTCCTCCAGGGCAGGACCCGGACCCCTATAACCATTGTATGCCAAATTACTTGCATATAAGCCTTCAAAATGAGAAATTTTGATTTTTGATGTTCTGGTCCCATTGACTTTAATGGGGTTCGTTATTTGGGTCCAAACTTTCACAGTGTTCGAAAGTTCTGGTGCGAACCGAATAGGGGTCCGTTCGGCCCATCTGCGCCGCCAACCTCCCACCACCCAGAAAGGAGGAGAGATTGACCATTTTTTTGAGCACTCTGGCCTGGACACCAGAATCTCTCTGGCTTCCAAGATTATGCTGACCCACTCCACAGGCTCCCACGTGGCCACCCAGGTAAGCACATGGTAGAGCACTCACTCCCCCCAGGACTCAGAAAGCGGTTCTGCCCATTCTAGGAGCCCCTCACCAGTTTCCCAGGGTGCATGGATGGATGAGACATGGACTCCTATATTAAGGTGCTCTCTACACAACATGATACAGAGGCCTATGTTAACAGGCTGAAGCGCTCCTCCGCAAAGACCTGGGCCACCGCATAGAGGGGGTTGAACAAACAGTTGAGGACACAGTATCTAAATCAAATGATCATGATGCCTTTTTGCAAGAACAAACCACCCAGATCGAACAACTTTACTATGGCTTAGATTATAAAGAAAATAGGAGCCGCTGCAACAATATATGCATATGTGGCCTCCCTGAAACTGTGGAACCTAAAGATCTTGCCTTGGTAGCTATTGCTATCTTCAATCAATTATTGCAGTTACCTGGGAATTCTTCATTGGAGATTGACCTCATACACAGAGCCTTGGGCCCTCGCAATCCTAATCCTGCATCCCCAAGTGATGTGATATACAGGATCCACTTTATCAATGTGAAAGCCAAAATCATACAAGCTTCCCGATCACAGGACACCATTTTGTTCAAAAGAACCTCACTGATGCTACTGTCAGATCTGTCTAAGCAGACCCTGGCAATGCGCAGAGCTCTCAAACCTGTGATGGAGGCCCTGCAAGCCAAAAGGATCAAGTCCCGCTAGGGCTTTCCATTCCAGCTCTCTGCTACACATGCTGGCTCTAACGCCTCAAAATCCCCAGGATGAACACTCCTACTGTCCACATTTTGCCTACTTCAGAACGTATAATCCTTGCTGGTGCTGGATGCCCTTTGTCGCTACCTTTGTGACTCCTTTACCACATTCTTTCAGTTCATTTGCTATTTGATGTTTATTATCAGTTTTGATAATTTCTATGGCCGCCCTTAGGGGGGCTCTTGTAAGCTGAACTTCATAAAGGCCTTTGCCTGCAGGTAGCACTCACAGGGGCTCCCATATTTTTTTACCACTTGGTGTTGGTCAGAGCGGGTTGTTCTCTGTGTTTACCATATTCCCCACTTTAGGTTATTCAGGGCTTTTTTTTGCTCTTAGGCCGCGTACACACGCGGGGACTGTTCGCTCAACTTTGTCCGCTGAACAGTGTTTCAACGGACAGTCTGCTCGTGTGTGGGCTTCAGCGGACAGTTTCAGCGGACAGTTTGACGAACAAAGTTTTTCGGAAATCCCGAAAAACTGTCCGCTGAAACTTGGTTTGAGCGGACAGTCCGCTCGTGTGTAGGGTTGTGCGTCAAACAAAGTTCCGCGCATGCTCAGAAAGAATTTATACGCCGAAGGTTGCATTGCAGTGTATAGGACGTCGTTTTCTAGTCCCGTCGTACGTGCCGTTCACGTCATCGCGCACGGTTTCAGCGGACTGTTCGTTCGTCGTGTGTGGCCATGTCCGTCCATGCTAATTTTGAGCGGACTGTCCGCTGAAACTGTTTGACGAACAAAGTTGAGCGAACAGTCCCCGCGTGTGTAAGCGGCCTTACAAATCTGTTTGTTATAGTTGTATTTAGCAAGTTATGAATTTTTTAAAATCAGACCACTAGGGGGGTGATTTTACCGTGTCCCTGTTCCTATGATATACACTGGCTTTGGCTGCAATGTTTTAGCACTGTCATACTGTCATAAGAGGTCATGCAATACAGGATGCTGGTGCTGAACTTTGTAGTCTGGCTTTAAAACTTATGTTTTTTGCTCAGCCTGCATGTTTTGTATCTCTGATTCTACTTTATCTTATTTTTCTGTTCTCCTCTCTCTCCTCTTTTTCACCCCTTCACTCATTTTCCAGCTTTCTTTCTATTTTTTCATATCTAGATAAGATATTTCATGATTTACATTAGCCTTCCTTTCTATAACACATTCAATATGGCATCCCCCTTAGCCTTACACATAGCTTCCCTCAATTGTCAAGGGTTTAATACTCGCAAAAAGTGGAGACAAGTTCTATACCATTTTTCCAAAAGTCCCAAGTGCAATTACTGTTACTACAGGAAACACATTTCTGCTATGACACTGTTCCTTCCTTACCAAACAAATACTTTCACACCTGGTTCCATAGCATTAACCCAGTAGCTAGATCCAATTGTGTGTCCATTGCTTTTCACCGCTCATTTAACCCAGAGGTGTTGGACTTACTATACTTAGACCTCTTAGGTCGTTATATATTTTTGAAGTTGAAATATATTCAAACTGTGTTCACGGTGGCTAATGTCTATTTTTCCATCCAGGAGCAGCTGTGCTTCCTCTCATGTGTGACAGACCACTTAGAGTCTTTCTAATTAAACCTAATTCTTCGAGGTGATCTTAATGTTCTGCTGATTCCAAGACTGGACTCATCTACTGGTAGGTCATTCCTCACTCCATCTACACTGAAACAAATCTTTCCCTGCTCACATAATTGTCTTTAACCAATGTATGACAAGTATTACTCCCCTCAGTGTGATCAAAATACCACCAAATACCACTAAAAGAAAGCTCTTTTTGTGGGGAAAAAATGATATAAATTTTATTTGGGTACAGTGTCATTTGACCGTGCAATTGTCAGTTAAGTAACGCAGTGCCATATCACAAACAATGTCATGTTCATGAAAGGGGTAAATCTTCCAAAGGTCAAGTGGTTAAAAGAATACTTCAATCATTTATTTTAATTTTTTTATACTATTTGGTATGTGGCAGGTAAGGCTACATTTATTCGTTCTTGACTATTGCAGCATTAAGTCACTTCTTTGTCTATGTTATTTTATCTTAATTGACAGACTAAATTAATATTTGTAGGTTTCATGTATCTAATGCCGCGTACACACGATCGAATTGTATGACGTACTTAGTCCGTCATACAATCCGGCGGACAATCCGGCGGACTTTCTACCGAACAGACTTGGCCACACACGGATACACAAACAGTCCGACGAAAGCTTGCGCGATGACGTACAGCACGTATGACGGGACTAGAAATAGGAAGTCCAAGACACAGCAAAGCACCCTTTGGGCTCCTTCTGCTGACTTTGCGTTAGTGGTAGTTTGGTTAGAGACGATTCGCGCTTTTCAGACTTCAGCTTAATTCGTCTGTTATTTTTATTTATTTTTTATTCTCGAATTGGAATATTAATCATAAGATGAGGATGAATAAAGACATTTGTGATAACTCTGTGTGAATATAAGCAGCAAAGCAACTTCACTTTTCTCGCATTATGAAGAAGAAAAGAATGTGCTATATTAAAAGATCACAAAATTAGCAGCATGACGAATATGCTAGCTTCAATACGAACACTAGTTTTACAAGACAGAACGCTTCCGCCCTGTAAATCCTTTCTGGGCATGCGCCATTCTTAGTCCGTCGGACTAGCATACTGACGAACGTATTGTCCGCTGAAACCAAAGTACGACGGGAAGATTGGTGTGCAAACCGGCCTTCTTAGTACTCCAGACTTCACGCTGAAAAAGTCCGCTGAAGTCCACACATGAGCGGATTGTCCGGTGAAATGCGTTTCAACAGACTAAGTACGTCATACAATTCGATCGTGTGTACGCGGCATAAGTGTTAATAATAATGCCTGTCCCTGCAGGTTACAATCAGTTTAACATCTGCCCTGTAAAAATGACAGCATCCAACTCTGGACTGACAACCTGATATAAGGGCCTTTCTGTGAGCCTGGCTGGTAAGATGACAAGAATACTCCTGAAGGTCTTGAGAGGGCAAATCACTATGGAAGTAGTAAGAGATTTAATACCTTGACCCTGGATACTACCAAGTGATCAACAAGGAACAAACTCACAACACACTAAGGAGTATTTTTTTCATTACTAAGTGTAGGGGTGCATAACATGGGGACTGTCAAATGGGACACAAGTGAAAGGAGATGACTGGAGTTGAAATGAACAGAGATTTAAAGTGACATTAAACGCTCTCGCTCTAATATTATGTATATACAGTATATATACTATATATGTTAAAGTATGTGACTATTAACTCAGAAAAGTACATACTATTGTTCTCAGCCTCCTCCAAATTTATTTTTGTACCACTTTGATCTGACTTCCTGTTAGAGGGTGGCTGAATTTATTCTCCATAGTAACAATGTATGTAAGAACATACAATGTGACCCTCTCTTGCTCGTTACTGAGATGGACCAGGGGCGATAGACTATGGAATGTATAGTGCGTATAGAGCAGTGCACATGAATTCAACTAATGTGCACTGCTCATACCAATTAAACAGAAGTGAGGGTGAAAAGGAGAGGTTTGGGAGCTCATGGAGGATGTTACAAGGAGGTCAAAAACACACTGTAGCACCCTCCTAGTTTCTAGGTGAGGTAAAGTTAGTTGGCTCCTTTGTAGGCAGAGAAGCAATGGTTAATTTGTTGGGCTTTAACTGTGCAGTGCTCCAAGGGCTGAGGTTTTTCTACTCCCCCCCCCCCCCCACAGTTTTCTAGAACTCTGTGGATATTTCTAGAATCTTGCGGGTGGAGGGGCAGTTACTGCAGCCTGAATATTTAAATATTTAAGCATATTTTAAGGAATTCCCACCAATCCCTTGGGAGGTGAGGCCCAGTAGGTGGAGGATCAGTCTATAATTACTCAGGAGCCTGGCAGTCAGGGAAATGAGTCCAAGGTCAAGTCACCTGGAGGGAAACCCTGTGCTGGGGGCTCTGCACCTGGGCAGAAGAAGAGCCAAGAGAGAGAGGAAGAGAAAAGGAGCAGCTGGAAGCATCCTGCCCTTAACCCTTTCACGCATTAGCCTATTTCTGACATTTGTTGCTTACAAGTTAAAATCAGAATTTTTTGCTAGAAAATTACTTAGAACCCCCAAACGTTTTATATATATATATATATATATATATATATATTGATATTGATATATACAGATATATATATATATATATATATATATATATATATATATATATATATATATATATATATATATATTTTTTTAGCAGAGAGCCTAGATCCCTCAAACAAATTTTTGGGGGAAAAAATACACTCTCATGAATTAAAAAAAAACCAGGAATGTAAGCCCAATTTTTATATAATGTGAAAGATCATGTTACACTGAGTAAATAGATACCTAACATGTCATGCTTTGAAATTGTGTACACTCGTGGAATGGCAACAAACTACGTTACCTAAAAATCTCCATAGGCGATGAGTTACAAAAAAGTAACGGTTACCAGGCTAGAGTTACAGAGGAGTTCTAGTGCTAGAATTATTGCTCTCACTCTGACGATCATGGTGATATCTCACATGTGGATTGGGTTTAAATTTGCGGGCTCGACTTAGATATCCCTTTTTTGTTGTGCAAGCATGCGGAGACGGAAGCGATTTAAAGCTTTTTTTTTGTATTATTTTTTTTTTTTTTATATTGTCACAAAAATCTGATCACTTTTATTGCTGTCACAAGGAATGTAAACATCCCTTGTGACAGTAATAGGTGGTGACACATACTCTTTATGGCGGGATCGTAAATCCCTCCTTTACACTTAAAAGTATTCAGATCGGGGGGGCGTGGCCTGGGCATGGCTGGGTGAGGACGTGTGTACCCTGAGCTCCCGTCCTTCTCTCGGCTATCAGAGCCTAATATGATCTCCACACTTATTATCTGATTGCGGCATGTCTACGAGGAAGAGGAATACCAAGGGGAAGTCCAGGCAGGCTAGACCGACTGAGTCCGGCGGGCCGATCACGCAATTTTTCACACAGCCCAGGCTGCCTCCCGCTGCCCCTGAGATGGTGGATGCACGTGGGGAGAGGGGAGTGACACTGGAGAGCGGCCCGTCCTCACCGGCCGCTTCGCTGGGATCGAACTCGCTCTCAGACATTCCCCCTGCTCTGCAATCGGGTTCGGAAGCCACTCTGATGACCGCTGCAGGGACCGAGGGGAATGCGGAGCTGTGGGCGCTTCTCAGAGCCCTCCCTACCTGGACGGATATTGAATCCCTCATCGGCCGCCTGGAGACGCAGCACCGCAAAGAAATACAAGAGGTGAGAGGTGAACTGAGCTCCATCACAGAACGCCTGACGGCGGGGGAGACCTCGGCGGCAGATTTGGAAAGCAGGGTTTGGGCTCTGGAGCGCCTACAGGATGCCCATATTGATGCTGCTACCTTGCTTCAACTCCACCAGGAAGAGATGGAAGACAGGAGCAGACGGAACAATCTCCTTCTGCGGGGTCTCCCGGAGGTGACCGGATCAGAGGACCTGGCCACTACGGCCACCGCCATTTTCCGCACGCTACCGGGCGCACCGCTTCCATAGAACCTGGAGTTTGACAGGATTCATCGAGCGCTGGACCCAAAATTGCAGGACGTCAATAGGCCGCGGGATGTTATTTGCCGCCTTCATCACTACTCCCACAAAGAATTGATCCTGCGTGGGAAGCTGGGGATGTGGATTTCGATGGGGCATCTATTAAACTCCTGCCTGATGTCTCCCGAGCTACCCTGCAGAGAAGAGCCATGATGCTCCGCCCTGTGCTGGAGGCTGCCCGCCGGAGAGGAGTCACCTACCGCTGTGATTTTCAGGAAGGATCAGCAGTCATTCCACCTCCGCTCACCGGGAGACCTTCCGGCTCTCTTCACGTTTTTGGATACGGACCCTTTAAGAATCCCAAACTGGCTGATGTTCCTCCCTCCGCCGGGAAGACGGTCCGGGCTACAGTCCTCGTGGAGGTTGGCTCCGCCAAGACCCCAGAGACGACGCCGCGGATCCCGAGCGCCCACACCAGAAGGGGCACGTGAGTTATGAGATATGTCTAACTCACTTTGGCAACTTGAACTCTGATATACTGGTCGTCCCTACCCTGCTTTGTTCTCCCCCTCTGGGTCCCATGCTTTTATGTCCGGAGAGGCGGCTCTCTTGGATTTGACACTGTGCTGGTAATGGACGTGGGACGTAATGGGATGGTGGGGCGGGGGGGCAAGGTGTTTATTGTCTGGCTCACTCAAAGAACCCTGGGAGGTCTGGCAGGGGTTCAGAACTTTACAGCACATGGAGCTTATTGACTTGGGGTGGACTACTGGGAGGGTGGGTTCTCCCCCACTCCGCTCATCCCCTTTGTTGCGTGATTTGCCCCCTTGCGTGCAGGATGTTGCCCCCCCTGTTCTGGATGCTCTGTGGGGTCTGCCGAGCTGAATCTGACTGAGGGGCTGTTCCGGACCCTGGATCTGCCGGTGCACCGGGGGGTCGGAGGGATGCCTCGCTTTTGTTTATACAGGGTGCCCGAGGTGGATGTTTCTTCCCCTCCCGTCTTGGGGGGGCTGCCCTCCCGGGGTGGTGGGGGGGCCCTTCGTGGTCCCCCCTCCTCCTTCCGGGTGGAGTGGCCGCCCCCCCGGCTGATGGGGGACGGTGGTACTCTGAAAGGGGCTCTCCCCTGATACCTACGTGTTGAGGATGCATGCCTATTGTTATATTGTTTTCTTTTCTATTCTACCTTTGTTTTGTATAGTTTATGCTGGGTTCAGGTTCAACATGTTCATATACATGGAGCTTGTCAGATGCTGATACATGTGTGTCTGCAAGGGGTCGTCGCCGGGCAGTGAACCCAATTGTGCAGGATGACGGGTGCTGATGCGGGTGAGATGCGCCCGGTACCCGTCATGATGCTACAATCCGCTTGCTCCCCCGCCTGTTGGGAGACCGAGGGAGGGCCTCTCGGTTGATGGGGAGGGTTTTTTGGGGGGGGGCTGTTGGGAAATTTTTTGTGATCCTACATATCTCAGGTGGCACAGCCTCGGCTGACCCCGCTGCGGTTACTATATCTAGGCCACGCTGATACATGACCCCTTAACCATAGGGCAAGAACTTCCGCTTCTGGAGCAGGGAGGAGCGGAGGCCTCGGGCAGAGTTGGTGGCTCTCATCACTTATCCTCCCTTCCCCCTCCCCTGCCACCCTACATTGGGGTCGGGGGGACGGGGTGGGGGGAACCTGCAGATACCAATGGACAGTACCCATACAGCTCCTAGGGCTCCGAGGGGTGGGAGGGAGTCGGGAGTTCCCCTCCTTAGCTGTTCCCGGTCGCTTCCCCACCTAGGCCAACACGTTCTCGGCCGTTTCTGGTGGAGACCTGCCAAGCAAGCACTTTGCTTGTCTTTTAAACAACACGGTTGGTTTTATTGAGAAGACAAAACATAACAAGCAATATGCAGACATCTCAGCAGACTGGTACAGCACAGAAGTAATCCAAAAATTAACACAACATAGCAAACGAGCTTGAACAGCAAATCTACATAAAAAGAGAGTGGTCCCATACAGCAGGCTCACAGATAGACCCATAACATACCCTTACCAACAGTACAAGTACGGAGGAAGGGGGAGAGGGGGAGGTGGGGGGAGTGGCAAAGGGGGGAGGGGGGGAAGGGGGGGGGGAAGGGGGGAGGGGGAGGCCCAACGTCAACATCCCAAGAATTCAAAACTGTTCCACCCAAGGTAACCATACCCGGTCAAACTTCTGCGGGCACCCTCTAACCAGATAAGTCAACTTGTATAGGGGGAGGACAGCATTAACCGCAGCATCCCACAATTCCACCGTAGGGGGCGAGGACGATATCCAGTGCCGGAGAATCTCCCTCCGGGCGTAAAACACCAGGAGGGAAAGCAACAGCTTACTGTACCGTGGGCGCTGTTCATCCTCCTGAATCCCCAGGAGGGCGAACTCAGGTGTCATGGGAACTGTCAGTTGCAGGTGAATGTTTATACAGTCGAAAACGTCCCTCCAGAACTGAGCAATTCGGGGGCAATCCCAAAACATGTGTAGAAAAGTGCCTTCAGGGTAATGACACCTGGGGCATTCCGGGGACCGATGAGGATAAATTCTGTGCAGCCTCTGCGGTGTAAAGTACACGCGGTGTAAAAATTTCGTGTGTATCAGCCGGTCCCTAGAGGAGATCAGCAGCCGGGACCCATCCTCAAAACACTCTTCCCAATCCTGCCTATCCAATCCAGGGATGTCCGCCCGCCACTTGTCCCAGAGTGTGTTCATCCTAGGAGAATCGGAGCGCAACAGAACCTGATACAGCGTGGTAAGGGTCTTTTTTAGAGATTCCTGCACCAGGGCATCTTCTATCGGGTCCGCACACAGCACAATAGGCCTGGGAAACTGTGCCCTGGCCGCATGGCGCAATTGATAATAACGAAACAGCATGAACCCAGGAAGCCCCGATCTGTCCACTAGACTTCTAAAGGGCAGTAAGGACCCCTCGGCATAAATATCCCTGAGGGTCCGAATATTGTACCGGGCCCACAGCTGCGGGTCCGGAACCGACTGGAAGTGGGGGAGACTCGGGTTACCCCACAACGGAACAAAGGGCGAGTATCGATCCTCCCGATCCTCCCGAAGGAAGCGCCTTCTAGCCACCGCCCAAGCCCGCAAGGTCGTTGCAGTAGCCGACGGAAGAGAACGATACGCCCTAGGACCCCTGTACACCAGATTCCCGAGCTCTCGCATGGACCCCAAGGCCGCCGCCTCCAGGCCCACCGCCGCATTAGCCCCCGACTGTTCAAACCACCATCTCACCGACACTAGAATCGCTGCCCAGTAATACACCTGCAAGTTCGGCAAAGCCAAGCCCCCGCACCGCAGGGTAGCTCTGGCCAGTCTAGGGGTCCTGCCACTCCACAAAAAAGTGCTCAGGTAACCCTCCAGCTCCCTAAAAAAGGAACTAGGGAGCCACACCGGGCAGTTGCGGAACATATACAAAAAGCGCGGGAGGAACATCATCTTAAAAATATTAATCCGACCCAATAGGGACAAGGGTAAATCTTTCCACTTAACACAATGGTCCTTAAATTTCACCACCAGGGGTTGAAGATTAAGCCGACGAAACGTCCGAGTCTCCCTCGCGACCAACACTCCCAGATACTTGAACTCTTCTACCCAAACCAGCGGGGACGGTGTCTGCACCGCCCTCGCCTGCGAATCCAGAGGGAATAAGACAGACTTAGACCAATTAATCTGGATGCCCGAATATCTGCCAAATTCGGTGAAAATAGTTAGGGCAGCCTGCAACGAGGCCCCCGCATCCTCTAAATACAACAGGGCATCATCTGCATATAGCGATATTTTCTCCTCCAGAGGGCCCACCCGAAGACCCTTGACCGCCGCCGAGTCCCTAATTAAAATCGCCAAGGGCTCAAGGGCTAATGCAAAAAAAGGCTGGGTGACAACGGGCACCCCTGCCTGGTGCCCCTCTGGAGGAGAAAAAAATCGGAGAGGGTGTCGTTCGTACGAATCCTGGCCCTCGGACTCCCATAAAGCAATCGTAACCAACCTAAAAATGTAGGACCCAGCCCAAACCTCCGGAGCACTTCCCAGAGGTAGGCCCACTCCACCGAATCAAAAGCCTTCTCTGCATCCAGAGAGGCTATGATTCTAGTGCCCGTGTTGTCATGAGACATGTCCAAGTTAAGAAAGAGCCTGCGAATGTTGATATCAGTGCCCTTCCCCGGCATGAACCCCGTCTGGTCCCGGTGGACTAGGTCCTCCAGCACCTGCATCAATCGGCATGCTAAGATTTTTGCTAGCAGCTTAGCATCTGCATTAAGCAGCGAGATGGGCCGATAAGCCGCACAGTCCTCAGGATCCTTACCGGGTTTGGGCACCAACACCACCACCGCCTCAGACATGGAATCTGGGAGAGAGCCCAACTCCGCAAACTGGGAAAAAAGGGAGACCAACCTTGGGGCCAATAATTCTTGATGAGCAGAATAAAATTCGATCGGGAGACCATCCGGTCCCGGGGCCTTACCCGCCTGCATACACCCCATCGCCACCTGCACCTCCTCAAGAGAAATATCCCGCTCCAGGGCCTCCCGCCGAGCCGGGCTCAGGCATGGGATGTCCACCCCATCCAAGAACCCAGCCAACTCCGCCTCGGAATAACCGGCCCTAGAGGAATATAGTCCCCGATAATAGTGCAGAAATCGGTCGTTAATCGCCTCAGGGGTGGTCAGGGGGGCACCCCCGGCATCCCTCAAGCGCCCTATGTGGGTCACCGGACACTGTCCCCTGGCCAGCCAGGCCAAGAGCCGCCCGTTCTTATCTCCATATTCGAACACCCTCTGGGCACTGGATAACATGGACTTCTTGGTCAGGTCAATCCTGAGCAGCGATAACTCCCGAAGGGCACCCTGCCAAAGGGAGTAGTTATTAGGTTGCGGGTTGGCGACAAACCTCCCCTCCAGATCTCGCGCTCGTTCCTCTAATTGCCGCAGAGACTGCACATATTCCCTCTTTCTTTTACCAATCCTTCGCATGTATTCGCCCCTAACCCAGGCCTTGAATGCATCCCAGACACATAAAGGGTCAACCGAACCTTCATTGTGTAACCAGAAGTCGCACAGCGCCTCTGGGATCTCATCCCGGATGCCCACCTCCTCAATCCAGTACTTCGACAGCCTCCACAATCTCGGTCCCGACGCCCTTTCCCCGCCAACCGACACCAACAAGGGAGCATGGTCCGATATACCCCGGGAGAGGATCTCCGCAGAGACCGTCTCCCGAAGCACAGCGGAGGACGCAAAAGCCATGTCCAACAGGGACAGTGTCCGATAGGTGGCGGATAGGCAAGTGAACTGTGCATCAGAAGGGTGGAAGTGCCTCCATAGGTCCGTTAACCCAAATGCAGAGGCCCAGTTGGACAATCCACAACTGGACACAGGGGAGGGATGAAGTCTATCCAAGGTGTTAGACATAACTAAATTGAAATCCCCAACCAGTAACACTCTCTCCACCCCCAACTGGGCCACCACCCTCATCACAGTGTAAAGCAGGGCACTATCCGCCGGGGGGGGCAAATACAGGCCCACGATAACGAAGGGGATGCCGGCAATCAGCGCATGAATCAAAACATAGCGACCCTCCGGATCCGTTTTGATCAGCATAGGCCGAAAGTCCAGTGATTTGTGCACTAACACACTAACACCTCTGGCATAGCTAGAGTAGGAGGCATGGTAATGCGCTCCCACCCATGCCTTCTTCAAACCTAAGATCTTGGAACCAATAAGATGCGTTTCTTGGAAAATGCAGATTTTGGGAGTGTATCTGTGCACAAATTTAAAGACCAGGGAGCGTTTCACGGCAGAATTGAGGCCACGGACGTTCCAAGAAAGAACTGTCAAATCAGCCATGATCTCCGCTCCGCCATCTGATCAGGATCCTCCACCTCTTAGCAGGTAAACAGCCCACATATAAAGCCCACTCATGTCGTCCCAAACCAACCAAACTAATAAAACAGAACTTAAACATTCCCAAACCCAGTAACCCATGGGTCGCAACAGGCGTCCCCTCCCACCCCCCTCCCCGTGCACCTCCCAACAGTGGAGGGCACATACACCCCCGAAAAACAAACATGAACAAGTTCAGATGGGGTTAATGGCAGCGGATTCGCACCCGCTCAGGGTTGCACCAACAGTCTCAACCACAGAACAGTGGAAGAATGTGAAGATTCAGTCAACATCTCCGTCCCGAGATGCTGGAGTACGGAGAAAAATAAGAAAATACAAAAGTATATAAGTGCCATGAAAAATAAAAGAAACCAAAAGAAAATGTCTCAGTATGCCAAAAAAAAAAGTCCAGAGAGACCCCCAGGAGTAAAACAAAAGCTCCGGGGCGATAAGTCCCAGACAAAAGTACGTAATCAATGCCACCCCAGGGAGCCCATCACAGCCAGAGTAGGGAGCAAAACAGGAGGGCAGAACACAAAAATAGAAGGCAGTCTGAGAAAGCTGCTAGGCCCCACAACTAAAACATAAGGGGGGAAAAAGGTAAGGCACCCTCCAGAACTGAACGGGGAAAATAAACAAATGCAAAACATCCCTCCAAGGCAGTCCATGTCCAGCTCATCCCAAGTGTAGAAAGAAAGCAGATTAAATCCCGACACTCCAGCTACAGCTCACCCACGAGGGAGGGTATCCAGCCAGGCACTAGCATCTTTGGGGCTGGTGAAGAACCGCACAGTCTCACCGTCAACCACTCGTAGCTTGGCTGGAAACAGGATGCTGTACCGAATGTTCTTGCTCCTCAGGGCGGCCTTGACCGCATCGAACGATCTGCGTTGTCGCTGTGTCTCAAGAGTGTAGTCGGGGAACAGCATAAGCTTGACATTCTGATAAGGAACATCGCCCGCCGCTCTGGCCGCACGAAGAAATTCATCCCTGTCGCGGGAGTTCAGCAGCCTTAGGATCATCGTACGCGGAGGGGCGCCCTCCGGGCCGGGCCTCGGTGGGACCCGGTGTGCTCTCTCCACGGTAAAGTACGGAGACATTTGCGCGGTCGGAAGAACCGAACGTAACAGGTCCTCTGTAAAGACGGTCGGATTTCTACCTTCGACTCCCTCCGGGAGCCCCACAATACGAAGGTTGTTACGACGGCTTCTGTTCTCGGCGTCCTCCGCTCGGTATTCCAATGCTCTGACCTTCGTTTGAAGCGCTCGTATGGAAGCCTCATGACTGGTCACCGCGTCCTCCGTATCACCAATCCGCTGTTCCGCCGCCGAAATCCGGGATCAGATTTTGTCAATGTCTTGTCGCAGCAGCCCAACGTCAAGCTGCACGGCCTCGATTTTGTTCGTCAGGGCAGCCTGGCACGCCGTAATAGCCGCCATCACCTCCGGGATCCCAGGTGGAGCGTCCTCCACGCGGTCTGTCTGCGACGCCATATTGCTCAGGCACACTCAAGCAGGCCGCTGTGTCAGGTCTTCTAAATGCTCAACGGGCGGGAGGAACTTCAACTTCTTGGCCCTTCGGGGACCCCCCGAGCTTCTCGAAGGCATACACGGGTTTCTGGCAAAAGTTAGCACCGCAAATGGATGGTTAAACGGATGATTCTCCAGCAGAGCTCAGGCAGCACGTCTGCTCAGTCCACCATCCCGGCCACGCCCCCACTTTGCTTGTCTTTAGTTTCTGTCCATCCCTTATCCCCCATTGTTTCAGGCCCTACCTTCCACCACTTTCCCTGGCAGTGTTACCGACTTTGTGCTTAAGGGGACACCCCGCTGTAAGGGTATTGGGTGACCCCCTTTGCCGCTAATCTTACCTAAGTTCCGCTGCCTCCCCCTTCCCCTGTGCCTTAATCCTTCCCTGACCCCCTTACTCCCCCTTTTTTTTTTCTCCCTCTGGTTGAAGATGGACAGCCTAACAATATACTCCTTAAACGCGAAAGGCCTCAACACCCCAGAGAAACACCGTATGTTAATGTATGACTTAAAACGAGCGCGAGCAGATATAGCCTATATCCAGGAAACTCATTTTAAAGAGGATAGGTTGCCAGTCCTCAAGAACAGATTCTTTTCTCTGACGTACCACTCCACTAATAAAACTAAATATCGGGGGGCCTCCATCCTTGTCTCCAGTAAAATACCCTGGACTCTTCAGGATTCCAGGATTGACCCGAAAGGGCGTTATGTCTTCCTCAAAGGTCTAGTTGGAGATGTGCAGCTGACACTAGCGAATGTTTATGCCCCCAACGAAGGTCAAGACGAGGGCCAACTGATCCTAGGGGGGGACTGGAACGTACCTCTGGCCCCTCACCTGGACACTTCGTTAGGGGTCGTCCTCCTTACCTATAAGTGCCCATAAACTAATCACTAAATGCCTTCATGAGTCACAGTTGATAGATATCCGGCGTCTACAACACCCGGGCGAACAGGATTATACATTCTACTCCCCTCCCCACAAAATATACACAAGAATAGATTACCACTATAGGTCAAAGGACATGGTCGGATCATGCTCCTACTATGTTGACATATAAGATGTCCGCCAATCCATCTCGAAGGACGTGCTTTTGGCGTCTAAACGAAAGTCTTTTGCAGAAGCCGGAGATTTTAGAAGAGGTGAATAGGGAACTTACTTTTTATTTTCAGACTAACACAACGGCTGACTCCCCCCCGGGGGCGGTGTGGGAAGCACACAAAACGGTTATTAGGGGTATTCTTATGAAACACGACTAAAAAAGGAAACCGGGAAACAATTAGAATCACTTCTGGCCAAACTCCAAGTATTGGAGTCACAACACAAAGCCTCCCCGGATCTATCTGGATCTATCTGTGGAGGCTGAACTCTCTTCTCTTCGGAGTCAAGTCAATGACCTCCTCAGTTACAAATCTAAAGCAGCGTTACACAAATGCAGGCTCGTGGCATATGAATCCGGAAATAAATACGGGCGTATCCTAGCGAGGGCGGTCAAAGACATTAAGACACAGACCTACGTCCCCCATATTAGAACAGAGGCGAATGTAAACGTTGGTCTCCAGCATCATATAGCAGACGCATTTAAAAGCTTCTACAAAACTTCCGGTTCCGGCGCCGCATGGAGTAGCTGTCCTCTCTCACAGCTCCCGCAAACCGGCCTCTAAATCGGCTACAAATCCGGCGATTTCGCCCGCTCCACCGGCCAGCTGACTTCCCCACGCTACCAGCTCCAGGATGGACCGGTTCGTGGAAAAAACCGGGCCGCGTTAGTACGCGGCCGCCACCGTGCGGCAGGCCGCACCGCAAATCGAGGCCCCGGCTTCGGCCTACACCGCTCCGGTCACCGCTCCGGCCAGCGCGGCCTATCCGGAGGAGACAGCGCCAGCCATGGAGGTAGGAGACCCAGCACAAGGCCAGACAACCTCCAAGGCACCCTCTTCCCTACAATCTCCAACCTCCACACATGTACCTGGGCCTGTGGCGCCTGTTGCCATGCTGCATTCTCTGCCATCCCCACCGCTGCAGGATCCACAGACAGAGCTTCTGGCACAAGCTGTTGCTGCTCTCCTCTCCCCTATGATAGCTGCCTCTGTTGAGAAAGCTGTCACCCAAGGCATGCATAAATTTCAAGCCCAGCTCGGGGAACATGCATCCAGACTCAATGAGGCTGAAAATCGCATCTCTACTCTAGAGGAAGAATTATACCAAACGCAGTCCCTGGAACAAGCTCAGGACAGAACTAACAAATATATTTTGGAAAAGCTTGATGACCTCGAGAATAGGTCCAGGAGGAGCAACCTGCGTTTTGTAGGTATCCCCGAGTCGCTTCACCAATCCGCTCTGACAGACCTGTGTGCAAGCCGCATCCCGGAGGCTCTGGGTCTGGGGGGACCCTTCGTCGTGGAACGAGCACATCGTGTGGGGGCGCCCAACTCGGATCGCAAATCCCCGCGCCCGATAATTGCCAAATACCTGAATTATTCAGACAAAGCCTCCATTCTGCAGCAGTATCGCCAGTCCAGATCACTTCAGATTGACGGGGTCAAAATCCTGATCTTTGCTGACTATTCAGTGGATGTTTCCAAGAAACGGAAGGCCTTTCAACATATCTGCACGGAACTATTCCAACGGCAGATGAAATTTACTCTGGCATTTCTGGCAATCCTACGGATTAAAGCACCCAACGGACAACAGCTCTCTTTTCAAGACCCGGACGATGCATCGCGTTTTCTGAAATCGCTACGCTCGGGCCCTCCACTCAGCCCGGCACCCAAAGCGGCCCCAGTTAATAGGGCTCTTGACCAGAGGAGCCCACGGAAGGATTCCCCCAAGCGCTTCAGGGCCTCAGGTCCAGCTCCTCATGCTCTGAACCCACGTTGATGAACCCCAGGACCTTGTGACCTTTCTTGTCTTCCCTCCCTTCCAGGGACGAAGCTTTGCCTACCACCCGTTCTCTCATGGTAGAAGTGGCTTCTGTTTGAATAATTTCCTCCTGGGCCACTTGCGCTATGCATGCGCTCCTCAGGTAATATTTGACCAAGGGCCGTGACTGGCCCCATGTGCTGCATTGACTGAACTTATGTCTTTTACCATGTCCCATACGCCATCGGCTTCTGGTTGTTCTATTATAACTATTTTTCCTCAATGTTTGTGTTTTTTTTTTCAGGTTACACCCACTTGTTCCCCCTGTGGATTCTTCTGTGCAGACCATCTCACTTCGTTCTGATCCTTGCCAGGGTTGACAGCGTCCCATGTTCCTTCTTTCTAGGGCAGCCATTTCTATGTCAGTTCGGAAGCCTGGTTCTGGGAGCTGGTCTACACAGTGACCCCCATGCGGAAAAAAGTGAAGTTCATAGTGAGTTGTTTTTACTTTCTTGGTTACTATGCTTGGCACATTTGCCGCTCCCTTCCCCACCTCTTCCTTCTACTTATTCCCACAGCTGCACTTTTCCCCAATCTACTCTCCCTTGCTGCTACCTTACCAGGGGCCGCCCTGGCCATATCTGGAGCACAGCTCCTGTTGTTACATGACCCGGGTCCTCCCTACCACATGGTACTATTAATCCCCACTGTTACTACACTTAACGCTCCACCATGCTACAAGTAGTCTCGTGGAACGTTAAAGGGCTTCGTTCCCCCAACAAACGTCTGAAGATACTGCGACACCTCAAGAGACTCAAAACAGATGTAGCGCTGTTACAAGAAACCCATCTCTCCTCATCGGACTTTGTTCGGATGAGGAAGCTCTGGGTGGGTGAGGTGGTAGGTTCTGAGGCTGTAGGCCGGAAAGCAGGGGTTCTTATTCTCATCAATAAGAATCTTCCTTGTAAGATCCTATCTACGGACACAGATCAACAGGGCAGACTCCTCACGATTAGGGCCCTCATAGGGACCAAGGAACTTGCAATTACCAACGTCTATGCCCCCAATAGCCCCACAAAACCTTTTTTCAGCGCATTGACTGGTTGGCTTCTGCGCTTCCCCCACCTCCCGCATCTGGTGGGGGGCCGACTTTAATTCTGTTGCCCACCCGGTAGATGACAAATCCTCATCATTGCGCCCCGTATCTTGTTCGACTGTTACCATTCCCACGAGCCTGGCAATGACTATGGAATCCCTTCACCTGCATGACATTTGGCGACTCCACCACCCGACCGACCGAGAATTTTCCTTTTACTCTTATCCCCACAATGTCTTTTCTAGGATTGACTATTTTTTTAGCTCTAATGACTTAATCCCCTTCCTTCCGAAAGCGGAAATTCATGACATAGCTATATCAGACCATGCTCCGATCTCAGTGACTCTAGAGACCCCCGACATACACCCTAATCCCAAAATATGGCGTTTCCCCTCCTATTTGCAACACAACGCAGACTTTCAAGCTTACATGACGAAAGAATGGGCATCCTATTCGCAGACGAACGCAATACATGCTGATAACCCACACTTGTTCTGGGACGCAGGTAAGGCGTTCCTTAGGGGACGCATTATCTCTTATGCATCCTCGTTCAAGAAACACGCCCTGTCTCAATACAAAGCCTCCAGTTCCAGATTACATCAGGCCCAGCGAGCACTCTATGCCTTAAACTCCCCGAAAATCGTGAGGCCTGGCATACAGCCAAGCAGTCATTTGACACTTGGGCCGAAACCTTGGAAACCACTAAACAAGCTCACTTCGATGCCACTCTACACAAATTTGGCAATAAGGCTGGCAAGCTTCTTGCCAGACTATGCAAGGGAACCTACCGCCCCACGGTCATATCGTCGCTACGCGACCCCGATGGCACAGTCACGACCACTCAGAAGGGCATCAATGCGGCGATGCTCCGCTTTTATTCCACCCTCTATGCGGCGGACCCTGTTGACCGACCCACGGCTCGCGACTTCCTCGACGAAGTACAATTGACCCGAGTATCTCCCTCTCAACTCGATTCGCTAAACGCCCCCATTTCCCCCTCGGAGATATCCGATACGATTCGTAAGCTAGCTTCCTCCAAAGCCCCAGGCCCGGATGGCCTATCAGGCGAGTTCTATAAATCTTTAAACACACTTCTAACCCCGACCCTGGCCGATGTCTACCAACATATATGGTCTGGTGGCCCCTATCTCCCGTCCGGTAACCAAGCAATTATTAAGTTGTTAGAAAAAAAGGGGAAAGACCCACAAGAGCCTGGGTCATATAGACCCATCTCGCTTCTAAATCTTGATGTCAAAATTCTTTCCAAAATAATAGCTAATAGGCTGGCTGACATCATCCCCTCCCTGATCCACTCCGCCCAGTCAGGTTTTGTCAAGGGCAGAACGGCAACTATTAATATCAGGAAGGTGATGATGGCACTAGAACATGCTAGATGTAACCCTACCAGCGATCTAGCTATTATTACTCTAGATGCCGAAAAGGCTTTTGACAATGTCAATTTTGAATGGCTTTCCATGGTACTGGGGGATATGGGTTTCACCGGACCCTTTCTACACCTGATCAGCTCCATGTACACCTCCCCTGCAGCCAGACTGGTGGCCGCTGGCCTCCTCTCGGATGAGTTCCGGCTACATAAGGGAACCAGACAAGGCTGCCCCCTGTCCCCACTCCTCTTTAACCTGGCCTTGGAGCCGCTTTCCAGATACCTGACATATAAAGCTCCGCTACACGGGATCGAAATCGGGTCGCACGAATTAAGAACCTCCCTCTTTGCTGACAACGTCTTGATATTTTCCGCCAACCCTTCAACAGACATGCCCACGATTAAATCCTTATTTGACCGTTTCAGACAGTGCTCGGGACTGCATATTAACTACTCCAAGAGCGAAATACTCCCCTTGGGATCCCTTCCACCTCCGACATGGGCAAACCACTCCATTTTCAAAGTAGCTAGAACTCATATGACATACTTGGGCATTAAGATAGGGAGGCTCCCCTCGTCTCTCTACCACCTGAACTACCCCCCCCCCCCCCCCTCTTTGCCAAACTTATACAGGAATTAGACAACTGGATGGATCTGCCTCTTTCGCTCTTGGGAAGGTGCCACCTGGTAAAAATGGTCAGCTTTGCACGCCTCCTGTATCCCCTTCAGACGATACCCTTACTCCTTAGACATAAGGATACAAAACTTTTAAACTCAGCAATCTCTAAATTCCTGTGGCGAGGCAAGAGACCCCGCATAGCCTTCTCTAAACTTCACCTTCCCAGGAGCGAAGGGGGTATTAACCTTCCCAATCTTAGAATGTATAACCTAGCATGTCTTTTGAGGGTAGGTCTGGACTGGATAACCCAAAAATCCCGCTGCTCAAATTACCCACTGGAAGCTGCAATGACCCATCCTTACTCCCTAGCTGCTCTTCTCCACTGCAAATGGAAACAATTAGATCCGTCACTGCAACACAACCTTTTACTGAGAGACACGGCTATTGCCTGGAGAGAAACACGGAAGAGCCTTAAGCTGTCTCCCTTCATCTCTAGACATCTCCCGATACAGGGTAACCCGAACTTTACCCCGGGGCTGGACCGCCAACCCTATGAAACATGGCGTCAACAGGGCCTCGACACCTTCTTCTCCTTATGTGACCCGGACTCTGGTCGAGCACTTCCCTTCCGCCGGCTAGCTGTCAAGTTCTCCTTGCCGGATTCATCCGCCTTCCACCATGGCCAATGCCTCAGCTTCTTGCAGAAAACTTGCAGGGCGGAACATGCAAGATTCCAATCCTCTTTCATCGAAGTAATTCTCCACAAAGACTCTTATGGCATCTCTGATATCTACAAACCTCTACTACTGAATACTACACCCTCTCTGGAATCATCCACGGTCTCTAACTGGGCCAAAGATTTCCCAAGTACCGATATTGTGGATAAGATCCTACACGGACTCCAATCAGTCTATAATTTGGTCCCAAATGAAACTTGGAGGAAAACCCAACTAAAAATTGCACATCGAGCGCACATACCTTTTCTACCTTCCTCACCTAAGTGTCAATCCGCTGCTTCTTTGTGCCCTCTATGCCAGCATCCTAGACCCTCCCTTACTCACCGCTATTGGTCTTGCCTGGTCATCTCCTCATTCTGGGATGGAATTTTGGCTTTTATCTTCAAGATAACACTCCTGAAACTCCCCAAGGACCCGCTTCTCCTCATCTTTGGGTATTGGGACCCCAAACTGCTCCCTTGGTTGGCTACCCCCACACCTCTGGGCAAGGAGTGGGCCTTGCTCTGCCTGTTACTCGCTAGGAGAACCATCCTAGCCAACTGGACAACCACGACTAAACCCTCTGTCCCACAAGTCGACAGGGAACTTATGCACTTCCTCTTTCGGGACAAATTGAATACTAGCCTTCTTCAAGCAAAAGCCAAACTACGCTTTCACAACAGATGGGGCTTGTATATGGCATCTAAACTCACCCCACGGGAACGAGCCCACCTTGAGGACCACTCCTTCATCCATAAGGGACACGCGTCAACGGCGATAATCGCTGCAACCTAAAACCGTACCAAGCGGGTCTCTGTGCTCCTGACTCTCTCTCCCCCTCACACGGGGACTCATCACCTTTCATGGACAGCCGGGATCTGTGCAGCACCTCTCCCCCCCCCCCCCCAATATGCAATGAACTACACCTGCTACTGACCACTCCCCCACTCCCCCCCCTCCCCGCTCCCCCCCATGGTTATTTTATTTCATATTTATTTTATTTCATATTCATTATATACTTTATTTTACCCTGTAGTTCGCTTTTATAAAACATACCAGGTTACCTTCTGACCTCCAGATCCATCCAGTTGAAGCTTCCCCTTCTCCCTTCTTTGGGGAGAATGGTAAGTCTTCCCTTAAGCAATGTACACAATGCTTAGTTACTACCAAACCCTAGGCTGTATGACTGTTTACACTCGATCTTTCTATTTCAATGAGAAAAATTTTCGTCTTTGTATTTTGTATTATTTGTTCTATGCCTTTTTCAATAAAATTTTATTTAAAAAAAAAAAAAAAAAAGCTTCTACAATACCCTTTACAACCTACCAACCCCACCGGGAGGACGACCCCTGATGGAGGCATATGTATCTTCCAGTCAGATCCCTACATTGTCACCTGAAAGCATAGCTGAGTTAGAAGCCCTGATCACTCCGCAAGAGCTGGAATTAGCCCTTAATAAGGCTAAACCCAGGAGGGCACCTGGGCCGGATGGCTTCACCCTCCCATATTATAGGACACTGTTCCCAACCCTCGGCCCTCTTATGGTGACCATCTTTAATGCCATAGGGAACACAGCCACCTTCGCTACTGATACCACTCAGGCCCATATCATGGTCATTCCCAAGGAAGGCAAGGACCCCTCGGCCTGTAGTAGTTACAGACCGATCTCGCTGTTGAACACTGATCTTAAACTATTCACCAAAATTTTAGCCTGTCACTTACAGTCCCTAGTCCATCTGGATCAGGTGGGTTTCATCCCTACGAGAGAGGCTAGAGACAGCACAACTAAAGTGTTGAACTTAATCCACATTGCGAACCAGACTCACACACCTTCCGTTTTCCTAAACACAGACGCAGAAAAAGCCTTTGATAGGGTTAACTGGGAATATATGTTCACTGTTCTCCGACACATAAGCTTAGGTGAAAAAATGATTGGATGGATTGCCCAATTATATACTACCCCAACGACACAAATTAAAGTGAATGGGATCTTATCGGAGCCCCTGCTAATTAAAAATGGAACCAGGCAGGACTGCCCATTATCCCCCCTTCGCTTTGCCCTATCCTTAGAACCCTTCCTATGTAAAATTAGGAATAATCCTGATATCCGAGGCCTGGTTGCGTGAGATGCCCAATTCAAGGTCTCTGCATATGCGGACGACTTGATGTTTTCCCTCTCAAACCCGGTAATATCCCTCCAGAACCTCCTCCGGGAATTCGAGGAGTACGGGTGGATCTCTAATCTTAAAATGAACTACACTAAATCGGAGGCCATGGGGGTAGCACTTCCGCAAGCAGCTATGCAAGTACTTCGTTCCAGCTTCAATTTTAAATGGACATCCACGGCATTGTCATACCTGGGGACTTCTGTCCCTGCAAATTTAAATCACATCTTTAAACTTAACTTCCCTCCCCTGCTGACTAGAACCCGGACCCTATTAGAATCCTGGAATAAGGGCCTTCACTCATGGTTTGGCAGATGTAACCTTATTAAGATGTGCATCTTGCCCAAATTCTTATATTTGCTGCAGGCATTACCCATCCTGGTCCCCACATTGTTCTTTAGATAAGTGCATGGTCTGTTCACTAGCTTCATTTAGGCACATAAAAAACTGAGACTAGCCCGGACCTTACTCTCCCTTCCCAAACTCCACGGCGGCCTTGCTGCCCCAGATGTAAAGAAATATTATCAAGCAGTACATCTCGGTAGAATTATAGATTGGTGCCGACACCAAGATCTGAAGCTGTAGATCCATCTAGAACAAGCCCAGATGCAGTTGCTGCTACAGGGTGCTGTCTGGTGCTATGAACACCACCCAACACACGTGAAGAGACATCCCCTGATACGGACGACACTCCAGGTGGGGTCACAGCTCTGCTCAAAAGGGTCTCTATCCACACCTAATTCTCCGCTCTACCCTATTATTGGGGACCCCCAAATTCTGAAAGTTATGTCCAATAGCAATCGCACACAAGCACGACACTTCCGGACGAATGGAGACTGGCCATCCATAGAGACGCTTTGTAACACAACGGGCCCTTATAAACAAGCTTTTTGGACTGCAGTCCAACTTAGACATTTCCTCCGAACTCTCCAGTCCCCCTGCGATTTGACGAAGCATTGACCGCCTGCTGTCCTGAATGGGGCACTTCCGAGAACGTTGTCCACGATGTACAACCTTCTTATCGCACCTGTGGATGACGCTCATTTGACCTTCCTGAAAAAATGGGAGAGGGAGTTGAACTGCACATTTACTCCGAGCCAGACTCAACGTATTGTAACATTGGCCCTAAAGTCTACCATCTGCACAAAAATACAAGAAACTAATTACAAGCTCCTGACGAGGTGGTACTTAATTTCTCAAGCTTTACATTCCCTCTATCGGAACACCTCAGCGATTTGCTGGAGATGTAGACAAGAGCAGGGCACATTGTTACATATATTTTAGTCATGTTCGAAGCTGTCTCACTTTTGGTCTACAGTCAGGACCATTATCCAAAAATTCACAGAGTACAATGTCCCCGATGATCCGGCCTTCTTTCTCCTACATGTAAATACCATGTCTACTAAAAAGTACAAAAAATCTATTCTATGTCACCTAGTAAATGCTGCTAGAGCATGTATACCGCTCCAATGGAAAAGCCAAGCTCCTCCATCGGTGGCGTCCTGGATTCGTAGGGTGGAGGACGTTAGTAAACTGGAAGACCTGATGCTCACTGGGAGGCAACAACAGGAAAAAGTTAAAAAAACATGGGCGCTCTGGCACCAGTTCATATTCTCACCTGAAGGTGTATCTCTGAGGACCTTATAATATAGTCGGCATTCTAGACTGCATATAAGATAAGGCAGCCCTGAATCAACCAGAATTCTCTCCCATTTCATTTACTTTTTTTTCCCCCCTTACCTTCCCCCTTCAGTGCTCCTTTCCCCACTCCTGATGGCCTCTGCCCTCTGGCACTGGGTTTTTGCTGGGGTAATGAGGTTCTGATGAGAGGAAGAGATGAGGGAGATGAACAGAATTAGGCTCTTAGTATGCTTCTGGCTTCTTAACCACTTACCGACCAGCGCACGACGATGTACGTCCTATTTTTGAAGAGGGATATCTTGGTAACGGCAGCAGCTGCTGCCACAACCGAGATATCCATCTCTTCAGGCACCGGTCGTCTGTACGATAACGATGGTCTCCGTGGCGGATTCGCTACAAGATCGCCGCTATCGGCGGCGGGAGAGGTGCCACCCCCCCTCCCGCCGCCCTCCTGCACCTTCCGCCGCTTACCGGAGCCATCGGTAGCGGCGGAGGCGATCGGGTCCTTTCGCTAGCTGGGTATGGAGACGAGTGAGGCTAAGATGGCCCCCACTCGTCTCTATGCCATAGGAGGGCGGCAGCGACGTCAAAACGTCACTTCCGCCCATACCTCTTAAAGGTATATTTTTTTTAAATGTCATTTTTTTTTTTTTTTTTTTTTGCATTTTAGTCCAAATATGAGATCTGAGGACTTTTTGACCCCAGATCTCATATTTAAGAGGACCTGTCATGCTTTTTTTCTATTACAAGGGATGTTTACATTTTTTTAAAACAGTGTAAAAATAAATAAAATCAATTAAAATAAATAATAAAAAAAAAAGGTTTTTAAAAACACCCCGTCACGACGAGCTTGCGCACAGAAGTGAGCGCATACGTGAGTAGCGCCGGCATATGAAAACGGTGGTCAAACCACACATGTGAGGTATTGCCACGATCGGTAGAGCGAGAGCAATAATTCTAGCGCTAGACCTCCTCTGTAACGCAAAAAATGCAACCTGTAGAATTTTTTAAATGTCGCTTATGGAGATTTTTGAGGCTAAAAGTTTGATGCCATTCCACGAGCGGGCGCAATTTTGAAGCGTGACATGTTGGGTATCAATTTACTCGGCATACCATTATCTTTCACAATATAAAAAAATTGGGCTAATTTTACTGTTGTCTTATTTTTTTATTCAAAAAAGTGAATTTTTTCCAAAAAAAGTGCGCTTGTAAGACCGCTGTGCAAATACGGTGTGAAAAAAAGTATTTCAATGACTGCCATTTTATTCTCTAGGGTGCTAGAAAAAAACAATATAAAATGTTTGGGGTTCTAAGTAATTTTCTAGCAAAAAAAAAACTGTTTTAAACATGTAAACACCAAATCTGAAAAAGAGGCCTGGTCCTTAAGTGGTTAATGAAGATTTTCTGCTCAAATAGGCAGTAGTAACCAGACGGTGGATCGAGCTAGATCTTTCATAGATTTATGTTAAGTATGCAATGTGAAGTGTGCGATTTGTATCTGCCTCTCCCTCGATCTCTGTGACAAATTCACTATGCACTCCCCTTCCCCCCCCCCCCCCCCCCCCACTCATGTATCCCACTTGTATGTTTTATGTTTAGTCCATGCTCATGTTGGGCATTGTTTTAAATAAATAAAATGTATATTTGAAAAAAAAAAAAAAAGTATTCAGATCGAAGCTGAATCCGGCTTCGTTTGGGTCTCAGCCTAGCCAGCAGATCAATGTGAATCAAACAACTACAAGTACCTACAGCTTTTACGGCTGTTGGCTTGTAGTTCTCAATAAACTAACATGGTTCTGTTGAGCACTGTGGTAGTTTATGGATTCTTTCTGTCAGTGTAAGACTGTCCGCCTATTCGATGTACAGGCAGACTGTTTACACTGGCAGTCTGCAGGGGAAGTGAATGGTCTCAGCAATCAGCTGATCCCTGGTTTAATGCTTTCCAGATTCCTAAAACAAAAAATAATAAATGCAATTTTTTTTACCTGCAAAAAAGAAATGTTAATTTATTATTTTTGTTATAAGGTGAACTTAAAATGTTGAAGGTTTTAATTTTTCACCTACATCTTTCAGAGTTTGTAAAAGACCCCCAAAACCACACATTTTCAGAAAGCACATAACCTATAGAATAAAAAATATGTGATACTGATTTTTTTTTAGGCACCACAATAAATGCGCAAATGTTCATCAAATACACTAAAATCCTTATTAGTGGATAAATACATGGAAAAATGTACAACATTCCTGCTAAATTCCTACTAAATAAAAAAAGCTAAACCTGTAATGAGTTAATAAATAACAAATATTTGTAAATTTTAAATTGTACTTTTTTGTGATATGGTGAAAACTGAAGGTACACAAAACTTTAAATAACATCAATTTACTCTAAAAATCCGGACGTTACCATTTTTCACTTACAGCTTTTAAAATTTGAATGACCCCCAAAATCATACTTTTTCTGAAAGCTCTGCAATAATTGCACAAATGTTCATCAAATCGCTATTTTCACACAAAAAAACAAACAAACACTAAAGCGTACTTAAGTGTAGGCCTTTAGAGGGCTGTGTTTGCTTTCATGTGGATGCACAGGTGCTCCATGCATTCCCATGATGGAAGTCCCATTTATGTCAATTGGAATGCAATGGCTGCACGGGCATAGACACTGCTCCCAATCTGACATTCATGTGGGTGCACAAACCCAAATGCAGACAGTGTGAGTTCAGAGACATGCACCCGGAGCCACATGGATGTCAAGTTGGAAGCAACGACTGTGCTTGTGCAGTTTCTACATCCCAAATGACATCAATGGGATCACCCGTACAGGAATGCACAGAACACCTGTGCATCCCTGTGCAGGTAAAAACAACCTTGCTGGGATGTGCACTGTGTATGCCCTGTCTGCACAAGGCCTTACTATGTTTTTTTTTTACAATTTTATTTTTAATATTTTGTTAGGGGGAATTTGGTGAGATATCAGAGGTCTAAACAGACCCGATGTCTCTTTTTTGAGACAGAGAAAGGGACCTAAGACCATCCCTTTCTCTGCAGCCTGAGCTGCACATTACATTAATCATGAATGAATAAGGGTTCTGTATAGAGACTCCTATTCATTCATAAACTTACACATAGTAAAAACAGTTTACTATGCTCAGTTATCAAGGGACACAGGAGCAATCGGTAGTGAATGCTGACTATGTCCATTGTAGGAAATGGAGGGCACTGGTAAACACATTTCAATTTTGCTTGTTGCTAATTTGATGCACCATCACTCCCATGGGTGGACAGCACTTTTGAAGCCGGCTATAAGAAGCCAGAAACATTAGTAAGTTCTCAAAGTTGTTATTTTTTTTTTTTTTTTGCATAAACATTTTATTGAAAACATTTGAATCGCTATTTTCACACAAAAAACAAACAAACACTAAAGCGTACTTAAGTGTAGGCCTTTAGAGGGCTGTGTTTGCTTTCATGTGGATGCACAGGTGCTCCATGCATTCCCATGATGGAAGTTCCATTTATGTCAATTGGAATGCAATGGCTGCACGGGCATAGACACTGCTCCCAATCTGACATTCATGTGGGTGCACAAACCCAAATGCAGACAGTGTGAGTTCAGAGACATGCACCCGGAGCCACATGGATGTCAAGTTGGAAGCAACGACTGTGCTTGTGCAGTTTCTACATCCCAATTGACATCAATGGGATCACCCGTACAGGAATGCACAGAACACCTGTGCATCCCTGTGCAGGTAAAAACAACCTTGCTGGGATGTGCACTGTGTATGCCCTGTGTGCACAAGGCCTTACTATGTTTTTTTTTTACAATTTTATTTTTAATATTTTGTTAGGGGGAATTTGGGAGCAATCGGTAGTGAATGCTGACTATGTCCATTGTAGGAAATGGAGGGCACTGGTGAACACATTTCAATTTTGCTTGTTGCTAATTTGATGCACCATCACTCCCATGGGTGGACAGCACTTTTGAAGCCGGCTATAAGAAGCCAGAAACATTAGTAAGTTCTCAAAGTTGTTATTTTTTTTTTTTTTTTTTGGTCATGCATGCAATTTAATTTTAACTTGCTTTAATTAAAACTCCTGTCTTTGGTTCTCATTCTTGAAGACAATGCTATTAATTTAACGGTTATGAAAAAACAAAACAAAAAAAAACAACAACATCGTTAATGATCATGATATGAAAAGCCCATTTTGTTGTTATTTTTTATTTTTTTTTGCATAAACATTTTATTGAAAACATTTGAATCGCTATTTTCACACAAAAACAAACAAACACTAAAGCGTACTTAAGTGTAGGCCTTTAGAGGGCTGTGTTTGCTTTCATGTGGATGCACAGGTGCTCCATGCATTCCCATGATGGAAGTTCCATTTATGTCAATTGGAATGCAATGGCTGCACGGGCATAGACACTGCTCCCAATCTGACATTCATGTGGGTGCACAAACCCAAATGCAGACAGTGTGAGTTCAGAGACATGCACCCGGAGCCACATGGATGTCAAGTTGGAAGCAACGACTGTGCTTGTGCAGTTTCTACATCCCAATTGACATCAATGGGATCACCCGTACAGGAATGCACAGAACACCTGCGCATCCCTGTGCAGGTAAAAACAACCTTGCTGGGATGTGCACTGTGTATGCCCTGTGTGCACAAGGCCTTACTATGTTTTTTTTTTACAATTTTATTTTTAATATTTTGTTAGGGGGAATTTGGGAGCAATCGGTAGTGAATGCTGACTATGTCCATTGTAGGAAATGGAGGGCACTGGTGAACACATTTCAATTTTGCTTGTTGCTAATTTGATGTACCATCACTCCCATGGGTGGACAGCACTTTTGAAGCCGGCTATAAGAAGCCAGAAACATTAGTAAGTTCTCAAAGTTGTTATTTTTTTTTTTGCATAAACATTTTATTGAAAACATTTGAATAGAGCATATACATAGATGACTCTATGAGCCCAAAATAGTAAAATAGTAACATAGGCATATTGCAGCCAAACAGAAATATAATATAACATGTCTAAACATCTCTAAACAATAGACATGTGCATTCATTTTCATCTGAATGCATTTTAGTCTGAATCTCAGGTATTTTTGTTATCGTTTTAACAAAAGATAATGAACATGCAGAATCCAAAAATCGAAAAACTCTACATAAACAAATGCTTTATTTTTCATTGTGACAACAGTTCGATATAGATAAGAGATTCGACATGACGCTGACAATAGCAATCTGTGTCCATCAACCTGTGGTCGAGTGTGCCTAACCTTAGCTCTATTAGTCCAAGATTATTCTACATAGAGAGAAAAGATTCAACATAGAGAGAAAAGATTTGACATAGAGAGAAAATGTTTGACATTATAGAGACAATAGCAAAAAAGGTCGAATGTGCCTAACCTAACTCTATTAGTCCAAGATTATTCGACATAGAGAGAAAAGATTCAACATGAAGATTCGACGAAGCAGTCGCCGCGAGCAGACATTTGGTGGTCAAATGCTCTGCCCATAGACTATAGAAGAATTCTTTTTTTATCAATAAAAGTTTATTGAGGCATTTGACATCACAATACAGTACAATAAAAAATAAGAAACAGTCTTGGGCTCAAGCCCAAAATGCATAAAACAACATATTGTTCAGTCATAAAAACCGCTACAGAGTACCTTATATTTTGGTAACATAAAACAGCAGGGAGAGGAAGAACCTCCCATTTTAAATCAAGACCTCTGTAAGTGCGGGATCCAAAGAAATAACCAACCAGATACCCCCGATAATCTAGGCACTAATATACCTTCAACTGGTGGGGGTAAATTTTAAGTGTCTGTAGAGAAAGGGGAGAGAAAAAGGTTGGGGGTGAAAAGAGAAGTGGGGGGGGGGAGGGGTGGGAGAAAGAAAAAAAAGGGGGGGGGGGACCGTGACCTGAGAAATGTGCAGCCCACCACACATTGAGTGTGGTGTGAGACATAAGTAGCAAAAACCTATGAACAGATTGTGCTGAATACACTAGCTGACTTCAGAGCGGCAACAGGGGTGCTACATTATAATCCTGTATAAAACAGCAGGCCGATAAGCATAATCGTTTAAAACTCTAATACTCTAATACAAGGCCTAGGTTATGTCACATAAAACCATCTTACTGCTAACCAGGTAGATGTATAGCAGCTAGGAGTTCAGCCACTTTGAAGTTTCGCAAAAGTGTCTGAGTATTTGAAGGTAAACCAAGGTCTCCATAGTCTGTGGAATTTGTCAGTCCTCTCTGCAGCCATCGCCACCGTTTCCTCCATTTTATATAGGGAGTCCACCTCTGACAGCCACTCTCTCAAGGAGGGAGGGCGCGTGGGCTTCCAGTGTCTAGGAATGATCGCTTTAGCGGCGTTCAGCAGGTGGCGCACCACTGATTTTTTGTATTTTCCTAGCGAGTAGCTGGAGATGTGGAGTAAACAGCATTCAGGTGTAAGAGCAATGCCTGTCTCCGTGATGGCACGAATCTGCGTGCAGATTCCATCCCAAAACTCCCGTAAGCTCGGACAGTCCCACCATATATGTATCATATCACCCTTATCACCTCCACATCTCCAGCAGGACTCCGACGTGCCCGGATACCATTTATTGAGTCTAACTGGTGTAAGGTACCAATTCGTCAGGACTTTGTATGCTGTTTCTTGTGTGCTAGTGCTTATGGAGCATTTGTGTGCCAATATGCATGCATTGCTCCATTGCTCGTCCGTAAAGGTCTTGGAGAAAAATATCTCCCAGTCTTGTTTATGTCTGGTTGAGCGGTCCGTCCTGGAGGCCTGTAGCCAATTGTAGATCAGGGATGTCGCCCCTCTCACAGGTTCACCCGTGATGCACAATTGTTCAAACCACGTCTGTTCTCTTAAAACGTGTGATCTATTGGTCGCGCAGTGAACATAATCATGTAGTTGTCTGTATTGCCAGTATGTGAAGTGTTTTGCCTGTAGGTCCTGCGCCAAGTCCCGAAAGGTCTTAAGTTTGTTCCTCTCTAAGCAATGTGCAACAGTCGTAGGTGTCCCATCGGCTCTATGTGGGAAAGACACCGTGGAGTGTCCAGACGCAAACGAGGGATTGTGAGCCAGGGGTGTCAAGTGACCCGGTGTGGAGGCCAATCCACATCGTCGCGATGTTTCCCCAAAGACCTCTAAAGTCGGCCCTATCAGGGGGTGAGTCTTCAGTATTGCCGGTCGAGCTTCCTTAGCCACCCATGGCAGGAACCTCAACGGGGTTTTTGTCAGTCCGGCTTCCAGTCCCACCCAATCTTTAGTCGTGGCATGGCAGTTCCAGTCCAGAATGCGGACTAGGTGTGCTGCATAGTAGTAGAATCTGAAGTTTGGTAGGTTAATCCCCCCTTTTGCCTTTGGCAACGTCAAGGTTGAGAGGTTAATGCGAGGCTTCTTGTTGGCCCATATAAAATTTCTCACTATTGCTGTCAGATGGACAAAGAACCGCCTGGGCAGTTTAATGGGAAGAGTGTGAAAAAGGTACAGTACCCTCGGTAGTATTGTCATCTTAATGGCAGCCGCCCTCCCGAACCATGATAACGGGTGAGAGTGCCAGGCCCGAAGTTCTGTACGTAGGTCGCTCAAAAAGGGTTGAAAATTTTGGGTGTAAAGACTGTCTGAGTTGGGCGTAAGCCAAATTCCTAGATACTTGAGTTTGTGATCCACCCACTTAAAGGGGCAATTAGACCTGGCAGTCCGCAGGCACGCAGGACCTAGGGACACGTTCAGTGCCTCCGATTTCTCGCAGTTGATTTTAAAATTGGAAAGGTATCCAAATATCTCAAATTCAGTCAATAAGTTGGGAATCGAAATGTGGGGCTGGGTCAGGATGAATAAAAGATCATCCGCGTAGGCGGCTAGCTTGAAGTGTGCGAGTCCCTGCCTAAGGCCGCTAATTGATGGGTTTGCATTGATCATGCGAATGCACGGCTCAAGTGCAAGGATAAACAGTATTGGCGACAACGGGCAACCTTGGCGTGTACCGTTACGTATGTTTACAGGTTCTGAAAGGGACCCATTTATTTTCAGGCGAGCCGTCGGGTGTTGGTACAGCGCCGAGATCCAAGCCATTAGTCGCGGCTGGAAACCTACCCGCCCGCACACTGCGAACATGAAATCCCACGCCACTGTGTCGAAGGCCTTCTCCGCGTCCGTGGACAGGAGAAGGCCCTCGACAGTGCTCCCCCCAATGCAATGTAAGAGACTCACCACCTTGATGACATTATCCCGGGCCTCTCTCCCGGGCATTAGTGATGGACGAACTTCCGACGGGACGTTTCGCGAACGCGAAACGCGAACGGGCACAAACGTTCGCGAAAACGACCGTTCGCCGCGGGCTCCATTGACTTCAATGGGAGGCGAATTTCGCAAACCTTTAGGTCGAATTTGCGGCCACGTGGTAATTATTAGGGGGTAGCACGTAGTCCCACCACCTGGACAATAGCATAATACATGTATGAGGTGAATTTGGGATCGATAACTACAAGCATTTTTTTTTTATTTGGGAAATTGTTCTGACAATTCAGGACTATGGAGCTAATGAAGGCAATGGAGGAGAGGGAAGGTCAGGGACCAGGGTAGGCAAACAAGAGGGTGCAGGAGATACAGAGCACTGACAGCAGCACCGTAATACAGAGCACTGACATCAGCACCGTGACATACAGCGCTGACAGCAGCTCCGTGACATACAGCGCTGACAGCAGCACCGTGACATACAGCGCTGACAGCAGCTCCGTGACATACAGCGCTGACAGCAGCTCCGTGACATACAGCGCTGACAGCAGCACCGTGACATACAGCGCTGACAGCAGCTCCGTGACATACAGCGCTGACAGCAGCTCCGTGACATACAGCGCTGACAGCAGCTCCGTGACATACAGCACTGACAGCAGCTCCGTGACATACAGCGCTGACAGCAGCTCCGTGACATACAGCGCTGACAGCAGCACCGTGACATACAGCGCTGACAGCAGCTCCGTGACATACAGCGCTGACAGCAGCTCCGTGACATACAGCGCTGACAGCAGCTCCGTGACATACAGCACTGACAGCAGCTCCGTGACATACAGCGCTGACAGCAGCTCCGTGACATACAGCGCTGACAGCAGCACCGTGACATACAGCGCTGACAGCAGCTCCGTGACATACAGCGCTGACAGCAGCTCCGTGACATACAGCGCTGACAGCAGCTCCGTGACATACAGCGCTGACAGCAGCTCCGTGACATACAGCGCTGACAGCAGCTCCGTGACATACAGCGCTGACAGCAGCTCCGTGACATACAGCGCTGACAGCAGCTCCGTGACATACAGCGCTGACAGCAGCTCCGTGACATACAGCGCTGACAGCAGCTCCGTGACATACAGCGCTGACAGCAGCACCGTAAGCAGCCCCAGGAGGAAGTCAGCACAGCACAGGGATGGTGTGATCCCCTCATAATAAGAACCCCCAGGAGGAAGTCAGCACAGCACAGGGATGGTGTGATCCCCTCATAATAAGAACCCCCAGGAGGAAGTCAGCACAGCACAGGGATGGTGGGAGCCCCTCATAATAAGAACACCCAGGAGGAAGTCAGCACAGCACAGGGATGGTGGGAACCCCTCATAATAAGCAGCCCCAGTAGAAATATGACACCGCTCAACCTCTTCAAAGAGGAGGGTAGGGGCATATAGTACGGTGTGCTTTTTTGGGTCAGGGAAGTGAGCCAAATGAATTAAGAAGGTCTGTGTGCTTGATTCCAAAAATTGTTTATAGACATATACATGGTCTACTGATCACATGTGTTGAATTCCTCCGAGATCCATGCCTCATTCATTTTTAGAAATGTGAGGTAGTTAACACTGTGGTGAGCTAGGCGAGTACGCTTATCGGTCACAATCCCCCCTGCTGCGCTGAACGTCCTTTCGGACAGGACACTGGATGAGGGGCAAGCCAACAGTTCGATTGCAAATTGGGCAAGCTCTGGCCAGAGGTCAAGCCTGCCCACCCAGTAGTCTAGGGGTTCATCACTCCTCAGAGCGTCCACATCGGCCGTTAACCCAATGTAGTCGGACACCTGACGGTCTAGGCGTTCCCTGATGCTGGATCCGGATGACACCTGTCGATGGGTCGGCTGAAAGAATGACCTCATATCCGAAGTCACCAACACATCTTCAAACCGGCCTCTTCTTGCAGGCGCTGTTGGATTGGTACCCGCAAATCCTTCTCTGGGAGTGGGAATTGCTCCTCTGCCAGCGCACGCAAAAGCAGAATGCAGCATTTCTCGAAGCAAGGCCTGGAAGTGCTGCATTCTGACAGCCCTCTGCGACGGCGGTAACATTTCCGCCATTTTGTGTTTGTACCGGGGGTCTAAGTACGTTGCCACCCAGTACTGGTCCTTGACCCTCATGCTTTTTATACGGGGGTCCCTATTAAAACACTGGAGCATGAAGGCCCCCATTTGCACTAAAGTGGAAGCGGTGTGGTGGCCTGGCTCCTGCTCATCATCCAGGATAATGTCGTCCTCTTCATTCTCCTCTCCCCATCCTCGCACAACAGGGATCCCAGAAAGGTTTAAAGCATGCTCTTCTTGCTCCTGCTCATCCGCCCCGGCACCATCCTCCTCTGACTCCTCATCAGACTCCTGTTGTTGACTTGTCTCAGATAGAGTAGCCCCCCCTGGGAATTCATCCAGCATTGCGACTTCCTCATCTTCCCGCTCCTGCTCCTCCACAGCCTGATCAATGACACGACGCAATGCACGCTCCAGAAAGAAGGCATAAGGTACCATGTCACTGATGGCGCCATGGCTGCGACTGACCAGTTTGGTGATCTCCTCAAATGGCCGCAGAAGTCTGCATGTGTCGCGCATGAGCAGCCACTGGCGCGGTGAAAAAAAACCCAGCTCCCCAGAACCGTTTCTTTCGCAGAGTTCATACAGGTAGACGTTAACTGCACGTTTCTGCTGGAGCAGCCTATCAAGCATATAGAAGGTTGAGTTCCATCGCGTCGGGCAATCGCAAATAAGACGTCTGACCGGCAGATGGTGTCGCCGCTGAATGTCAGCAAGGCGAGCCATGGCCGTGTAAGATCTTCTGAAATGGGCCGAGATTTTCCTTGCCTGCCGCAAGATGTCCTGGACCCCAGGGTATTTGACAAGGAATCGCTGCACGACCAAGTTTAAGACGTGTGCCATGCACGGCACGTGCGTGATTTTGCCCTGTTTCAATGCGCTAAGCAGATTGGCACCGTTGTCACACACCACTTTACCAACTGTCAAATTGAGCGGTGTTAGCCACTCATCTGCCTGTGAACGCAAAGCTGAAAGGAGTGCCGGGCCAGTGTGGCTCTTTGCTTCCAGGCACAACAGACGCAGCACGGCATGGCAACGTCTCACCTGGCATGTGGAATAGGTTCTGGGGAGCTTGGGCGGTGCAGTGGAAGAGACGCTAGCAGCGGAAAAGGAGGAGGCAGCTGAGGAGGAGAGGGAGGAGGATGGAGTAGGAGGAGGAGAAGAAGAGTCAGGCCTGCATGCAATCCGTGGCGGTAAAACCAAATCTACACGGGTGCCACGGGTTACATGCTTGACGGCCGTCAGAAGGTTCACCCAGTGGGCAGTAAAACTGATATACCTTCCCTGCCCGTGTTTGCTAGACCACGTGTCTGTGGTCAGATGTATCTTGGCACCGACACTGTGTGCCAGAGATACATTCACTTGCCGCTGAACATGGCCATATAGCTCTGGGATGCCCTTCTCTGAGAAATACTTCCTTCCTGGGACCTTCCATTGTGGTGTTCCAATGGCCACAAATTTGCGAAAGGCCTCCGAGTCCACCAGTTTATATGGCAGTAGTTGGCGGGCTATGAGTTCTGACAAGCCAGCCGCCAACCGTTGGGCAAGAGGGTTATCCGGCGTCATCATTTTTTTACGCTCAAACATTAGGCCCACGGAAGCCTGCCTTTTTGCAGAAAAATGTGAGCTTGGCGTGATGGAAGGTGGAGTGGAGGACAATTGTGAGGAGAGAGGAGAAGGAGAAGTAGAAGACGAGGCTGGACGGTGAGAGCCTGCAGTGTGGCTTTGTGTGTTCCGTTGCTCCCACTGGGCTCGGTGATGGCTGCTCATGTGCCTTCTTAAGGCGGTCGTCCCTAGGTGAGTATTGGGCTTACCGCGACTAACGCGTTGACTGCAAAGATTGCAGATGGCAACGCTATTGTCAGCAGCGGACACGTTAAAAAAAGCCCACACTGCGGAGCCATGTGCCGGTGTCCTGGGAGCGCCAGATGTGACCGTACATGGTCGATGACTCGCTCCTGATACATTTGCAGTCTGCTTTGTCCCTGCTGTGCAATGTAAGTCATTGCTGCTTCTCCTCCCTATCTGCTGGTCCATATCTCCCTCTGAACTCCCCTCCTCTTCCTCTCTTGTGGGCACCCACGTGACATCACTAGACACGTCATCATCAACGTCACCTTCCCCACCGCTATAAGTAGAGTAGGCAGCAACACCGGGGACCAACCTCCTCCTTGGGCTGATCTGGGTACTGGCGTCAGACTGCTGAGTAGCGCTTGTTGCTGCCTCCTCTTCCTGATCCAATACCAAGAGTGGCTGCGCATCAGAAATGTCCTCTTGATATGGATCGGAAAATAATTCCAGTGACTCAAGCGGAAGGTATGTGGTGGTGGTGGTGGTGGTCGTGTTGTTGGTGGTAGTGTCTTTGGGGGTGCACATAGCAGAGAGTGAAGAAGAGGGTGCAGATCGAGAGGATGAGGAGGGTGCAGAAGAATAAGGCTGAGTGAGCCACTCAACCAAGTCTGGTGCGTCCTTTAAAGTAATTGAACGCACCTTCTGCAACTTCCCACTTTGGCTCAAGGCTGTTGCTCCTGCCCTACCCCTACCACCCCTGCGGAAGGGCCTGCCTCTTCCTCTGCCTGTCATTTTTTAAATCACCCTGTGACAAAACTCTTAGTCCCTATACCGCTGAAGGACTGCTGCAGTATAGGGCAGCGGTCAGCAGTAGTGCACGTCAACCCTATGTATTGTGGACCGATAGCGGTCCTTACAGAACAGCAGACTGTACTGCACTCAGGCCTATGTACCGTAGCACCCTATACCAAGTTACCAGTCCTTATAAAAACTTTTGTGGACCAAGCAGGTTGTGTGTTAGTGATTAGCAGACTGTACGTCAGTCCCTATACCAATGAAGGACTGCTGCAGTATAGGGCAGCGGTCAGCAGTAGTGCACGGCAACCCTATGTATTGTGGACCGATAGCGGTCCTTACAGAACAGCAGACTGTACTGCACTCAGGCCTATGTACCGTAGCACCCTATACCAAGTTACCAGTCCTTATAAGAACTTTTGTGGACCAAGCAGGTTGTGTGTTAGTGATTAGCAGACTGTACGTCAGTCCCTATACCAATGAAGGACTGCTGCAGTATAGGGCAGCGGTCAGCAGTAGTGCACGGCAACCCTATGTATTGTGGACCGATAGCGGTCCTTACAGAACAGCAGACTGTAACGCACTCAGGCCTATGTACCGTAGCACCCTATACCAAGTTACCAGTCCTTATAAGAACTTTTGTGGACCAAGCAGGTTGTGTGTTAGTGATTAGCAGACTGTACGTCAGTCCCTATACCAATGAAGGACTGCTGCAGTATAGGGCAGCGGTCAGCAGTAGTGCACGGCAACCCTATGTATTGTGGACCGATAGCGGTCCTTACAGAACAGCAGACTGTAACGCACTCAGGCCTATGTACCGTAGCACCCTATACCAAGTTACCAGTCCTTATAAGAACTTTTGTGGACCAAGCAGGTTGTGTGTTAGTGATTAGCAGACTGTACGTCAGTCCCTATACCAATGAAGGACTGCTGCAGTATAGGGCAGCGGTCAGCAGTAGTGCACGGCAACCCTATGTATTGTGGACCGATAGCGGTCCTTACAGAACAGCAGACTGTACTGCACTCAGGCCTATGTACCGTAGCACCCTATACCAAGTTACCAGTCCTTATAAGAACTTTTGTGGACCAAGCAGGTTGTGTGTTAGTGTTTAGCAGACTGTGCGTCAGTCCCTATACCGCTGAAGGACTGCTGCAGTATAGGGCAGCGGTCAGCAGTAGTGCACGGCAACCCTATGTATTGTGGACCGATAGCGGTCCTTACAGAACAGCAGACTGTAACGCACTCAGGCCTATGTACCGTAGCACCCTATACCAAGTTACCAGTCCTTATAAGAACTTTTGTGGACCAAGCAGGTTGTGTGTTAGTGATTAGCAGACTGTACGTCAGTCCCTATACCAATGAAGGACTGCTGCAGTATAGGGCAGCGGTCAGCAGTAGTGCACGGCAACCCTATGTATTGTGGACCGATAGCGGTCCTTACAGAACAGCAGACTGTACTGCACTCAGGCCTATGTACCGTAGCACCCTATACCAAGTTACCAGTCCTTATAAGAACTTTTGTGGACCAAGCAGGTTGTGTGTTAGTGTTTAGCAGACTGTGCGTCAGTCCCTATACCGCTGAAGGACTGCTGCAGTATAGGGCAGCGGTCAGCAGTAGTGCACGGCAACCCTATGTATTGTGGACCGATAGCGGTCCTTACAGAACAGCAGACTGTAACGCACTCAGGCCTATGTACCGTAGCACCCTATACCAAGTTACCAGTCCTTATAAGAACTTTTGTGGACCAAGCAGGTTGTGTGTTAGTGTTTAGCAGACTGTGCGTCAGTCCCTATACCGCTGAAGGACTGCTGCAGTATAGGGCAGCGGTCAGCAGTAGTGCACGGCAACCCTATGTATTGTGGACCGATAGCGGTCCTTACAGAACAGCAGACTGTAACGCACTCAGGCCTATGTACCGTAGCACCCTATACCAAGTTACCAGTCCTTATAAGAACTTTTGTGGACCAAGCAGGTTGTGTGTTAGTGATTAGCAGACTGTACGTCAGTCCCTATACCAATGAAGGACTGCTGCAGTATAGGGCAGCGGTCAGCAGTAGTGCACGGCAACCCTATGTATTGTGGACCGATAGCGGTCCTTACAGAACAGCAGACTGTAACGCACTCAGGCCTATGTATCGTAGCACCCTATACCAAGTTACCAGTCCTTATAAGAACTTTTGTGGACCAAGCAGGTTGTGTGTTAGTGATTAGCAGACTGTACGTCAGTCCCTATACCAATGAAGGACTGCTGCAGTATAGGGCAGCGGTCAGCAGTAGTGCACGGCAACCCTATGTATTGTGGACCGATAGCGGTCCTTACAGAACAGCAGACTGTAACGCACTCAGGCCTATGTACCGTAGCACCCTATACCAAGTTACCAGTCCTTATAAGAACTTTTGTGGACCAAGCAGGTTGTGTGTTAGTGATTAGCAGACTGTACGTCAGTCCCTATACCAATGAAGGACTGCTGCAGTATAGGGCAGCGGTCAGCAGTAGTGCACGGCAACCCTATGTATTGTGGACCGATAGCGGTCCTTACAGAACAGCAGACTGTAACGCACTCAGGCCTATGTACCGTAGCACCCTATACCAAGTTACCAGTCCTTATAAGAACTTTTGTGGACCAAGCAGGTTGTGTGTTAGTGTTTAGCAGACTGTGCGTCAGTCCCTATACCGCTGAAGGACTGCTGCAGTATAGGGCAGCGGTCAGCAGTAGTGCACGGCAACCCTATGTATTGTGGACCGATAGCGGTCCTTACAGAACAGCAGACTGTAACGCACTCAGGCCTATGTACCGTAGCACCCTATACCAAGTTACCAGTCCTTATAAGAACTTTTGTGGACCAAGCAGGTTGTGTGTTAGTGATTAGCAGACTGTACGTCAGTCCCTATACCAATGAAGGACTGCTGCAGTATAGGGCAGCGGTCAGCAGTAGTGCACGGCAACCCTATGTATTGTGGACCGATAGCGGTCCTTACAGAACAGCAGACTGTAACGCACTCAGGCCTATGTACCGTAGCACCCTATACCAAGTTACCAGTCCTTATAAGAACTTTTGTGGACCAAGCAGGTTGTGTGTTAGTGATTAGCAGACTGTACGTCAGTCCCTATACCAATGAAGGACTGCTGCAGTATAGGGCAGCGGTCAGCAGTAGTGCACGGCAACCCTATGTATTGTGGACCGATAGCGGTCCTTACAGAACAGCAGACTGTAACGCACTCAGGCCTATGTACCGTAGCACCCTATACCAAGTTACCAGTCCTTATAAGAACTTTTGTGGACCAAGCAGGTTGTGTGTTAGTGTTTAGCAGACTGTGCGTCAGTCCCTATACCGCTGAAGGACTGCTGCAGTATAGGGCAGCGGTCAGCAGTAGTGCACGGCAACCCTATGTATTGTGGACCGATAGCGGTCCTTACAGAACAGCAGACTGTAACGCACTCAGGCCTATGTACCGTAGCACCCTATACCAAGTTACCAGTCCTTATAAGAACTTTTGTGGACCAAGCAGGTTGTGTGTTAGTGATTAGCAGACTGTACGTCAGTCCCTATACCAATGAAGGACTGCTGCAGTATAGGGCAGCGGTCAGCAGTAGTGCACGGCAACCCTATGTATTGTGGACCGATAGCGGTCCTTACAGAACAGCAGACTGTAACGCACTCAGGCCTATGTACCGTAGCACCCTATACCAAGTTACCAGTCCTTATAAGAACTTTTGTGGACCAAGCAGGTTGTGTATTAGTGTTTAGCAGACTGTGCGTCAGTCCCTATACCGCTGAAGGACTGCTGCAGTATAGGGCAGCGGTCAGCAGTAGTGCACGGCAACCCTATCTATTGTGGACCGATAGCGGTCCTTACAGAACAGCAGACTGTACCGCACCCAAGCCTATGTACCGTAGCACCCTAGACAGACCAAGTTACCAGTCCTTATAAGAACTTTTGTGGAACAAGTGAGTTGTGAATGATTAGCAGACTGCAGCAGAAGGGCAGCAGTCAAGTATAATATTCTTTCTATATTTGGAAGAAAGAATATTATACGTGTACAAGCCTATTACCGTACCACTGATACCAGTCCTGAAAAGAACCTTTGTGGAACTAATAGTAACAGCAAGTCTTTAAAATTATCCTCACTGCCTGACAACACTGCTTCCTGCCTGTCCCTATACAAATTGGCAAAAAAGAGTAGGCTGGAACGATTAGCTGGAACAGCTCTTTTGTGGACCTGATAGTAACAGCTAATGATGATGATGATGATGATGATGAAGAAAGACTAATCTGGCTGAGCTGTCCCTAAAATAGCAGCATACAGCGCTCTGTCCCTTTATCTAAACTGACAAAAGAAACTCAGGCTGCTGACCTAACACCTATACCAGTCCTGAAAAGAACTTTTGTGTACCAAATAGCTAGCGTTTTCTCTGTCCCTACTCCACACAGGATCCTTTCCCTACAGTGACAGAAGAAAGAATGTAAAATGGCCACCGGATCGGGTGTATTTATAGGTTAGGGGGAATGTCCAAGTGTCCATGAGCTGTCATGTCTCAATTGGTTGTCCTGTAACACATGATAAACGTGTCACGAAAGGTTAAAGTTCTTGTATACATTAAACACGTAAGTCCGCCGGGGCGAACGACGGAAAAAGGCGTTCGAACCCGCGGACGGCGAAAGTCGGAAATTCGCCGCGAAACGACCGCCGGGCGAACCGTTCGGCCATCACTACCGGGCATAAATCCCGCCTGCTCCGGCCCAATCAACGCAGGCAGAAGTGTGCTCAGCCTTGTAGCTATGATCTTTGACAGAAGCTTTATATCTAAGTTGAGCAGCGAAATCGGCTGGTAGCTTGAGCAAACACTAGGGTCCTTCCCCGATTTGGGGAGCACCGTAATGTGCGCCAAGTTAAAGGTTGGTGGGACCTCCTGGAGCACGGAGAGAGAATTCAAGGCCTTCAGTAAGGGTGTCACCAATAGAGGCGCAAAGGTCTTATAGTAGATGGCCGAAAAGCCATCTGGGCCTGGGCTCTTCCCGGTTTTCAATGCTTGAATAGCCTGGGTGAGCTCCGAGGCTGCAATAGGTCTGTCCAGTTCCCTGGCGTCATCTGCCGAGAGACCCGGCATACCACTGCGTTGAATGTACTGTTCTATGATCTCGCGTCTCGACCCTTCTACCATTGCTGGCTTATGCGAGGGCGGTATGTTATATAGCTTAAAGAAAAATCTATGGAATTCCGCCGCAATACCTTCTGTATCATGTATCAGTCGGTTCTCACGGTTCCTGATCTGGGTGATGGTATGGGAGGCCCGCACCCCCCTCAATGCTCGTGCCAAAAATTTGCCACTTTTGTTGCCATGTTCGTAAAAAAAGCCCCGACGGAAGAACAAAATCCGCTTGGCCTGTAGGTCTAGCTTATCCTGAAGAGCCCTGCGTGCCAGCAGGAGATCATCAGCTAGGGCTACTGCCGCTGACCTCTTGTGTTGTGCTTCTAGAGCCCTTACTCTTGCGAAAGTGTCTTTTAAGTCCTGTTCCGCTACTTTTTTCTTCTGTGCTGCCAGGCCCATCAGTCTGCCCCTGAGGACACATTTGTGTGCCTCCCATACCGTCATATGGGAAACGTCAGCAGTCGTATTTTCTCTAAAATAGTGTTGTATAGTCTCCCTTATCTGTTCCAAGGTCGTGGGGTCCGTCAACAATGCGGGATTCAGTCGCCAGCTACTCGACTGTCGACGAGTCGTCTGTAGTGTTAATGTCAGGGAGATCGGCGCGTGATCGGACACCGATCTCGTCCCAATGCGTGCGTCTAGCATAGTAGGCAAGTCCCTTTGTGTCAGAAATAGAAAGTCTATGCGAGTGTATTTGTTGTGGATAGCGGAAAAATAAGTGTAATCTCTACCCTGGGGGTGCTTGACCCGCCACGTGTCCATCAGCGCCATAGAGTGCAGCAGAGACCTTATTTTCTTAAGTTTACGATACGAAATCGCGGACTTGCCATCTGAGGTATCCTGGAGGGGGTCCAACGAGATATTGAAATCCCCCCCCAGGAGTATGCACCCCGCGGCAAACCCAGAGAGCTCATCAATCAACCTCTGACAAAAGCTCACATGTGCTACATTTGGGAAGTAGACATTCGCCAGCGTGATGGGGAATCCCCCCACCGTTCCCTTGAGGAAGAGGAACCGTCCCTCAGGATCTGCTAGTTGCTGTGTGAGCTCGAATCCAGAATCTCTTCCCAGCAGGATTGAGACCCCTTTAGTCTTCGAGTCAGGGCTAGCCGCATGAAATGCTTTTGGGAAGCATTGGTTCGTCAATTTAGGAATCGCACTAGCCCTGAAGTGTGTTTCCTGTAAAAACACAAAGGACGGTCTCCCCTTCCCCAAATGGCGTAGCAGTTGCAACCTTTTTTGTGGAATGTTGAGACCACGCACGTTGTGCAAAATCACGGTAGGATTCCCACCCAAAGCAGAGTAAATCATTGTGTAGCAGGAAAAGGGGTGAGAGAGGGAGAGAGGAAATGGGAATCAGGGAAAAGAAATGAAGGGGGGGGACAGGGGAGAAGCCACAGGAGGCAGGGGGAGCAGTGGGGGGAAAGGAAAAAGGGAGGGAAGGGAGAGGAGGAGAGTGCGTAGTGTAGAAAGGTGGGAGAGGGGAAGAAGTAGAAGTAAGGGGGGCCCACTTAACCGACACCAAGCAAGTGGGTCAAAGAGAACTGGTAATGAACCTCTGGAGGGCGACCCCCAGAGGTGATTCCTGAGAAGTGGGGCCGTGAATTGACCCACCCAACGACAACCCTAGGAAGCCAGGAAAGTCAGTCAGGGAGCCAATTCACATCACCCCTTGTGGGGGTAGTGGGAGTAACGCCCAGAACAATGTCAACAGTCCAGGTCCCAGGTAATCCGGGACAAGTGGTCTGTGTCCAAACTTCAGCCGCTCTCCGCACCCCCCCAGCCCCATGTTTAGTGTGCTGAAACTTAACCAAAGTATAACATATATATCACCATAACCATAGCCCCCAATGAGGGGAAAAACCACAATAAAGCCACCGTGTGGCACCTATAATAGTTAGTTCAGCTGACCGATGCTGCGGGTCGCCCAACGTCCACAAGTGCAGCTCGGCCCACGGCATCCCTCTGCAAGAGCACGTCGACATGCCCTATCTCCAAACTCAGTACTCAGTAATCAGGCAACAGCAAGCCATGTGCAGCACTTACGCTGGTGATCAGGACCTTCTCCGACGAATGTTGGGGTGATGTGTCTTTGAAATCTAGCCGGTCAGGGCTGCGCTGTATGGTTGCAAAATTAGGAGGAAAAACCACCCTGAGCCCTTCGTGTTTCCGAACGGTAGGCCGCTATGCGGTCGGCTGCCACTCTCTTACGGGCAGATAAGCCAAAGGTAGAACGAACCAACCATACGAACAGAAAGAAAAGGTGCCAAAAAACCAAAGGAAAAACTGTCAACGAACGTTAAAACGAAACTTGTATCCGAAGAGCCGACCTCAAGGTTCTCGACTGGTCATGGCCGTCCCTTAATGTCTAAAGCTCGGGTGAAGCATCCTTAGCCGAGCGATCATTATTCTGGATCCGGGTTCATCTGTAGAGCTCTAGGAGCAGAGGAGCGTCTGGGAGTAGCGCTGGTGCCCGGTGTGGGTTGTTTCTGGAACTTCCCCCTTTTGTGCGGGGGTTTAGGGGGGGTAGAATGCGGAGACCCCCGGGAGGACTGGGAAGCAGGTGCATAGTGAAAGTCCCTGTACCAGTCAGGAAGCTCAAGCAGGGGTAATTGAATGTCCCGACAGAAACCTGGTAGGTCATCAGGCGTGCGCAAATACAGTTGTCTGCCCGAGTAAGTCACATTCAGAGCAAAGGGGAATTTCCACTTATAAGGGATATTTTGTCTCCGTAATGCCTCCAGCAGGGGGCGCAACGCACGTCTGTTGCTTAAGGTTATGGGCGAGAGATCCTGAAAGATGGAGATTTCAGTGTCATTAAACGTGATGTGGGCATTGCGCCGTGCTTTCGCCATAATGTCCTCTTTCAGTTTAAAGTCCGGGAGACAGCATATCACATCTCGTGGGGGGGCCGTATCTGCAGGCCTGGCTCTCAGGGCTCTGTGAGCCTGCACAAAGTCAATTGGCGTGTCAGTTTGGCGTTCCAACAGTTCATTAAACACATATTGTAGAGCAGAAGGGATGTTGCTGGGTTCAACCGACTCCGGGATGCCCCGTACCCTAATGTTGTTCCTTCTCCCCCTATTGTCCAAATCCTCCAACTGCCTGTTCATTTCAATGAGATGGGCCGTGTGTGAATCAGTGATTTTGTCCAGGCGGGCTATAGCTTTGTCTCGGCGTGTGCCTGCCTTCTCTACTCCCTCTAGCTTCTCCGAAATAGATAAAACGTCTGCCTTCAGTTCTGTGATGGCGGATGAAAAAGTGCCCTTAATATCCGCTGCTATTTTCATCATGTCAGTGAGGGTGAGTGGGTGATCCGCCTGTGCTTCCCTTACCTCCTCCTCATATGCGGATTGCGAATCCTCGCTGAACTCATCCTCTCCACGAGGCTGCGCTATCTTGGATAGGGCCTTGATGCGGCGGGGTTGTGTTTTAAAGATATCCGGGATGCTCCTGGTGCCCGAGATCGGTGTGGAACGACGTGAGCGGCTGCCAGAGTTGTGGTGGGTGGATCTGCTCATGATCGCCGGTGGTTACGGTGAATATCGTGCTGTCAGGGCTGAGGGTTTAGCGAAGCTCCTCTAGTCTGCTGCCATCTGCTCCGAGCTCCAAGCCACGCCCCCCCTATAGAAGAATTCTAATGTTGGTTGACTAGTAATAATAATTAATAAATATAATTATTACTAGTGTCATACAACATTCAAAATATACTATAGCTTGTAGGCGGAACATTCAACCGAAAATGTACAATTGCAGTGTCGTACAGTTTAGCTGCTCCGTCAAACTTCTTAGAACATTTGACAGACACCATAAGCCTTCAATGACAGATTCAACCATAATTATTTCAGATTTTTGGACGAATGCATTTTTTAAGGAAACAAAATAAATAAATTTTGGGAATAAGTTAGTTGGTTGAGACAAACCAATTAAATGGGTTGTAAACCCTCAAGGGTTTCACCCTAATGCATTCTATGCATTAGAGTGAAAAACCTCCTGTGATGCAGCTGTCCCCCAAGAGCCCCCCTTTTACTTACCTGAACCCGGTCTTTCCAGCGACAGGGATGAGCACACCAGCACCAACCTGTGTCTCGGGTCCTGATTGAATAGATTGATTGTAAAACAATGCACAACAATGCATAGATCTGAAGGAGGCCTAAAAGCTAACCATACGTTCAAAAAAACTAATTGTAATGATCCTTCTCTCCATGCTAACTAAACCTCCTTTGCACTTAACTTAGATCATAATGTCATCCAGGACCTACACCATATTGGGTGGAGGTCAGTTGGAAAAGAGTTTTTGCAGACTTACAGATAGACAAAACTGGTACGGTACTTCAATCGTTTATGCCAAGGTATTACACAGGTAATACAGCTATAGCTGGATCTAAATGCTTTATGTACTATTTTTGCAGGTTGTTTTCATGGTTCTTCTCCCCAGGAGTATGTCCTAGCAGCTAAGATCCACTGAATTGTCATTTTTGTTGTTCTCTCTACAAATGCTGTCCCTTCCAACAGTCTCCTAAACATTTTTGTGGCTATTTCAGCTTTTGCATTTAAGCCTATGAAGAACCCAGTACCCCTTGCACTTTGAATCCTAATATTGCATCCCCCTGCCACCCATTTCCCATACCACTGCTTCCTCCACACCCCTGACAAATATCAGTATCAGTTGCACCCCCAACTGAAGATGGAGATAACTGAATCATGTCCTTAGCAACCTAAGATATCTCTTGTTAGTTATGGGACCTTTTATTTAAGGAAAACAGAGCAAATTCTGCCCTGTGCTACATATATTGGTCAACACACTTTTTCCACCGCTACCTTTATTCCCAAATCAGAAATATAGATTTTAAAGTAAAGAGGACATTAACTTTGGCATGTCCATATCTTCCTCTTGTTGTTGGCATAGTAAAGAGCGCCAAGCTGCCAAGCACAATCCTTGGCCAAGAAAAGACGTCATTCTATTTTTCAATAGTACTGAGCAAAGTTAGAATTTTGACAGGAAAAAATTGATTGCCAGCTCTTATAAGCAGACAAGTATTTTAGATAAAAAAAAGGCCTAATTGTGTTTTCTCAAACAATACACTTCAAGAAGCCTGGCTGTGGAACTATATTGTAACCTCTTGTTAGACAGAAAGTATTCTGTCAAAACAAGCCTTATTTTTTGTACAGAAATCGTCAACTATTTCCAATAAACAAAAAAAAAAAAGAAAATAATTTTCCAGTACACAGTGCATAGACAGTTCTTGGGATTAAAACAAGATCTTTTGTTAAAACAGGCCTCTGTTTTATTTACCAAATAGTGCTGCTTGTAGTAAGGAATCAATTACACAGTTTTATTTATTTATAAACAAGTGCAGTTATTAGTACATTGGGGTTGATTTAGAGCTCAGTAAATGAGGTAAAGCTTCACTTTGCAAAGAATACCCAAATACATGCAAGTAAAATATAAAAAAACAGCATTTTTTGCTTGCACATGATTGAATGATGGAAGTCAGCAGAGCTTTACTACATTTACTAATCACTGGAGCAACTGCACTTGCAAAGTGCCCAGTCTATTTGCCTTCAATAAATCAACCCCATTGAGTCAGAAAATTGTAATCTCTTAGTCCCTGTACACACGGTCGGACATTCTGGCGGAAAATGTCCGATTGGACAGTGTTGTCGGATAATCCGACCGTGTGTGGGCTCCATCAGAGTTTTTCTGTCGGAATGTCCGACCAACAAAGTTTGAGGGCTGGATATAAAATTTTCCGACAGCATGATCCGATCAGACTTTGTCCGATCATTTGTAGAGAATTACAATCGGACTAAGTGCCATGCATGCTCAGATCAAATTATGAGACCAAAGCTATTGGCTACTAGCCTGAATGTAGTACCGTTGTAATGAATGAACGTCATCATGTTCTGAATGATCGGATTTTCCGACCACTTTGTCCGACCGTGTGTATGCAACACCAGTTTCAGACAAAATCCATCTGAAAAAATCAGACGGATTTTGTGGTTGGAATTTCAGACCGTGTGTACAAGGGCTAAGGTCCCTTTCACACTGTCAGACCATTCAGGTCTGCCTGTCATTTTTGTCAGCAGACCTGAATGGGCACTCCATGTTAGTCTATGGAGTGACGGATGTCAGCAGTGACATGTCCGCTGACATCTGACCCGGTCCAATCCGCTAAAATCAGACAGATGGCCCTATGTTCACATCCGTCCCTAGCGGATTGGATCGAGTGAGATCTGATGAAAACGGACAAGCTGTCCATTTTCTGTCCATAACAAGCAGTGGCGCTCGATAAGCCCCTCCCCTCTCAGTGAGCAAAGAGGGACCTGTCATCTGCCAGCTCAGTGGGGATCAAAGGAGAGATCTCCCACTGAGCTTGTGGACTCTAACGGACTCTGTGGCAGCAGATCTGCCTGGTGTGAGTTAGGCCTAAAGTCTAAAATGGCAATATTTTGAAGAAATCCCACTTCTGTTAAGTGCAACTTTGTGAATTCAGTGGAGTGGATTTACTAAAGGCAAACAGATTGTCCAGAAAGTGCAGTTGCACGCATTTTGCCAAAGCTTAAGGAATATGGTGAAGCTCTGCTTTTTTTTATCATGCAATCGTGTGCAAGCAAGAATGCTGTTTTTTTTCCTTGCACCTGATTAGGTATTCTTTATAAAGAAAATGTCAACACATTCACTAAGCTCTGGGGATAAAGGAGTGCAACTATTGACTTTAGTAAATCTACCCTTTAAAACATTGTATCAGCTTAACAGGAAAATAAATACGTAAAGAATGCAAGGTTCAGAGGTATGCTATGTACAGGGTGCAGGGCTCAAGAGTGTGCTATGTACAGTGTTCAGGGCTCAGGAGTGCACTATATACAGGGTACAAGGCTCAGGAGTGCACTACTTACAGGGTGCAGAGTTGAAGAGTGCATATCTTACAGGCCAGTTTACCCTATGTTATTCCCAACACCCCTAGTACAGAGCTCTCCCACAGATTCCCCCCAAACCCCCTCTTCCAGTACACAGTGGTCCTCTCATCCCTCAGGAGAGAGGGACTGTTGCAGAAAAACAACTACAACTTACAGCAGGAGCATACCGACTGGACTTCAGGAGAAATCTATGAACTAGTAATTCATTTATACCTAGCCAGACCCTCCCCCATGGGGTGTCAGCAGGTTAATAAACCAATTCAATAACATGTTCTTATCATTGCTTAACAATCAAAAACTTGTGTTACAAAAAAAAAAATAACGAAGTGTAAAAGTAATAGTACAAAAATATATATACTGTACAACATATGCAAGATAAAAACATCTGAAATAGTACAGCCAGACCCAAATGGTGATAGAATCTATTATACATTCATACTTTATCCATCAATTTGGATTTAAGGTAAATTCAAAAACTAGACTACTAAAGAGATAAACAGCCCAGGTAACAACATAAAAGAGACACTAATGAAAAGGGGAAGAAAAAAATATTCTCTGCATGCTGGAAAAAAGAAAAACTTAACACAAAGAAATGCTCTGCATGCTGAACTGAAATGCTCTGCAAGCTAAACAAAACATGGGTCTGGCTAAGTACAAATTAAGAGTTCATAGATCAAAACAAATGAGCTTTAATAAAGCATAATTTGTGTGCAAAACATGTAAGTTGTTCCTCCCTTGCTTGCACATGAAATGCTCTTCGTGTTCTTCACGCCTTTTTGCAAATAAAGGCATTTGCACCTCAGTTTGGTATGCAGACATTAAGATTGTCCTTTGATTATTTGTACACACAGAAGCTGGGGTTCTGTACTTGCAAATGACAGTAGTGCGCAGAGGGAAATGAGCCAACGCTAGAGGTTTTTATTAGAACAATTGTCTCTTCTTTTTTTAACCATAGATTTTTATTAGTTTTCACAATGTACAAGACAAGGTAGGTAACAGTTTTTATATCATATTAGATATACAAAGTGTTAACAAGAGAGATGATCTTAAGGTTTAAACATTGCCAAATATATGCAGGCTTCTCAAAGTGCAGTAGAAAATGAACTCAATAGGAGGTATAACTTGTCAGCCCATCTGGGTACACACTGTGAGCAGGCTCATGGTTAAATGTTAGAAAGACGCCCACCCTTGAGCCTAATAAGGGTCTCTAGAGCTATGTCTCGTAGATGCTTCTTGTGTATAATAGCATTAACTAATAAACAGAAAGTTTTGCTATGGCTGTAGAGCCATATACATATTCTAGCCGATCATGGATTATATACTCATACTGTTGTATCTGAATGACTGGAAATTCCAGCAGGTCTACCACTCTCCCTTCCTTATAAGCAAGCATTTTTCCATTGTATATTGTGCATTCAGTCTAGATAATACTTCTTTATTTTTTTGAGGGACGCATTTGAGCGCCATTCCTTTGCTAGAGTAATAAGTGTGGCAAATTATATATGAGTAACCACTTTCCTTGATAGAGGGGGAAACTGCTCAATACCAAGACTCAGGAGAGCTAATGAGGGGGTAACAGCAATTTTGATCCCTGTAATTTCTTGGGTAAGAGACGAGACATTGTTCCAGAAAGGATGTATCACGTTACAGCTCCAAAGTATATGTAGGAGATTGCCAGTACAATGACAGTCTAGCCAGCACAATGAGAAAGTAGTTGAGTTCATTTTATTTAGGCGTAAAGGTGTGAGATACCATCTGTGAAGTATCTTTTATTCTTTGTCCCAGTGATACACACATGCTGAGGATTTACCACTGTATTGTAAAGCTAAGTGCCATTGGCGCAATGAGAATTATTTTTGCAGTTCTTGTTCCTATTTCACCATCTTTGATAGTTTAATTTGTATATAGAGGGGGGAAGCAGAATTTGAAAATAAGGATATCCATTTATATTTAGCTGGGTGTTTGTTCTTTAAGTAGTTCCATAGTGTCAGAGGTAACTCTATGGGGTGGACTTGGTTTGAAGCTATGTAGTGCTTTATCTGGTATATTTTTTACCTCTCCATTGTGCCTGGCTCATTTAAATCAGATGTGGTGAAATACGCCTCTCTTTTTCTCCAAGATAGAGGGGATAGCCCCGGGATTAAATATTCATAGGTCGCTAGCGGGACTGTTAGCTTGCAAACTGGTGTATCAGCAAATTTGAGTCTTGTCAGTGAAGACCATGCTGTTGTAGTAGCTTGAATGGTCAGGTATGGAGGGGTGGACAGTCTATGATGAAGGCTGGCGGCCATTGCTAAGGCAGGAAGGTTACGTCCTGGGGTGACCTCCCGTTTTAGCTCTGACCACCTGTTATCTGCTTGGCAAGAGAACCAGTCCCACATTTGATCAAGTACTGCGGCTCTATATTATACTTGTGCATTGGGAAGACCTACACCACCAAGCTGTTTAGGTTTGTACAGATTTTTTAAAACTATTTTGGGTTTTTTCCCTGCCCAAATGTACTTCTGCAAGCAAGCTGTTTCTGAGGGATGGGAATGGGTAGAGTCCTGAAATACAATTTAGGCAAAACTTGCATTTGGTATGTAGCTATTCACCCAATCCATGTCAGATGTAGCTCTGGTTTATTTCCTCTTCCAGTAGAGTGTGATTCCTGCGAAAGGGTCTGGGAGTGCAGGGTGTTGTCTGAAGTATTGCATCAATTGATCCTTTACATGGTAGAAATGTATCCTCGCTATTACATCTCTAGGGATCTTTTCAGGCAGGTATGAAGGTTTTGGAAATATATGGGCTCTGTCCATGGTGATGTCAGCAGGTCCCAGAGATGGGAGTGCTGTTCTCATGAGCTTTTGGAGATATAAATACAGATCAGCTGTCTTGACGGATTCAGGGATCCCCCTGAATTTTATGTTGTTCCTGCGCTACTGTCACGTACCTGAAGGGAGACTGAAATGACAAGGTCAGCCTCTCTTGTATCTCCAGTCTAGGTCCCGCTGAGAGTGAGACAAAAGGAGCCTAAGGACCAGAGGCACACAAGTGCCTGTAGATGAAGACCTCAAGACTTGCAGCAGGAAATTACAGATGGTCACAGGACTGTAGTTGCAGAACAGGTCGCAGCTGGTTGCAGGACTGTAGTGGCAGACACTCAGATAGTAGTACCGAGCAGGGCACAGAAGCAAGGTCGCAAGGGAAGCCGGGTTCGTTAATGGGCGGGCAGCAGGGTACAGGCAAATCAGGCTGAAGCAGGTCAGGGAGGACGCCGGGGCCGTCAACAGGCAGGAAGGAAGGTACTTGAGCATCAGGCAGAGACAAGTCGGATGGGGAGCCGGGATCAGGAACCAGAGATCAGATAGGCAGAGTCCAGAGGCAAGGTCAACAGGAGCCAAGGTCAGCAACGGGAATCAATGGAATAGCACAGGTTTCAGGGCAGCAGGATACAGCTGAAGACCAATCAGCACATACTGGTGGTCGGGACCCCTTTAAATAGGCTGTCTGGTGCCAATTGGTGGGCCGCCGTGCATGTACATGTGCATAAGCGTGCACGCGCATAAGCACACAGGACATCCTCAGTAGCGCATACATGTGTGCCAGCACACGTCCATGCGCAAATGCGTGCCCATGTGCCAGTGCACGTTTGTGCGCCGGTGCGTGCCAGGTGGTTTCTATTCATTTCCTTACAGCGACCTGTCCTCGATATCCGCCATTTTGAAACGCATGGTTTTGAACTCATCTTCAATGTCAAAGTGGGCATCTACTAGTTCATTATGTGCCAAAGTCAATTCTTCCATTGTTTTCCACCTATTCCACCCTGCTGCAGACTTCTGTCATCTCTCTCTTTGTGGATCGCATGAACGATGCCATGTCTCGCTGGAAGGCTCCCCGCAATGTTTGCAGCATCTCCTTCATGGTAGTGTCTATGATGGGCTGTAGTAGGGAATGTATTTAGATGCTGTCCGTATGAGGATGCCTCCTCCGTTGCTTCCCCTTCTGTTCCTTTATCATCCTGCAAATCTCCCTCCTCCCCCAGCCTCCATTTTTTTCTTCACAGGGCTGTTAAGTGCAGAGGATGGCAGTGGGTGGCCTGCATCAAGTAACTCACCCTCAGATGGCAGTGGATGGCTGAGCATGCTGTCTGGGAATGAGGAAGGACAGCTCCCAGCGCCGGCGCCATCTTGGATCATCCAGAACGCTACAGGGGGAAAGTTTCCTTGGTCCCTCTCTCTCCTTCCATTTATTCATCCTGCTTTGGAGATGAAAATCGAGTGTGCCTGTGAGCTGTGAGCCGCTATAGTTCACCCATTGTGGCAGAGCTTCTCACTTATACCACCATCCACTCTGGCCACTGGCTCCACCCCCAACAATTGTCTCTTCTCATTTTATATGAATGCACATGTTGATAACCACAAAATGTAGATCTTGCCTTAGGTTAGGGTGAATATTGTAAGATGAATGATAGAGGAGATGCTAGCTCATTTTGAATCATTTCAAAGTATGAATATGAAGTTATTTACATACATCTCTATGACTACAATCCTTTGGCACATTTTCAAGAGTAACAATTGGGGGAGCTTGGCAGGAATTTTAGGCACATATCAAGATTATTATGGTTCAGATTTGCCAAATTCTGTGCTGTCTGAATTCATCAGGATTTTATTTATTTTTATACTGGAATGTTTGCATGGTTTTTGAAACATGGCCAACAGGCTTAGAAGTGTGTTTTTGGATAATAAAGCCCCCTTAGTACAAAAGGGAGGGCTCAGCCATATGTTTGGGTTGTAGGGAAAGGATTGGAAGGAATGACAGTCTGCATAAGGAGAGGTTAGGGTCTGTTGGCCAAATGGACTTTGTTTTTTTTTAAAGCATCTGTAGGCAAACTTACTTTCCTGTTCATAGAAAAGTTATTTTCTTGGCAGCCCTTAAAAAAACTGGGATGTTGTTTCAGTAGTGGTATTTTTGGGCTTTGATTTCTTTTGGGATTGTATATGCAGCGGCGGCTCCTGAAGAGCACGTGCTATGCGTTTTTCAAAGTTAAAGTTATGCCTGAACTGCAGTTTGGTTTGGGTACAATTGTCTAAATTTAGACTTCAGCATCAGTCTGACTGGACTGTGAGATGTTCAGCCTGGCCACAGGGGGCACTGTCTCGTCTGGCAGGCATGGAACTATGGTCTGGTTAGGTGCTTAAGTTACTCTCTCTCGGAGTCCACCCAGTGGGAGTGGCACTCTCACTCTGCTTTCTGGTAGAGGGTATTTAAAGCGGAGGTCCACCCTAAAATGGACCTCCGCTCATCTGATCCCTCCCCCCCTCCGGCGCCACAATCGGCACCTTTCAGGGGGGAGGGGGGTGCAGTTACCTGGATAATCCAGGTAACTGCACCCACTTCCGGGCTAGCTGCCTGCGGAACGAGCGTAGGTTACGCCCCCGTTCCGCAAGCGCCCGCCCCCTTCAGGAAGTGCCCCGCTGCCTGCTGGGAAACACACAGCTCCCAGAGGCAGCGGGGACCGTCCGGATTGCGCCGCGCGGCTCGCGCATGCGCAGTAGGGAACCGGGAAATGAAGCCGAAAGGCTCCATTTCCTGATTCCCATACCCAAGATGGCGGCGGGACCCGGCCGCCGAGCGAGCGATCGGCTTCGGGTGCCGACATCGCGGGCGCGCTGGACAGGTAAGTGTCACTATTTAAAAGTCAGCAGCTGCAGTATTTGTAGCTGCTGGCTTTTAAAAAAAAAAAAAAAAAACGCGGAGTCCCGGTGGACTCCCGCTTTAAGATGCGGACGTCACGTGGTTTGGGTTTCTGGTCCATAATGATTTACTGACTTCATGGTCCTGGTCCTCCTGACCAGCCTCCAGGAAGGCTATGGCCTGGGGTGCGGATCCACCCGATTTTGATGTCTCGGTGCTGGCTAGCCCGAGGCAAGGAAATTAAAGGGGGATTCTGAGGTGGGTGCCGTATCCGGTTTGGGAGAGACCCAGTGACTTCAAGCATTCCAGGGGAGGACTCTTCAGAAGAAGACCATGTACGGGTTGGTTTCTTAGTAAAAACCTGGAAGGGCTGAAGTGCCCAAGAGAATCCAGTCTTGTGGATATCGCCAAGCTGGCTGAAAGATCCAGGTATCCTACAGGTGTTCTTCAAGTTTAGTTTCTCTAGGTGTTCTACAACAACGTCTGTGGCAGAGACATTATCTTGTACGTTCTACAACAACGTCTGTGGCAGAGACTTGTTCCTGAGTAAGCACCTTGTTGGCTGCTAGGCCTTGTGAGAGAAGGACTGTCCAACTTGAGTGAACATCCAGTTGCGAATGGCTATTCTCTGGATGCAAAGTAAGCAAGTTCTTCAACATTTTGACTTTGATACTAAGAGTACCTGAACTTCCTTTCCAACCCTCTGATCCCAATTTAAGAGACCGTTCATTGTCTACGTTTTGCAAAAAAAATCCATTCAAGTTGATCTGTTATCGGTCTCTCGAGTTACTGGGCCATTTACCACAGGACACCCCTAGACATGAAACGAGGAGAACAGAAGGTAATGGTAAGCTCAAATCTAACCAGCAGCTCCTTCGGGGTAGTGCTATATATATATATTTTTTTATGTTATGTTGATAGGGCCTTTATTAAAGTTTAGGCTGCTCAAAGCACAGCATTCTCTGGCTGTTGGCTATCTGTTTTGGTAGCTACCCTCTGTTCCCAGCAGGCCATTGCATAATTTGAAAGAGAAAAAAAAACATGTGCACCTAAACAACCTCATACTCTATCACTCAATTGCATTTTATTGTAACATGTAAAGATGTCCGATTTTGCTAACAGGATTCACCTCGTATAATGTTTAATGGGATTTGCTACTAAGTCCAAGTTTACCGACTTAAAAGGAATTGAAAAGTTTGGCGGCTTGAACCCAGACAGATTCCTTCATCACTATCCCCAGGGTTTAGGGGATATACTACATATGAGCCAAAAAATGTAGTACCCAATTCCATATTCACTGCACACTAATATATTGCATGCTGTTGATCTGAATAGTGCATGCTGAGAATGTGATACAAAAGTGGACCAATGAAAGGTGAAGCAGCTCCTGAGTTCACCACCCATTTGAGCATACCCTTCAGGGATAGTTATAGAAATACAATGTATATTTGAAATGAACAATGGGGGATAAGTATAAAGTAGTAATAGCACTTACCTCTGTGCTCTCCTTTCTTTATACTGGGACAAGTGTAGAGTAGTGCCTTTATTTCAATGTTTCTGAATATATATATATATATATATATATATATATATATATATATATATATATATATATATATATATATATATATATATATATATATATATATATATATATATATATATATATATATATATATATATATATATTTTTTTTTTTTTTTAAATACAAGCATACCTTCACTAGTCATTTTGTAGTACTGGCAAATATATTAGCTCAGTGAATAATTTCAGGGAAGTTTTTGAAGGGGAAATGTCAATTCTGCTATTAAAGTCAGAATGCTTACTATAGGGTTACCGTGGAGAACTGTGTAAACAGAGTTTATACTGATATTGCTTGGCACATTCTGTACTTATTGTATTATTATCTATTGTTCTGCACTCCCTGTACTACACATTCTTTGTGGCTTCTGTCAATCACACTTCAATTGTACATTACACATTTATTTCACTAAAAATGTGGTAAGAACAAAATATAGACTAGAGACAAAAAAAGATGATATTGTTTATTTTTATTAATTTATAAAATGCAAACTGAATGGAAAGAAGAAAAATCTAAATTAAATCAAAATTTGTTGTGACTAACCCTTGGCTTCAAACCCAGTATCAATTCCTCCACTTGCACACAGTTTTTGAAGGAACTCGATAGGAAGGTCCAAACATGTTGGAGAACTGCCACAAGTTCCTCTGTCTCTACATGTAATCTGAGACAGACTCAATGATGTTGAGATTAGAGCTCTAAATGAATGGCCAAACCATTACTTCCTGGACTCCTTGTTCTTCTTTATGCAGAAGATAGTTCTTAAAGCAGAGTTCCACATAAAAATTAAGCTTCTGCTTTAAGTTCAGGTGACCCCCTGACATGCCACATTTGGCATGCAATTTTTGTGGGGGAGGGCCCTGCTTTTACAGGCACCCATCTCCCACTTCCTCCTCTGGCTCCACGGCACCAGAAGGAAGATCACCTCCCCCCCCCTCCCTGCAATCTTCTGGGACATGTCACAGGTAACCAGAAGATTGCCCAGCCATTTGCAGCATTCAGTATGGCTCGTGCATGTGCAGTGCACGCACGGCTGTGAAGCCACAGCCAGGCACCCACAGTTAGAACCCTGGCGCCGCACAGAGGAGGGGAGAGGAGCAAGGCTTCCTGCACCCGCATCGCTGGACCTTGGGACTGGTAAGTGTCTGATTATTAAAAGTCAGCAGCTACACTTTTTGTAGCTGCTGACTTTTAAATGGGTGTAACTTCACTTTAATGACATTGGCTGTATGTTTGGGGTTATTGTCCTGTTGCAGAATAAAAGGAGGATATTGGTTTACATGGTCCAGATTGCAAGAGTCTTCTTTCCAGAGTAGTTGGAGAAAGGCTGACCTTTGTGAAGCACTAGTTGCTTTATCGTAAGATGTTGCAATTGTACAGTATACAGTGGCAGGATTATAGGGAGTTTGATTTATGGCTCTTAAACAATTGGACCATGGATTTAAAATGGCTTTCATGAAACAACTGGAATTATTTAAGACCCTGGGTGTATCAGAATTCTGGATAGGGGATAGTGAGATAATATGACAAGGATGGATAAGTCCAAATATGGTTGCACAATACAAATTATCCTGAGGGAATAATTTAATTTGTATATCAAGGTCATAATAATAAGTATGATAACTTATTTTAGAAATTTGAAGTTGCTAAAGCCTCATACACACTATCAGTTTTTCTGCTGAGTTTTTCCTTCAGGTTCACCAAAACCATGTAGTAGAAGGGCCTGCCTGATTGCATACACATTGAAACTCCTAAGGTTTGACCTCATATTATATGGTTTTGGTAAATCTGAAGGAAAAACTCAGCAGAAAAACTGATAGTGTGTATGAGGCTTTAGCAACCTCAAATTTCTAAAATAGTGTGTATGGGGCTTTAGGGGACAAGATTTAAGCACCCATTAAATTAGTTTCTTGTAAGCAAATTATATGTGGTTTATGTTTATGGAGAAAACTGAATACCAGAAAGTGTTCTAGTTGAAAACCCAGAACTCTTTTTTTGCATGATACAATATGAATATAATTAGCCATATTATAGAAAGTAAGTATGGAAAGAGAATTTCCAGACATGAACGCACCACTGAGAAATGATATGGTCCTTGACCAGACAGAAGCATTGCTATTTCACTTTCCCCCCATGTTTAACATCCCCAGTTTGAATGGGCCAAAATCCTAAACAGTACACTGCCCACCCTGCTCATTATTCATAATGAGTTTGTAAATCTAAGAAGGTACAAAACATAGAAAAATGCATTGTGGAGAAAATAAAGGCAAGCGATGTGAGCGAGCCAGCTCTTTTAAGCCTCATCAGTCTGTTGGAGAGGTTAGAGAACCTTGCATGGAATAAATGAGCCTAGAGAAAGAAAAAAAATTCTAAGAAGGAAAATTCCTCAGCCAATGCGAGGCCTCTACATACCCGCAACAGAAACTGTACATGGTCACAAATGAAGTACGTAGCTGGTGATTGTGAACACAGACAACAATTGTACTTTCCCTGATGATGGCAAGACTAGCAGGTAAATGGACTGTAGTGTACAATAAACATACAACAGTAGCATGTGCCAAAAAAAAAAAAGGCGAGAAAACGTAGCAGGAAAGATCTTAAAAGTGTTAAATTGTCCATACAAACAGCTGGCTTCATTCTGTTAAAAGGGAAAATTTTGTAACTTCAGCTGAAGTCAATTAGGAGATCAGCCCATTTCACATTGGATGGATCTGATAAGTGAGACATATTGTTGAGAGGAACGTTAATATTTACTTGAAAGCTGGGTGAGTACAACATCTTAACTACAGGATCATTCAAAAGGACCTATGAAGGGTAAATTGTCCATGGCAACAGCAAAGTCTACTGGAAAACTGAGAAATTATCTTAACTTCAGTTGAAGGGTAGGAAAAGTGCATGTTGAGTGCCTTTGTTATGCGGAAAATAGTAACCAAGGGGAACAGTGACATCTACTGGAATGATGTAGAAAAGCAGCATCCTTTATGAAAGTCCTAGTTAATAGAATTGCAATGCACAATATAAAGCTATGGTAACATCTAAAAAGTTAGTAGGCTTTATAAAATTGTAAAATAATAGGGAATGTATGAATCCTGCTGGAAACCTTTAATACAACAAGGCAGAATAGTACAGCAATCCCAAATAGGGTCTGCTGTGGATAGAATACACAATGTTCCTGATAGTAATTGACAATGGGGCAAAGTTAAGAGGAGGAGAAGCCTTACTTGTAGATCAACTGGGACTGCCTCTGTATGCTTTTCATCTGCATGGAGTCAGAGGTCTATAGCTATCCATCCAGTCTGAGGCCTTTGTTGGAGTAGTGAAGAAAGATATCTGCAATCTGCAGGATAGAGATTTTGTCACAAAAGTTTAAGATTTCTGCAATTTAGGCTGGGTTCAGGGTGAATTGGATGTGAGTTTCTCCGCATCCAATTTGCATGACACGAGATTGTTACATAGTTTGTCAGGTTGAAAAAGAGACACAAGTCCATCCAGTTCAACCACAAAAAAAATAAATAATAATAATAATAATAATATCATACAATCCCACATACACAATTCTATACCCACAGTTGATCCAGAGAAAGGCAAAAAACCCCAGCAGAGCATGATCCAATTTTCTAAAGCAGGGGAAAAAATACCTGCCTGATCCCCCGAGAGGCAATTTTCCCCTGATCAACTTTACCTATAAATGTTAGTACCCAGTTATATTATGTACATTTAGGAAATAATCCAGACCTTTCTTAAAGCAATCTACTGAGCTGGCCAGAACCACCTCTGCAGGGAGTTTATTCCATATTTTCACAGCTCTTACTGTGAAGAAACCTTTCCATATTTGGAGATTCAATCTCTTTTCCTCTAGGCATAAAGAGTGCCCCCTTGTTCTCTTTGTTGACTGTTAAGTGAATAACTCAACATCAAGTTCACTATATGGACCCCTTATATATTTGTACATGTTTATCATATACTCCCTTAATCTCCTCTTATCAGGAATGAATAAATTCAGTTCCTCTAATCTATCCTCATAGCTGAGTTCCTCCATGCCTCTTATCAGTTTGTTTGCCCTTCTCTGCACTTTCTTCAGTTCCCCGATATCCTTTTTGAGAACTGATGCCCAAAACTGAACTGCATATTCCAGATGAGGTCTTACTAATGATTTGAACAGGGGCAAAATGATATCTCTCTCTCTCTGGAGTCCATACAGGTAAGTCTGCTTATTAAAAGTCAGCAGCTACAGTGTTTGCAACTGCTGACTTTTAAAAAAACATTTTTAAAACTGGCCCTCCTCTTTAAACCTCATCTGCAACATAGTTGCCCAATTAGACAGAGCATTGAGGTTGGCTTGTAAATTGGAGACATCCTGTAAGGACGTTATTCCACTGCATATCTTGGTGTCATCTGCAAAGACGGAAATGTTACTTTTGATCCCAGACCCAATATCATTTATAAAGATATTAAAAAGTAAGGGTCCCAGCACTGAACCTTGGGGTACACCACTGATAACCTTAGACCATTCAGAGTAAGAATCATTAACCACTACTCTCTGAATTCTGTCTTTTAGCTAGTTTTCTATCCATTTAGAAACTGATATTTCCAAACCTGTAGACTTTACCTTACACATGAGCCGTGTGTGTGGAACTGTATCGAAAGCTTTTGCAAAATCCAAGTATACCACGCCCACCGCCACCCCTCTGTCCAAGGTTTTACTTACCTCCTCATAAAAAGAAATCAGGTATGTCTGACAACTTCTGTCTTTCATGAATCCATGCTGTCTGTTGCTTAAATTTTTTTTTTCCTGCAAGAACACGTCTATGTGGTATTTTATTAATCTCTCCAGTATTTTCACAACTATAGAAGTTAAACTAACAGATCTATAGGTACTTGGTAAAGACTTTGTTCCCTTTTCAAATATATGCACCACATTGGCCCTGCGCCAATCCAGTGGTACTATTCCTGTCATTAATGAGTCCCTAAAAATTAGATACATTGGCTTTGAAATTACAGAGATCAATTTATTTAGGATCCGTGGGTGGATGCCATCAGGTCCAGGTGCTTTATCCACCTTTATTCTGTCTAAATATTTCTGAAACATATCAGTTTTGAGCCATTGTGGATTTTGGGCTGTGTTGCTACCACCCCCATTATGGACATGAGCTCCTCCATGCTCCTTTGTATACACAGAGATGAAGAAAGTATTTAATCAATTAGCCTTCTCTTTGTCCCCAGTCACCCACTCCAGATTATTTTGTAAAGGGCCTACATGCTCAGACTTGACCTTTTTACTATTAATATCTTTGAAGAATTTTTTGGGTTTGTCCTACTATCTTTTGCAATCTGTCTTTCGTTTTTACATTTTGCATCCTTTATTTCCTTTTTACATGTTCTATTATATTCTTTGTAACATTTAAAAGACACTAGTGTTCCTTCATTTTTATATTTTTTAAAAGCTCTTTTTGTGACCGGCTCCTGATTCCTCCTTGAAATGAAGAACATGGACGCACCAGACCCCTGCTGCGAGCCACATCCTACTTAGATCTTAGATGTGAACCCAGCCTAAGGGTCTAGTTTTCTTTCCTGCCATTGGGGGATGAGAAGGAGTGTGATGCGACCCCTCAACAGCAAAGGAGGTTGAAACTTCCTAATTGGGGACATTTTTTTTATCCAAAAAGGAAAAGAGGGAAATTACCATGCTAACAAACCAAAATATATAATGATAAAGTGAGCAGCAACTCAATAGTGAGATACACAAAAATTAGAAATAAATAATATTGAAATAGTGAATTAATCCCAATAATTAAAGTCCATAAGAGATCCAATAATGAACAGTGAATTAAAAAAGTGAGTATCCCAGGGAAAGTTCATCATAAGAATCCATGGGAACACACCAAATTGTGAATACACCTCCACCACCTAAAAGACTTACTTACCAGATGACAAGCAATTGGAACTTGTGGCTTATACTCAGTCAGGGCCTTTAACCCGAGGCTGCAGGCTTGATTGCTTCTCCCCGCCTTCTGTAAAGCTCCAGAACATAGGAGTGGAGCATCTCATTGAGCAACCTGAATATTTATGGGTAGTGATGGCCGAACGGTTCGCCCGGCGGTCGTTTCGCGGCGAATTTCCGACTTTCGCCGTCCGCGGGTTCGAACGCCTTTTTCCGTCGTTCGCCCCGGCGGACTTACGTGTTTAATGTATACAAGAACTTTAACCTTTCGTGACACGTTTATCATGTGTTACAGGACAACCAATTGAGACATGACAGCTCATGGACACTTGGACATTCCCCCTAACCTATAAATACACCCGATCCGGTGGCCATTTTACATTCTTTCTTCTGTCACTGTAGGGAAAGGATCCTGTGTGGAGTAGGGACAGAGAAAACGCTAGCTATTTGGTACACAAAAGTTCTTTTCAGGACTGGTATAGGTGTTAGGTCAGCAGCCTGAGTTTCTTTTGTCAGTTTAGATAAAGGGACAGAGCGCTGTATGCTGCTATTTTAGGGACAGCTCAGCCAGATTAGTCTTTCTTCATCATCATCATCATCATCATCATTAGCTGTTACTATCAGGTCCACAAAAGAGCTGTTCCAGCTAATCGTTCCAGCCTACTCTTTTTTGCCAATTTGTATAGGGACAGGCAGGAAGCAGTGTGTCAGGCAGTGAGGATAATTTTAAAGACTTGCTGTTACTATTAGTTCCACAAAGGTTCTTTTCAGGACTGGTATCAGTGGTACGGTAATAGGCTTGTACACGTATAATATTCTTTCTTCCAAATATAGAAAGAATATTATACTTGACTGCTGCCCTTCTGCTGCAGTCTGCTAATCATTCACAACTCACTTGTTCCACAAAGCTCTTTATCAGGACTGGTAACTTGGTCTGTCTAGGGTGCTACGGTACATAGGCTTGGGTGCGGTACAGTCTGCTGTTCTGTAAGGACCGCTATCGGTCCACAATACATAGGGTTGCCGTGCACTACTGCTGACCGCTGCCCTATACTGCAGCAGTCCTTCAGCGGTATAGGGACTGACGCACAGTCTGCTAAACACTAATACACAACCTGCTTGGTCCACAAAAGTTCTTATAAGGACTGGTAACTTGGTATAGGGTGCTACGGTACATAGGCCTGAGTGCAGTACAGTCTGCTGTTCTGTAAGGACCGCTATCGGTCCACAATACATAGGGTTGCCGTGCACTACTGCTGACCGCTGCCCTATACTGCAGCAGTCCTTCATTGGTATAGGGACTGACGTACAGTCTGCTAATCACTAACACACAACCTGCTTGGTCCACAAAAGTTCTTATAAGGACTGGTAACTTGGTATAGGGTGCTACGGTACATAGGCCTGAGTGCAGTACAGTCTGCTGTTCTGTAAGGACCGCTATCGGTCCACAATACATAGGGTTGCCGTGCACTACTGCTGACCGCTGCCCTATACTGCAGCAGTCCTTCATTGGTATAGGGACTGACGTACAGTCTGCTAATCACTAACACACAACCTGCTTGGTCCACAAAAGTTCTTATAAGGACTGGTAACTTGGTATAGGGTGCTACGGTACATAGGCCTGAGTGCGTTACAGTCTGCTGTTCTGTAAGGACCGCTATCGGTCCACAATACATAGGGTTGCCGTGCACTACTGCTGACCGCTGCCCTATACTGCAGCAGTCCTTCAGCGGTATAGGGACTGACGCACAGTCTGCTAAACACTAACACACAACCTGCTTGGTCCACAAAAGTTTTTATAAGGACTGGTAACTTGGTATAGGGTGCTACGGTACATAGGCCTGAGTGCAGTACAGTCTGCTGTTCTGTAAGGACCGCTATCGGTCCACAATACATAGGGTTGCCGTGCACTACTGCTGACCGCTGCCCTATACTGCAGCAGTCCTTCATTGGTATAGGGACTGACGTACAGTCTGCTAATCACTAACACACAACCTGCTTGGTCCACAAAAGTTCTTATAAGGACTGGTAACTTGGTATAGGGTGCTACGGTACATAGGCCTGAGTGTGTTACAGTCTGCTGTTCTGTAAGGACCGCTATCGGTCCACAATACATAGGGTTGCCGTGCACTACTGCTGACCGCTGCCCTATACTGCAGCAGTCCTTCATTGGTATAGGGACTGACGTACAGTCTGCTAATCACTAACACACAACCTGCTTGTTCCACAAAAGTTCTTATAAGGACTGGTAACTTGGTATAGGGTGCTACGGTACATAGGCTTGAGTGCGGTACAGTCTGCTGTTCTGTAAGGACCGCTATCGGTCCACAATAGATAGGGTTGACGTGCACCACTGCTGACCGCTGCCCTATACTGCAGCAGTCCTTCAGCGGTATAGGGACTGACGTACAGTCTGCTAAACACTAATACACAACCTGCTTGGTCCACAAAAGTTCTTATAAGGACTGGTAACTTGGTATAGGGTGCTACGGTACATAGGCTTGAGTGCGGTACAGTCTGCTGTTCTGTAAGGACCGCTATCGGTCCACAATAGATAGGGTTGACGTGCACCACTGCTGACCGCTGCCCTATACTGCAGCAGTCCTTCAGCGGTATAGGGACTGACGTACAGTCTGCTAAACACTAATACACAACCTGCTTGGTCCACAAAAGTTCTTATAAGGACTGGTAACTTGGTATAGGGTGCTACGGTACATAGGCTTGAGTGCGGTACAGTCTGCTGTTCTGTAAGGACCGCTATCGGTCCACAATAGATAGGGTTGACGTGCACCACTGCTGACCGCTGCCCTATACTGCAGCAGTCCTTCAGCGGTATAGGGACTGACGTACAGTCTGCTAAACACTAATACACAACCTGCTTGGTCCACAAAAGTTCTTATAAGGACTGGTAACTTGGTATAGGGTGCTACGGTACATAGGCTTGAGTGCGGTACAGTCTGCTGTTCTGTAAGGACCGCTATCGGTCCACAATAGATAGGGTTGACGTGCACCACTGCTGACCGCTCACCTATACTGCAGCAGTCCTTCAGCGGTATAGGGACTGACGTACAGTCTGCTAATCACTAACACACAACCTGCTTGTTCCACAAAAGTTCTTATAAGGACTGGTAACTTGGTATAGGGTGCTACGGTACATAGGCTTGAGTGCGGTACAGTCTGCTGTTCTGTAAGGACCGCTATCGGTCCACAATAGATAGGGTTGACGTGCACCACTGCTGACCGCTGCCCTATACTGCAGCAGTCCTTCAGCGGTATAGGGACTGACGTACAGTCTGCTAAACACTAATACACAACCTGCTTGGTCCACAAAAGTTCTTATAAGGACTGGTAACTTGGTATAGGGTGCTACGGTACATAGGCTTGAGTGCGGTACAGTCTGCTGTTCTGTAAGGACCGCTATCGGTCCACAATAGATAGGGTTGACGTGCACCACTGCTGACCGCTGCCCTATACTGCAGCAGTCCTTCAGCGGTATAGGGACTGACGTACAGTCTGCTAAACACTAATACACAACCTGCTTGGTCCACAAAAGTTCTTATAAGGACTGGTAACTTGGTATAGGGTGCTACGGTACATAGGCTTGAGTGCGGTACAGTCTGCTGTTCTGTAAGGACCGCTATCGGTCCACAATAGATAGGGTTGACGTGCACCACTGCTGACCGCTCACCTATACTGCAGCAGTCCTTCAGCGGTATAGGGACTAAGAGTTTTGTCACAGGGTCATTTAAAAAATGACATGCAGAGGAAGAGGCAGGCCCTTCCGCAGGGGTGGTAGGGGTAGGGCAGGAGCAACAGGCTTGAGCCAAAGTGGGAAGTTGCAGAAGGTGCGTTCAATTACTTTAAAGGATGCACCAGACTTGGTTGAGTGGCTCGCTCAGCCTTACTCTTCTGCACCCTCCTCATCCTCTCGATCTGCACCCTCTTCTTCACTCTCTGCTATGTGCACCCCCAAAGACACTACCACCAACAACACGACCACCACCACCACCACCACATACCTTCCGCTTGAGTCACTGGAATTATTTTCCGATCCATATCAAGAGGACATTTCTGATGCGCAGCCACTCTTGGTATTGGATCAGGAAGAGGAGGTAGCAACAAGCGCTACTCAGCAGTCTGACGCCAGTACCCAGATCAGCCCAAGGAGGAGGTTGGTCCCCGGTGTTGCTGCCTACTCTACTTATAGCGGTGGGGAAGGTGACGTTGATGATGACGTGTCTAGTGATGTCACGTGGGTGCCCACAAGAGAGGAAGAGGAGGGGAGTTCAGAGGGAGATATGGACCAGCAGATAGGGAGGAGAAGCAGCAATGACTTACATTGCACAGCAGGGACAAAGCAGACTGCAAATGTATCAGGAGCGAGTCATCGACCATGTACGGTCACATCTGGCGCTCCCAGGACACCGGCACATGGCTCCGCAGTGTGGGCTTTTTTTAACGTGTCCGCTGCTGACAATAGCGTTGCCATCTGCAATCTTTGCAGTCAACGCGTTAGTCGCGGTAAGCCCAATACTCACCTAGGGACGACCGCCTTAAGAAGGCACATGAGCAGCCATCACCGAGCCCAGTGGGAGCAACGGAACACACAAAGCCACACTGCAGGCTCTCACCGTCCAGCCTCGTCTTCTACTTCTCCTTCTCCTCTCTCCTCACAATTGTCCTCCACTCCACCTTCCATCACGCCAAGCTCACATTTTTCTGCAAAAAGGCAGGCTTCCGTGGGCCTAATGTTTGAGCGTAAAAAAATGATGACGCCGGATAACCCTCTTGCCCAACGGTTGGCGGCTGGCTTGTCAGAACTCATAGCCCGCCAACTACTGCCATATAAACTGGTGGACTCGGAGGCCTTTCGCAAATTTGTGGCCATTGGAACACCACAATGGAAGGTCCCAGGAAGGAAGTATTTCTCAGAGAAGGGCATCCCAGAGCTATATGGCCATGTTCAGCGGCAAGTGAATGTATCTCTGGCACACAGTGTCGGTGCCAAGATACATCTGACCACAGACACGTGGTCTAGCAAACACGGGCAGGGAAGGTATATCAGTTTTACTGCCCACTGGGTGAACCTTCTGACGGCCGTCAAGCATGTAACCCGTGGCACCCGTGTAGATTTGGTTTTACCGCCACGGATTGCATGCAGGCCTGACTCTTCTTCTCCTCCTCCTACTCCATCCTCCTCCCTCTCCTCCTCAGCTGCCTCCTCCTTTTCCGCTGCTAGCGTCTCTTCCACTGCACCGCCCAAGCTCCCCAGAACCTATTCCACATGCCAGGTGAGACGTTGCCATGCCGTGCTGCGTCTGTTGTGCCTGGAAGCAAAGAGCCACACTGGCCCGGCACTCCTTTCAGCTTTGCGTTCACAGGCAGATGAGTGGCTAACACCGCTCAATTTGACAGTTGGTAAAGTGGTGTGTGACAACGGTGCCAATCTGCTTAGCGCATTGAAACAGGGCAAAATCACGCACGTGCCGTGCATGGCACACGTCTTAAACTTGGTCGTGCAGCGATTCCTTGTCAAATACCCTGGGGTCCAGGACATCTTGCGGCAGGCAAGGAAAATCTCGGCCCATTTCAGAAGATCTTACACGGCCATGGCTCGCCTTGCTGACATTCAGCGGCGACACCATCTGCCGGTCAGACGTCTTATTTGCGATTGCCCGACGCGATGGAACTCAACCTTCTATATGCTTGATAGGCTGCTCCAGCAGAAACGTGCAGTTAACGTCTACCTGTATGAACTCTGCGAAAGAAACGGTTCTGGGGAGCTGGGTTTTTTTTCACCGCGCCAGTGGCTGCTCATGCGCGACACATGCAGACTTCTGCGGCCATTTGAGGAGATCACCAAACTGGTCAGTCGCAGCCATGGCGCCATCAGTGACATGGTACCTTATGCCTTCTTTCTGGAGCGTGCATTGCGTCGTGTCATTGATCAGGCTGTGGAGGAGCAGGAGCGGGAAGATGAGGAAGTCGCAATGCTGGATGAATTCCCAGGGGGGGCTACTCTATCTGAGACAAGTCAACAACAGGAGTCTGATGAGGAGTCAGAGGAGGATGGTGCCGGGGCGGATGAGCAGGAGCAAGAAGAGCATGCTTTAAACCTTTCTGGGATCCCTGTTGTGCGAGGATGGGGAGAGGAGAATGAAGAGGACGACATTATCCTGGATGATGAGCAGGAGCCAGGCCACCACACCGCTTCCACTTTAGTGCAAATGGGGGCCTTCATGCTCCAGTGTTTTAATAGGGACCCCCGTATAAAAAGCATGAGGGTCAAGGACCAGTACTGGGTGGCAACGTACTTAGACCCCCGGTACAAACACAAAATGGCGGAAATGTTACCGCCGTCGCAGAGGGCTGTCAGAATGCAGCACTTCCAGGCCTTGCTTCGAGAAATGCTGCATTCTGCTTTTGCGTGCGCTGGCAGAGGAGCAATTCCCACTCCCAGAGAAGGATTTGCGGGTACCAATCCAACAGCGCCTGCAAGAAGAGGCCGGTTTGAAGATGTGTTGGTGACTTCGGATATGAGGTCATTCTTTCAGCCGACCCATCGACAGGTGTCATCCGGATCCAGCATCAGGGAACGCCTAGACCGTCAGGTGTCCGACTACATTGGGTTAACGGCCGATGTGGACGCTCTGAGGAGTGATGAACCCCTAGACTACTGGGTGGGCAGGCTTGACCTCTGGCCAGAGCTTGCCCAATTTGCAATCGAACTGTTGGCTTGCCCCTCATCCAGTGTCCTGTCCGAAAGGACGTTCAGCGCAGCAGGGGGGATTGTGACCGATAAGCGTACTCGCCTAGCTCACCACAGTGTTAACTACCTCACATTTCTAAAAATGAATGAGGCATGGATCTCGGAGGAATTCAACACATGTGATCAGTAGACCATGTATATGTCTATAAACAATTTTTGGAATCAAGCACACAGACCTTCTTAATTCATTTGGCTCACTTCCCTGACCCAAAAAAGCACACCGTACTATATGCCCCTACCCTCCTCTTTGAAGAGGTTGAGCGGTGTCATATTTCTACTGGGGCTGCTTATTATGAGGGGTTCCCACCATCCCTGTGCTGTGCTGACTTCCTCCTGGGTGTTCTTATTATGAGGGGCTCCCACCATCCCTGTGCTGTGCTGACTTCCTCCTGGGGGTTCTTATTATGAGGGGATCACACCATCCCTGTGCTGTGCTGACTTCCTCCTGGGGCTGCTTACGGTGCTGCTGTCAGCGCTGTATGTCACGGAGCTGCTGTCAGCGCTGTATGTCACGGAGCTGCTGTCAGCGCTGTATGTCACGGAGCTGCTGTCAGCGCTGTATGTCACGGAGCTGCTGTCAGCGCTGTATGTCACGGAGCTGCTGTCAGCGCTGTATGTCACGGAGCTGCTGTCAGCGCTGTATGTCACGGAGCTGCTGTCAGCGCTGTATGTCACGGAGCTGCTGTCAGCGCTGTATGTCACGGAGCTGCTGTCAGCGCTGTATGTCACGGAGCTGCTGTCAGCGCTGTATGTCACGGTGCTGCTGTCAGCGCTGTATGTCACGGAGCTGCTGTCAGCGCTGTATGTCACGGAGCTGCTGTCAGTGCTGTATGTCACGGAGCTGCTGTCAGCGCTGTATGTCACGGAGCTGCTGTCAGCGCTGTATGTCACGGAGCTGCTGTCAGCGCTGTATGTCACGGTGCTGCTGTCAGCGCTGTATGTCACGGAGCTGCTGTCAGCGCTGTATGTCACGGAGCTGCTGTCAGCGCTGTATGTCACGGAGCTGCTGTCAGCGCTGTATGTCACGGAGCTGCTGTCAGCGCTGTATGTCACGGAGCTGCTGTCAGCGCTGTATGTCACGGTGCTGATGTCAGTGCTCTGTATTACGGTGCTGCTGTCAGTGCTCTGTATCTCCTGCACCCTCTTGTTTGCCTACCCTGGTCCCTGACCTTCCCTCTCCTCCATTGCCTTCATTAGCTCCATAGTCCTGAATTGTCAGAACAATTTCCCAAATAAAAAAAAAATGCTTGTAGTTATCGATCCCAAATTCACCTCATACATGTATTATGCTATTGTCCAGGTGGTGGGACTACGTGCTACCCCCTAATAATTACCCCGTGGCCGCAAATTCGACCTAAAGGTTTGCGAAATTCGCCTCCCATTGAAGTCAATGGAGCCCGCGGCGAACGGTCGTTTTCGCGAACGTTTGTGTCCGTTCGCGTTTCGCGTTCGCGAAACGTCCCGTCGGAAGTTCGTCCATCACTATTTATGGGTACTCAGCCAATCCTGTGAGGTATGGGCACTAGTTGGCTGAACAGCACATAAATAGCCTGGGCTGGAGGAGTGAGTGTTCTTGTACAGGAGGAGAAGTTCCCAGTCTATAAGCCTGCTGCCCTCCCATGCAGTTCCGCTGCCAAGAAGTTCAATGTGGACACAGCTAAGGTAGAGCCAGGGGTCCTATCTACTAAAAATGTATGAAGCTAAGAAAATGGCAATTCCAGCTAGGATCCTGTCTAAAGAGTCCATTATGGAAATGTCTGCTTGACACAGGAGGGAGGCATCCAATTACCCAGGAACTTGTGAGTACAGACAAGAGTGCTGGATCTGGGTGACTATTGCTGCTGTTAAACCCCTGGCACACCAGATCCAGCACTCTTGTCTGTACTCACAAGTCCCTGGGTAATTGGATGCCTATTCTACCATATGTCTACTAAAGCTTGCCTGGCCTGGAACATTGCTCATGGTATTCCAGTGCTGTCCATTTCCTGAGCTATTGGTGAAGGGACTGTTCTAAGAGGTAGCTACCAAGTGAATAGTGTGCTTTTAAGTTCAATATGTTTTTTTTGTAATACAATAAATAAGATCTACATGACAAATTGGTTTCACTTTAGCTATTACTAGCTGGTATTACATTACAAATAAAGGCACATAGTGAAGTAATAGTAGTCATAAACATTGCCTGCCAATGGCAGTAAAAGTTATAAAGCTAGTAAGAGCATCTATCTTTAAAAAGACACTGCGGATGCATCACCACAATGCGATTTGGTCCATAAACTTCATGTACAAAACAAAAAAAAATAGAATTGAGAGAACAGTTGACTCACAATAGCAACAACTGTTACAATTATGAACACAGTCAAATATCTTATTTGTATAAGCCAGTTAAGTTAAGGATTGAAAAACCTTGAGTACCACCTCTGCCAAAGATGCCAATTCTTGATTACGTTCGGATAATTACCTGTTCTATATGTGAAACGTATATCATATGTACTGTGCATATTTATTGTTTGTAAAATTTCTGTCAGGTCAGGGGTGATTTATTTTTCCAGTGCCGGACCAAACTAAGACGAGCTGCTAGTAAGACATGGGATGTCATTATCCTCAGAGCTGGAGGTATAGTACCTATTTCTAATGATAGCAATGCTATACCAGGAGATGGTGAGATATGGTTCCTTAGAACTTGCTCAATAAGATTGAAAATAAGAGATCAGTATCTGGTAAAATGTGGACAGGCCCACAGAAGGTGCACCAGTGTCCCTGGACCTCCACACTTCCTCCAGAGGATGCTCCAGGGGGGAATTTAGACATGCGGTTTGGAGTAAGATACCAACGTGGCATAATCTTTTTAAATGGCTCAAATAAGTTGGCACTCTTGGTAGATGCATATGTTGTACCCAAAGGTTTTTTTTTCATTGTTCCTCTGAGTATTCTCTCCCAAAGTCCCTCTCCCAGGCCTTTATATGGGGGGATTTTATAAATTCCTGTTTGTACTGTAGGTGTTTATACAGTATATTAATACTGTACACTTGAACTTAATATTGTTGGTTAAATAGTATTGAGCAATTTGCCAGGATAGGTGGGTACTGAGTTTATGAGAGTGTTTGAGCAGATGATACATCTGGATATACTTATATTACTCTGCCCAGGGGATAGAGTATTCCAATTGCAGCTGCCTAAATGTTTTAAGTGCTTGCCCTACAAATAGATCTTCTAACATGAGAGCTCTGTTGGGGCACCAGTTACTAAGAGAGATTCCAGGGATTAGGAGTGAGAGAGCTGAGAGTGAGAATATTAACGGAGTTGTAATACATTTAGAGGGCAAATTCTTGCGGAGGCTATGCCATGCTTCTATAGCATTTAACCAAAATGTTCATTCTTTTTGATTTACACAGTTTATCATAGTGTAAAAAAATTCTAAACAAGCTAAACCGGTAACAGGGTGCATTCTGCCTCCTGCAAGTACAGTATAAAGCCGCGTACACACGGGCAGACTGTATGGCCTACTTAGTCCGTCATACAATCCGACGGACAGTCCGTCCTACTTTCGAATGAACGGACTTGACCACCCACGGATAGCCAAACAGTCCGTCGAAAGCTTGCGCGATGACGTGTACAGCACGTACGACGGGACTAGAAATAGGAAGTCGAATACACAGCAATGCAACCTTCCGCCGTGTAAATCCTTTCTGAGCATGCGCCATTCTTAGTCCGTCGAACTAGCCTACTGACGAGCAGATTGTCCGCTGAAACCAAAGTATGACGGACAGAATTTCGAAAAATCCGAAATGCTTAGTACGCCAGACTGCACGCTGAAAAAGTCCGCTGAAGCCCACACACGAGTGGACTGTCCGCTGAAATGTGTTTCGACGGACTAAGTAGGCCATACAGTCCGCCCGTGTGTACGCGGCTTCAGTCATCTTTCATAAGCCCCATTTCCCTTTATTGAAAAATTTTGCAGCCAGCATTTATATTGCCAGCCCCAAATAGCACAACTATAGGCATAGCAAACCATCAAAGAGTGCAGTCAACTTGAAGGGAGACAATATAAACAAATAAGTATAATATACTATATAGAGTACACCATCATATACATCTAAGTGTGGAGATTAATACAAATGCTCATGACTGGTTTTCTTTACAAGCCCATTGGCCTAAAACATTTGTAAAATCTCCAGCAGAAAAAAAAAAACATAAACAGGGCTGATATGAACAAAAAAAAAATAAGGCAAAGGTCTTATTAAACAAAGTGTGGTTTATTATCAGTTACATACAGTAGAATATACTTTAGAAAGACACCACAGTTAAATTTCACATTGCAAAATCTACAGTCTCAGACATCAGAGAGGAATGCTTCATAGATGTAATGTTTGTATGTCTTGTTTGGACCTGTAGGGTTTACACCACTGACCTATGCTTGTCTTAAATAATAAGTCAAATATATAGTGTTTTATGAAAGCATTGGCTGTGAATAAAGAAAACAGCAACCTTTGAGCTAACTGACCTTTTTGTACAGTAGAAGAAATCCTGGTACATTCGAGGAGTGAAAAAATTCTTTAAACATTTTGAAAACCTTGCTTTTCATTGCTGTGCTTTTTTTTTTTTTTTTTAATCAATGATTTATAATAGCAATTCACAGCTCAACAACTATGCATGCTCCCAACAAATGCTATATATAAAATAAAATGTAGAAACACATAAAAATGTCAGTTACCTATAGAAATGTGTAATGCTGGAAAACATAAAATGTAAAGTGTTTAGGCAAAACACTTTGTCTCATCGTTTGTAGAGAATTCTGATCGGACAAAGTGCCACGCATGCTCAGATCAAATTCCTTGACCAAAGCTATTGGCTACTAGCCTGAACGTAGTCCGTCATAACTAAAAAACGTTATCACGTTACGAACGATCGGATTTTCTGACAACTTTGTCCGACCGTGTGTATGCAACACCAAATTTTGTTGTCGGAATGTCCGACCGTGTGTACAAGGGCTAAAAGAGAATTTCCTCTTACTTTGGAAGATTTCCAATAACTCAATGCTGCTTCTCTGGAACAGGAAGTGAAGGAAGGCAATTTCCCCAGAGGGACAAAATCGTCCCTACTTTATTAAAAACTAGAAAAAATATTGGATAAACATTTTAAAATGATATGAGTTTATTTTTTTTATAGAGCTTGAAACTTTTTCCAATTTTTATTGCTTTCTGTGTCTGCTTCCTGTGCTGCTAACCACAAAGGAAGTGAGGGGACCCCCTCAAATGGTATAGACTAGACATGTGCAAAAGGAAAAAATTTGTTTAGTTTCGTTTCGTTTTAATTCGTTAATTCATTAATTTCGTTTAGTTATATTCGTTAACTTCCTTAAATTCGTTTTCGGATTTCGTTTAGTTTTCTACCGAATTCGAAAAATCGGCCATATTCGAAAATATTTAAACGAAATTCGAAAATATTTCTACCGGATTCGAAATGATTTCAACATGATTCGACATTATTTCAACCACATTCGAAAATATTTTGTGACCCGACTTTAGGGCCATGTATCTCGGGGTCACTTGGTGCTAGAAACTCCAAATTTGGATATGTTGTAGTGCTAGTATTATTGTGTTTGTATACCAAATTTGGGGTTTCTAGCTATAAGTGACCCCGAGATATGTGGCCCCAAAATCGGGTCGCAAAATGTTATTAGTTAATAGAGCAGAGAATGACATTTTGCGACCCGATTTAGGGGCCACATATCTCGGGGTCACTTATAGCTAGAAACCCCAAATTTGGTATGCAAACACAATAATACTAGTTCTACAACATATCCAAATTTGAGGTGTCTAGCACCAAGTGACCCCGAGATACATGGCCCTAAATTCGGGTCACAAAATATTTTCAAATGCGGTTGAAATAATGTTGAATCATGTTGAAATCAATTCGAATGCAGTTGAAATAATGTCGAATCATGTTGAAATAATTTCGAATGCATTCGAAATTATTTCAACATGATTCAACATTATTTCAACCGCATTCGAAAATATTTTGTGACCCGACTTTAGGGCCATGTATCTCGGGGTCACTTTGTGCTAGACACTTCAAATTTGGATATGTTGTAGTGCTAGTACCATTGTGTTTGCATACCATTGGGGTTTCTAGCTATACGTGACCCCGAGATATGTGGCCCCAAATTCGGGTCGCAAAATGTCATTCTCTGCTCTAATAACTAATAAAATTTTGCGACCCGAATTTGGGGCCACATATCTCGGGGTCACTTATTGCTAGAAACCCAAAATTTGGTATGGAAACACAATAATACTAGCACTATAACATATCCAAATTTGAAGTGTCTAGCACCAAGTGACCCCGAGATACATGGCCCTAAATTTGGGTCACAAAATATTTTCGAATGCAGTTGAAATAATGTCGAATCATGTTGAAATAATTTCGAATGCGGTTGAAATAATTTCGAATCATGTCAAATTCATTCGAATTCATTCGTTATATTTCTTTCGTATTCGTTGTAATTTGTTATTTTTTTATTCGGACATTCGGATGCATCCGAATGTCCGAAAGATGCAAAATTCGGCCGAATTTCGATTCGTTACGAAACGAATTGCACAAGCCTAGTATAGACAGAGCTGCTGTTAGAAATCATGAGGCCCCATGCTTCCTACCTGACAGGGCCCCACTCCCTCCCACCTCCCAGAAAATATCAAATGATATTTTCACTAAAATCATACTAAAATCATTATATGACATATTTACCACCCCCATCCCCTGCTTTCTATCCTGAAACACCCCCTTGTGTGCTCGCAGTAGTTGTCAGTGGAAGAGAAGAGGAGGGAGGCTGGCAATGCTGTGGGGAAAAGGGGTGCACGGGGGGGCAGAAAGCAGGGGGGTGATGGCGTGGTTGCTAGAACTGATCCCCCTGCAGCACAGCTTGAGAGAGCAGAGGATAAGCTGACAGCACTGCATGAGGGGCAGAAGAGGATCGGTGTCTACAGCCCTGGGTATAGAGGCAGCAATAAAAATCTGATACAAGTTTTCCTAACTTAAGAAAAGTTATTTTATCACTGGCTGTTTTCCTGATATACCCTAATTTTCAGCATTGAGGACTACACCATAAGTGAAAAGAAATTTCCTCTACTGGACATTACAAGACATCAATAGCAAAAAATAGAGACAACTATTCTATCTCTTTCCCAGTTCAGTCAATACAAAATAGACGCACAAGGGACTTATAATGTGGCTTAGATTGTGAGAGTTTTTGGCTTAACCTTTTTGGTGCTCAAGTTTTTTTTTTTTTTTTGTATTTATGAGAGGAAATATCTTTGGTCAGGTTGCAAAAAACATAATTGTAATATTGAGCCCTTTAATGGTTCTAAAGATTATTACATTTTTTTTTTTAATGGTGTCTAATACAACTGTTATATTTCCATAAATATCTAGAAGATACCATCACAAGGTGAAGATTTTATTTTTTATTTTTATTTAAAGTGAACAGGTTTTGTCATGATTTACATTTATGTCAGTAGGAACCCAGAAGATGATCTTTCCTTAAGCACTGCATTGACAAAACATTGTGACTAATCTCTCTTTTATTAGCCTGAGAAGAGTAAGGGTGCTAAAGGAGTAACAAACAAAGATCCAAAGATACGTGGTCACTCAAGTGTTCACTGAGCATGGAAATGAGCCTTCAGCAAAAATCAGTACATACCATGATGTGCAGTCTAAGAGAACAGTGTTGAATTGGATTACAAAATTGCTTTGTCTACATTGCATGAGAGAAACATCACAAGTGGAAGATATGCTAATCAGAATGCCCTGAAGACATTTGGATAATTAATTTAGAAAAAAATGCATACAACCCATAACTATTCTTTATCAATCAATATTAATGAGGGGAAATTGTTGACACCAGCAAAGAGTGACAATGCTTGTTTATTATGTATTAGCATATGAAACTGACAGCTCTATTTTATTTTAGGCAGTATAGAATAACAGCTGATTCTTTCAGTTCGTGTGTTCAGATAATGCATTGTAAAAGTGTTAAAAAAACATACGATATGTTTATTATGCAAATAGTAAATTGTCTGTCATTTACACTGGTGTTTTTTAATTACCTTCATTTTGTAATTAATACAGTTCTATTATGCCTCTCACATTCATTTTCAGTTGCAAATTATGTTTCCTTTATGTTTTTTTTTTTTTACCAGAAAAAGGACTACAGTCAGGATGTGTATTAGCTGAAAATGGCCATGCCAGATAGCCCACAGCCAGTAGAAAACCTATTCTACTTGGCTAAAATGTTTTAGCTGACTTATGCCCTGTACACACGGTCGGAAAGTCAGACAGAAAAGGTCTGATCGGATTATATTGTCGGAAAATCCGATCGTATGTGCGCTCTATCGGACTTTTTCCGTCTGAAAAAAATTGAGAGCAGGATCTCAATATTTCCTGCTGTATTCCATACTAGGTTAACTTGTTTGCCCAAGCATCTAAGGTCAAACATTCTGATCAGAGATATTGTATTGGCCTGGAGAGAAGTACAGAAGCTTATGGGTTTACCGCAAAAACATCTTTTGCTCTCTACCCATTTGTGGTAACCCCATGTTCCACCCATTGGTTGAAAACAAGGCATTTGCTCAATGGATACTTCATGGCCTCAACCATCAACTACTTCCCTTACTACCCCTACCACATCAATAAAGCACACCCCTCTCAATCTATCTGCCCCAGGTGTGCAGCTAGCTGACCCACTCTCTTTCATCATTTATGGACTTGTCCATCGATTTCCAAACACTGGGATAAAGTTTTAGCGTATAGTGATCAAGTGTGCCCCATTAAAGACCCTAAGGTCCATTTGCTCTTTGTCTTTAGACATGATGGTTCAAATGACTTGACACATTCACCTGCTGCTTCACATCTTCCACAATAGGTTTATATTTGTCTCCTGGGGACCCGCATAACAATTCTTCAAGCATTGATTAACCTATCCCTACCCCAGGTTCATTAGTGAAACAGGCCTTGCTATCCTTATTTGCCCTAGAAATTGTTTATTCTGTGCTTATCCTTTCGTTATGCTCTGTCTGATTCACCATTATGTCTTGTGAATACAGCTATGCCTTTTGACAATTTGGGACAATGCCTTTATAAAAAAAAAATGTCCCACAATGTCCATTCATCTTCGATCACAGCGATGATGACCCGAGAAAAAAAAACGGACAAACTCCACCTCGATGGGAGGCTCCTGCCGATGGCAGCCTTTTCGCTTTGACAGCTGTTATATAGCTGAGGGTGGGACCACCTGGTGATGTAAGTGGGTGACCCCGCCCCCTTCTGATGCCATGTAATGTCACGTAACGTCAGATTTACATCACTGTGTGACCCCCCTCAGCTATATAACAGCTGTCAAAGCGAAAAAGCTGCAGTCGGCAGTAGCCTCCCATCAGGGCAGAGTTTTTCCATTTTTTTTCTCGCCCCCCCCCCTTTTCATGCGGCCTGCCAGGTTGTGTGTTTGGATAAGGGTCTGGTATGAATTTTGGAGGGGACCCCCACGCCATTTTCTTTTAATTTTGGCGCAGGGTTCCCCTTAATATAGATACCAGACCCAAAGGGCCTGGGGTAATGGCCTGGGGGGGCCCATGCCATTTTTTAAATGATTTGTATGTATATTGCCGGGATTCGGCAATACATTACAGTCACAAGCAATTTTAAATTTATTTTTTTCCTTTATAAATGTAATTTTTCTTCTATCATTCATAAAACTATGTACGGCCGCTATGTAAACAGCCTTGCATAGGGTGGGGCATGGACTTAGCCTCCTGAGCCTTGATTGGCCAAAGGCACCAAGCCTTTGGCCAATCATGGCTCTCACAGCAGAGCGTGCTATGATTGACAAAAACATGCAGGTCAGGTGCATGCTTTGGCCAATCAGCAGCCATCAATGCACTGTGATCTTGCAATTTATTTATGGTCTCACTGTTCATTATGGGGCGTTCTGCGGGCACTTGAATTTCTCACGAACGCCCCATAATGTTCTAAATTTGGCAAACACCCAATGTTTGAGTCGAACTTACGTTCGACTCGAACATCGGGCTCACCCCTAATAGTAACCCACTACAACCGAATGAGTTCCTTTCCCACATTATTCTTCCTTCCTTGACACCCAATGTTTGCCAAACAGTAATGCACCATTCAAAAATGATCACTATAATTCACCATGCAGAAAATACATACACACCCTCCCTGCTTCTCTCCCTAGATGCCAGCAGCCAACCAATTCTCGATCAGCGCTCTCATCCAATGGCTGAGAGCACTGACCAGAGTGTTCTGGTGGAGGGCCATCCCATGTTCAAATACAACAGCTCAGCGGTGGAGATCACTGTGCTAAAGTCAGATTGGGTTGAATGAAAAAAAAAAACATTAGTGTGTACCAGGCTTTGGGTGATCTGAAGTGGGTCAGAGTAAAGGCATGAGCGAGTAGAGGAGAGCCAATGGAGGTGTCTGTGCTGTTAATCAGCACATTGATTATCAGTGCAGACTCATCAAAGATGTCCACTAGAGCTCACCAGGGTTGCCAACCCATTGCCACCAATTCTGGCTATATAATAGCATCTTTTATTTGTGTGCTCCATTTTTCTTCTCCGCTGTGTGTGTCCAACCCTCTCTGCATCTCACTTACTTTGTGCAGACTCTTGTGCTGACCCAGCACAAACCTGCTGACTCGTGTGCAAGTCGGTCCAGCTCCCTACTTGCTGCTTCTTGTGTGCGCTTCATCTCCTTCTCCTTCTTCTGTATCTATTCATCCAACTCAAAAACTGCTACTTCCAGTGTTATTTGACCCAGCTCCAGACCTAATTTAATTTGTACTAGTGGATTAAGCTCAAGGTAAACGCATATTGGTACCACCTTATCTGGTTCTCAGCATGTTTTTTTTTCCACATTTTTGAAAGTACAGCTTTGACATTGTAGAAATAGAGAAATGCAAGCATACTGTGATAGCATTTCAGGAATGTGAACGTAGGTCTGAGCATTTATTGGAAGATGAACCTTCAGCCTAAGCCACAGTCTCAAATGTAGATGAGTGATTATCCTAATTATATAGTATCCATTTTCTTAATATAAAAGTCTAGTTAAATACTAATTAAACTTACACCTACCCCCAGTCTAAGCCCTTTACTAACTACCCTATAAAGGAAAGATGTCTATATAGTATTTGCTTATTCTGAAGGCACTATGGTCTGGTCACAGGATTTCCCCAGATGCTAGAGGAGAGATGGCCAACAACACCTGCAATGCCTGTGAAGTAACATCACCCATTTCTCCTCCTCCCGACACCCCTTTAATTTTTGATCCTCCAGTGCTGTGAGGATTATTATGAGCAGCTACGGCTATGACATGCACCCATCAAAGTGCTGACTATGAACATCATTTCTGCCCCTGCACGCCATTAATTAAATTCAAGCCATATTATTGATTCCCACAATAAAAAGCGGTAAATGAATGTAGGAGGGGCAGATGAATGAAATGCCCACCTCTTCCATTCATAGAGTGCTTTTCATTGTTCAAGAATTAACTTTGATTTTGCTCTTCCTGGACATTCCTGAGTGTTGTGAGGGAGTTCAGAGGCAGAACTACTGTAAGTTAGGACCATTGTTTTAATGAGTTGTTTATTCGCAATACATAGGCTTATTGTGGCAACTAAGGATGAGCCCAACACCCCCCTGTTCGGTTCGCACCAGAACCTGCGAACAGACCTAAACTTCATGTAAACTTTAGAACCCTATTAAAGTCTATGGGACTCGAACGTTCAAAATCTAAAGTACTAATTTTAAAGGCTAATATAGAAGTTACTGTCCTAAAAAGGGGACATGGATCAATGCTAAAAAAAGTTTTAAAAACGACAGTTTTTTCGAGAGCAGTGATTTTAATAATGATTAAAGTGAAACAATAAAAGTGTAATATTCCTTTAAATTTCGTACCTGGGGGGTGTCTATAGTATGCCTGTGAAGGGGCGCATGTTTCCCGTGCTTAGAACTGTCCCTGCACAAAGTGTCATTTCTGCAGAAAAAAAGTCTGAAGGGTTCGGTATGGATATTTAGGGGGAACCCCACGTCATTTTAAAAAAAAAAATTGACGCGGGGTTCCCCTTACTATCCATACCAGACCTGAAGGGCCTGGTAATTGAATTTAGGGGAACCCCCTAAATTCAATTACCAGGCCCTTCAAGTCTGGTATGGATATTAAGGGGAACCCCGCGTCAAATCTTTTAAAAAAATTGACATGGGGTTCCCCCTAAATATCCATACCGGACCCTTCAGATATTAAGGGGAACCCTGCATCAAATTTAAATGTTATTTTTAATAAAGGAATTTTTCAAAAGTGTGTTTGTCTTATTTAACCATTTTTTACATTCTTTGTGAAATGGTAGGGGTACTTTTGTACCCCCTTACCATTTCAAACAGGGGGGCCAGGATGTGGGGGCTTCCAGATTCTGATAAGCCCCCCGCCCGCAGACCCCCACAACCACCGGCCAGGGTTGTGGGGATGAGGACCTTGTCCCCATCAACATGGGAACATGGTGCTTTGAGGGGTCACAGACCCCCAAAGCATCCTCCCAATGTTGAGGGCATGTGGCCTGGTATGGTTCAGGAGGGGGGCGCTCTCTCGTCCCCCTCTCTTTTCCTGCGGCCTGCCAGGTTGCGTGCTTGGATAAAGGGTCTTGTATGGATTTTTAGGGGACCCCACGTCAATTTTTTTTTTAATTTGACACGGGGTTCCCCTTAATATCCATACCAGACCTGAGAGGCCTGGTAATTGAATTTAGGGAACCCCACGCTTTTTTTTATCAATGAATGAATTGTCGGCTCCCGTAATACAGAGACACTCATTGAGTGTTCTCTGTATTACGGGAGTCGACAATTCATTATAGCCGCGAGTGATTTTAAAAGACTTTTTTCCTGCAGAAATGACACTTTGTGCAGGGACAGCATGGCAAACATGCGCCCCTTCACAGGCATACTATAGACACCCCCCAGGTACGAAATTTAAAGGAATATTACACTTTTATTATTTCACTTTAATCATTATTAAAATCACTGCTCCTGAAAAAACTGACGTTTTTACAACTTTTTTTTGCATTGATCCATGTCCCCTGGGGCAGGACCCATGTCTCCAAACACTTTTTAGGACAGTAACTTGCATATTAGCCTTTAAAATTAGCACTTTAGATTTCTCCCATAGACTTGTACAGGGTGTTCCGGCTTTTCGAATTTGCTGCGAACAGCCCAAATTGTTCACTGCTCGCTGAACAGGCGAACAGGCAATGTTCGAGTCGAACATGAGTTTGACTCAAACTCGAAACTCATCCCTAGTGGCAATGGTGATCACAACAAAGCTACCTTAGCTGGCATTTAGACATGCTCTTTTGGCATGTAGTTAGTTGCCTTTTTTGCATTACTATCATTTTACATATAGCGTGATTCTTATTATATTGCAGAGTGTAATCTTTGTCAAGACGATCCAAAAAAAAACACAGGACTGACTCATTTGTACATTTCTCCTTTTACTTTGGGGGTGACAACAAATGGGTCTGCTTAAAGGGATTCTAAAGAAAATATTTTGTTTAAACAAAAAACATGTTATACTTACCTGCTCTTTTGCACAGAGCAGCCCTGATCCTCTTCTTCTTGGGTTCAAGCATTCCTCTCATCTGCCAAGTGCCCACAATAGCAAGCCTCTTGCTATGAGACCACTTGATAATGCTTGCTCTCGAGTCTTGCTGTGTGTATCCATTCACACACAAGTAAGGCCTGGCCCTGCCCCCTGCTCTCTCCTCATTGGCAAAGTGGCTGTGATTGACAGCAGTTCTGCATGTAAGGCTTGATAAAGTGGGATCTGCCCCCAAAATGTATTGCCTTGATAACCATCCACAGTTGTCCAGAGCATTCAGGGCAGAGCAGTGAGCAGGCACTAGCATATAGTGGCTTGGTCTGCAGCCACCGACAGGTGAGGAGTCTGATCTTGTAATAAAAGTAAAAAAATAAGGTGGTTCGCTGTGCAAGATCTATGTGCTTTCTCTCTCTCTCTCTTTTTGTTTTGAAGCTTTGTCACTAGTAGAAGTAGAATGCAACATTTTAGGCAGATCTACAATACTACTAAGCACATATTACCACGATGGTCCTTATAAATTAAGGACTTTATGGACCTTAATTAGTGAAGATAGATAGAGACATATATATATATATATATATATATATATATATATATATATATATATATATATATATATATATATATATATATATATATATATATATATATATATATATATATATATATATATATATATATATATATATATATACACACACATATATATATATATATATAGACCGCGAGTCAGTCCTCTCCTGATGACTATACCCGGAATTTCTCACCCATTTTTGGTGACTCCCTGAAGTCTACCGAGACTCCCTTCTCCCTTAAAGGGACCACAACCCGAATACTGGTGCTACATAGCACCCGTCCAGGACCCAACCTTGGCGTCCTGTACAATATATATATATATATATATTATTTTTTGTTTTTTTGTTTTAATCATTATTGATAATCTTTAATTTTATTTTGTGCATCAAATTTTAGCTGCATCCATGGCAAAAAAAATTTTTTTTCTGCAAAGTTACCCTTTCAAACAAAATAAAAAGGTTTTTGTTTTGAGGGGGCTGTGTTTGGAGTTTTCATTACTTTGGGGTGTATATTGTTTTTGTTTATTTTTTTGTTCATATAAACCTTTCTTTTAGGTCAAACTGCTTTTTTTTCTGCAAGACTTCCCTAAAAAGTGGTCTTTGTGTATAGGGTTTTAATTTTTTTGGGATATCTTAATACTTATTTTTTGCCGGTATGGCCTTTTTTAAGCTTGGGGTGACCAAAGCACAACATTCACTTCTTACCAGCTAACTGTTCTTGAAGCTTCTCTATGTGCACAATATGCAACTGCATTGATTGAAAAAAAAAAAGATTATAACAGTGTGCATATAAACCACCTAAAATTATATCAGTCACATCCACCACACCCCATACCGATAGTAAAAATAAAAGTTAAAAGTACATCGGTTAGGCCTAATTTCTATGAATAAAACTGTCTTGCTGCTGTCCATTTTTACTCTGCGGTGTCCTAATTTTTGGAGTAAAACCCCTGCCTGTGCACTTCTCTATGTCTACTGTCAGACAACTTTACATTGATACAGCTATATCACCTGCAGTCTCTTGATTCATAATGAGAGTTTGATGGAAATTGGACAGTGGTAGGAATGTTTTGCTTTAGAATAAAACCGGGGCAGCCTCAGCAAACTAATGTTCAAATTCTAACTACTGATCTAAGCAGGCCTGTTAATACTTAATGAAAAGTAAATGTCACTGCTAAAACTACCATAAAAAATGCCCTTTTTTAAACTGAATCTGATCGGGGTGCTGACAAGCGAATTGTGAAATTAAAAAAAAAAAATTCACACCCAAAAATGCTCTGCCAGTGCATGCCGCCATTGCAAATGTAAGTGCATTTTTTTTCTGTTTCATAAGACTACCTATCCTGGGGAGGGTTTATAGTTTTGTATTTTTAATATTGCCCTCAAAGCTGCAGAAAAAGACTCTCTTCCTACTGTATGGTATGACCAATGGTGGTGTTTGTTAAAATGTGCTAAGTGACAGGCTTTTTTAATCATGGCAGATGAGACTGGCAGGTGAGACTCTTCTGTCATAGCTGCTTCTACCCACCTGTCAGTCCTTATTTCTGTAAGTGTATTTAGGAATTCATGCAAGTTCAGTGTACAGTTTCAGCATAATTCTGTTCCTGGACAAAGTAACTCTTGTGTTGATGCACAGGAGGTAAACCATTCTAGTCTAGCCAATCAGAATGACTGAAGACTCAGAACATGGAAGAGAACTGAGTGATGGTAGAATGGCCAGCCATGGAAGAGAGTACAGCACAGAAATGGATTGCTTTGATTGGTAAGTGTGCCATAATTTGTAAATATGTCTTGTGGAGAGATTTGGAATCCTTAGTATTATCAGGATTCTGGTGTGAGGCCCAGTATTGTCAACTACAGGATTCAATAAGTGGCTAGAATCCTAAGTGTAAAGTGAATAATTTACATGTTTTTCTTTCATTTTTTTATTTCTTCAGTTTAACATTTTGCTATCTGGACATAAGAGACTGCCAGCCATGTGGACCTTTTAATGTAAGGTCTGTGTTAACAATCTGGTCCATATGTCAGTTATAGATCTGTCACTAAAAATGAAAGATTATTTTTTTTACCAGAACAGCCAAGCTGAAACAGAGATCTTCCTGGCCCCTCTTATCTTAAGGTGACTTTTCGTCACATATATAAGATTGAAAATATGCATGTATTACTTTCTTTACTATATATTCTAGCTGAGCCACCAGCATGAACAGCAAGGGGTATTTAATACCATGCAAAGCCTTAACAATAGATCTGTGTTGAATAGAGTTTGTGTAAAATAAAATCTGATTCAACACTTTTATAGAGTTGGATGTAAAAATGTGATGCAAATAAGATTAATACAATTACACATGAATCTTTTACTTTTGTAGCAAGAGGATACATAGACTGCTCAGGATAATACACATTTAAATAAAATTGACAGAATGTTTATACTGAAATATTAAACAGTTTTATATTTATGAATATAAGCAGGGATCTATGATTAAGCAGATTCCTGCTTATTTCCACGAATCAACGAATAACTTGAATTCATTTATCCGTGCTAACCTGAAGATGAAAGGAATACAAAAGAATGTGCAAATATATATATATATTTATTCACTAACGTTCAATGCAAACATAATATGAAAATATAACTGGTGATAGTCAAAGAATATGTATCAACATTTCAATAATGTGAATAACACCAATTATAAGTATACAACCACAATATTTTGTTTCAAATATACCAATATATCAAAACTTAGTAACTGCTTTGTAAATAGCTTTTCAGTGGCTCAGCAGAATATGATGACAGTAAGGTGTTGATTTGACACGTGACTTTCAGACAACAGATCTAACAAGCTAAAATGTATTTTAACAAAACATGGACAAATTTGTTATACCATGTACATGCTTGGTGATTTAACCAACACTTATATTTAAGGTAAAGATAAATCTCTAACGAATTTCAAGTTTAAGCATACATCATAACTAAGCCATTTACTAGCAATTGAAAATAGCCTTATGAGATTATACAAATATGTGTATTTCTCTCCTTGATTTAAAAAGAAAAACAATTCATACTGCAATTAGAATTATATTTCAATTCACATCTATAAGCTACAAATACTAAAATGGCCCAGTCAGATGTACGGTATGTCCAATAATCAATTTCCTACAGGTAAATAGAAATCTATACTTTACAAGAAATCTTAAACTCCTTTGTCTGAGAGATGTCAGCTGTTTGCCCTCTCCTCAGTATTACAACTCTAAACAGGGAAGATGGCGCTGTTCAACTGGAAATTATAAATGGTGAAAAAAGGTATAAATATTTGGAAATACTGGGGAGATATATAACGTGCAAGTGCTAGCACCTTGGTTATAAAGTGAAATGGTTCATCTACAATGACATAGGCATATAAATGTGATGTAAAAAAAATCATAAAATAAATAAAATGCTAATTCATTAGATAAAGTGTTACCACAAAATGAAAGTGCAAAACTAAATATATATATATATATATATATATATATATATATATATATATATATATTGGTCCATAAGGCAACTTTTAAATAAGCCCCTTTTTCTTTTTAGTAATGATAAAAAAAACATTTCAAAGTTTCTATTCATGATTTAGTCGAGACATGAGTCATCAATCTCATTATGTCCCATTCTGGTCCCATGGCCAGCCTTATCTCATCTGGTTGCCTGGAACTCACAATTTACAACCTGGGAAACAGAGGATAAGACTTTTAAACATCTCTCATAAGAGACTTTATTATCTCTCATAAGCAATGAACTTACATTAACCTTCTATCAGATAGAACAAAATGGTTTCCAATATGCTCATGAAACCATATATAAAATAATATGCATAGGCCTTAGAAATTAATTATTTTTAAGCTCAATAATTCTGACAAAATGTTAAGAAAAAAATTGTTTTCAAATATACACGATATCAGCACTACCCATGATAACATTGGTTTTAAAAATGCAAAATCTAATGAGCCAATATCATGTATTTTATTCGTTTTCAAGATATTCTGAGCCATTTTTACTGTACTAATGAATATTTAAAAAGATGATGTAATAAACCCCAAAACAAAAAGATTGCATCTAATGCCGCGTACACACGATCAAATTGTCTGGCGTACTTAGTCCTACATACAATCCGGCAGATAATCCAGCGGACTTTCTACCGAACTGACTTGGCCACACACGGACACACAGAAAGTCCGACGTTCGCTTGCCACGATGACGTACAGCACGTACGACGGGACTAGAAAAAGGAAGTTCAATAGCCAGTAGCCAATAGCTTCCTTTTTCGTACTTGCTTCTGAGCATGCGTCATTCTTAATCTGCCGCACTAGCATACTGACGAACGTATTGTCCGCTGAAACCCAAGTCTGACGGGAAGATTGGAGTGCAAAAATACTTTCTTAGTCCGCCAGACTTCACGCTGGAAAAGTCCGCTGAAGCCCACACACGATCGAATTGTCCGCTGAAATGCGTTTCGCCAAGACTGCAACCTTGTTGATTGCTCTTTATTGTTTATAGCATTACACATAGAGATATGACTTGAAATATAATTCATATGACTGTTAAGGGCTTTAACATCATATATAAATGTGAGGATGGAAGCCCTATAGAAAAACAGCAATTCTTTTTTCATAGTAGTAACACTTATGCAAAAACACTTACATAGTACATTTTCACACTGCTTTTTTGTCCACTCCGCTGACAAAAAAAAGAAGCTGTAATGATTGCAATTAGAGATACAGTGTCCTTCACTCAAAAATGTATATAATGTGACAGTAACGGTAGATATATCATACTAGGGGTGATACTAAACCAGAATCACACTCCCCAGATGGCATAATCTCCAAGTTATATGCATGTCAAATAGTGAATGTGATGATATCCAGACTCTTGGCAATTCATATACTGTATAGCCTCCAATTGGGCAAATCAACTACATACGTCCCCACTGTCAAATCCACATATCAAAAAAAAAAAAAAAACAGATGTATTCATCTTAACTTACAGAGCTGCAATAAGTACTCAGAAAGAAGAAGATAGCTTTAAATATCCAATTCCACATTCACCAAATGTGGTTATTTTATGTATTATGATTGTTTATTGTTTATTCTGCGCTTTCCAATTGGCTTGTTAGCTGAGGAAAGGGGGGGGGGGGCGTGGTGCCGTCTCTGGAAGTGGGGAGGAGACAAATAAGTGAAAGTTCCACTTTTGGGTGGAACTCCGCTTTAATGTACATGTTGCACATTTTTTATAAAGATCATTGATCCATAGTTTTAGAAGTTAAATTTCACTGGACTCCTTCCTTTTTATTTAAGTCTACATGCTTAAACAACATTAAGTTTGCACAGAAAAGGCAGCAACCCAATCCTGAGCAGGCCCATCTCTAAGATCTATCACTGGGCACTATCCACCAGAAGACATTCCTTCCTTTTTGCCCACACAAATACCCACTCAGAACCAGTGACCAATCCAGTCAGTTCAGTGCGGTCTCCAACATAAGCATCAACCACCGCCAGAACCACCAAAAGATCTCCACAGCCAGGTACTCAGTTGATTCACTTGACAATACAGTATACATCCCAGCCATTGAATCGCCATATGATATAAACTCATGGAGTTGGAAAAAAAATTAGAAGAGGAAAAATTGCTTCCCATAGGGTAGTAATGTTTATTATGCAGAGTTATATATATACTGTAGATCTCATAAAAATAACTGACAAATATTCCTTCCCAAAAGTAATCTTCAGGTCACAACAATGATGTTGGTGGGGATGGCCTTGCGCTTTGCGCGGCGGTCGGTTTGCGGCAAATTTTTCTCGTTCGCGATTCGCCAAACCGGTGGACTTCTGGTGCTGTTTGCAGCGGACATATGCGCTTACATTGTAAAGAACTTTGACCCATGACACATCCATCATGGGGTACAGGACAGCCAATTGAGACATTTCAGCACATGGACATACCCCCTACCTTATAAATAGACCTAATCTGGTGGCCATTTTACATTCTGTCTTTTGTCAGTGTAGGGAAAGGACGCTGTGTGGAGCAGGGACAGTCAGTCTAATCACTAGCTAGCTATTACTATTAGGTCCACAAAAGTCCTTTTAAGGACTGGTATAGGTGTACAGTATATAGGGTTGTAATACACTTATAATATATTTTCTTTCAAATATAGAAAGTATATTATGGTGCACTGCTGTGCTGCTGAGTGCTGACCGATTCTGCAGCTGTCTTTTATCAGTGTAGGGAGGGACAGTTTGGTGTTTGGATCAGGGACAGTCTGCAATTCACTAGCTACTATCTAGCTACTATTAGGTCCACAAAGGTCCTTTTAAGGACTGGTATAGATGTACTATTTGGTGTGCAGTATATAGGGGTGTAAAACACGTATACAATGCGATTAGAACTGGTGTGATAGACTCAACAGATAATCTGATAGTGTGTATGGGGCTTTAGAGGGCATGAGGATCCTGGCAGGCAGCAGTATAGGTCATCACGTCTGATGGCAGTCTGTGTTTGTGATCCATGTCTCCCTCCCCTCAAATTTGGGCATTGCTCCTGGGCATCCCACTTAGTAATTAGCAAAGGCTCTGTGTTCCGTGATGTACTTCCAAGAAAAGGATTTTACAGGTAAGCTGTTTTAAAAATCCAATTTTTTTTACTATTTTATAAAAAACAAGGAACATACAGTATATGTATCCAATTCGCCATCAATTCAAAGCCCAATCTGTTGGAAAAAAGAAGAAGGTCTGGGGATTCAAGTGGTTAAAATAAAAATTCAAATGTGGATTACAAAAAAGCTTTGGACATGCAAACTTTATTATCTTTATCATCTTCCCTCTCTAAAAATACTCAATCCCTGAGTTACTTTTTTGTATTTATAAAACCATCTACTGTGATAATACACATTAAACTTTATGCAATAACAATGAAAGTTAATGATAAGCAGATTAGATTTGGTACACTGCTTGTTTACAATTATTGCATTTTATAACATAGCAGTCAGTTCCCCTCTCACTCACCCCTAAAAAAAATCCACCACATATGATTCACAATGATTATAGTGATGAAACGCACCAACTTTGAATTTGTTAACATACTGTATTTGAGAACTTCTGTCGTGAAATGTCTATGAAAACTCTCCCCACTGAAATGCTGCAAAGAATATTAGGTTGTTCTTAGTAAATCCATTAACAGTTAAAAACTATGTTCATTATATATGTATTATATATATATTTTTTATGTTAAATATATTATTTTAATTTAATTCTGTACTTAGACTATAATAAACAAAGTAACACATTTTCTGTTATGGGAGGGAGAAATAGCCAATACTTACCACCCCTGCATTTAGTCTCGGCTCCAATCCACTGCCAGACCACTTAAGATATACCAGATACTTTCATAAAGTGAACATGTGAGATTTCACTAACCTCAAAACAGTGCAGGGTGGTACCTAAGAAGTCAATTTGTATGTTCATAAATTGTCATTTTGCATGTGTATGTGTGGTGTGTGTGTGTGTGGGGGGGGGGGGTGCTTTAAAAGTTGTAACTTGCTAAACAAAGTCAAACTCATATAGTAAAATAGTAATCTAGTAATCTTGGCTGCTCAGGTAATGTATTGAGAAGGTTGGGGAGCATTATGCCGCGTACACACGATCAAATTGTCTGGCATACTTAGTCCGCCGAAACGCATTTCACCGGACAATTCGATCGTGTGTGGGCTTCAGCAGACTTTTCCAGCATATAGTCCGGTGAAGAAAGTATTTTTGCAGTCCAATCTTTCCGCCGGACTTGGGTTTCAGCGGACAATACGTTCGTCAGTATGCTAGTCCGGCGGACTAAGAATGACACATGCTCAGAAGCAAGTACGAAAAGGAAGCTATTGGCTACTGGCTATTGAACTTCCTTTTTCTAGTCCCGTGCTGTACGTCATTGCGCTAGCAAATGCCGGACTTTCTGTGTGTCCGTGTGTGGCCAAGTCCGTTCGGTATAAAGTCCGCTGGACTATCCGCCGGATTGTTTGCCGGACTAAGTACGCCGGACAATTCGCTCATGTGTACGCGGCATAAGGGAGACTGACTGTCTATGATGAAGGGAAATCTCACTTCAAACATTACTTATTACATACACGATGATCATACATGCAATCATACATGTTTTTATAAAAAAATAAATAAAAAATATATGGAGTCAATACACATTATAAGGAGCCACTCAACAAAGTTTAATATAACATTACTGTTTCCACTAATTTTATAATGAACCACTATGTGTTTCTTAGCAGAAAATTTGCAAATCCAGTAACTTTGAAAGATGTGGATTGATGATAACTTTGCTACCACTGTCTTATTTTACTGCTAACAGATTATTGTAGACACTTAGCAAATGCATGAGTTCCTCCTGATCAATTATTGAATACTTCTTCTGTGAATACATTTGAAAGTTTTATTTATGCATTTTAACTTTAAATAATATAGTAGTTTTATAATGATTGACCATAACCCAGAAAAATAAGTACCATATTAGCCCAGTTTATTTGTCTAGCAGTTTTATTATTATTTAAATATATATTTGATAGCAGTTGCAACTATAGCTTCAACTCCCTGAACTATATGAGTCATTTTGACTTTGTTGTACCCAAACTGAATTTTTATCATTTTGTTCCCACAAGCAGCCAATTGGCTCTCCTCTACTCGTTTCTGTCAGACGCGAGTGAGGAAAAGCCGATTAACGGCTCTTCCTGTTTACATTGTGATCAGCCGTGATTGGACATGGCTGATCACGTGGCAAAGAGCCTCCATCAGAGGCTCTTTACCGAGATTGGTGTGGCAGTGTGTCAGACTGACACACCACACTGCCGATCGCTGAGATGCATGCCTCCACGGGCCTGCAAGGGCCGGTCCTTCTGGAGGGCCATCATATGATGTCCTTTGGCGGGCGGGAAGTGGCCAAAGGGTAACTCCATTTTTGGTGGGGAAAAAAACAATACTATAACATTTACAATTGCGACACAAGTCATATTGTTATTGTCATATGTTATTAAAAATTACCTTTCCTTTTCAATTTGCAGTGATGTCATTTTCCTGAAAATTGCAATGCAATGTGGCTACCTGGAGGTATCCTGTACATAGAATGTGCACAGAACCCCCTCAGAAACATAATTCCCCCTTCACCAAAGCACCCCCCATGTTGAGGGCATGCGGCCTGGTATAGCTCTATTGGGGGCGCTCGCTCGTCACCACCCCCTTACCTGACCAGCCGGGCTGCGTGCTCGGATAAGGATCTGCTATGGACTTTGGGGGGACTCCCACGACGTTTTTTCGGTGTAGGCCTTCACCCATACCAGGTGACGGGCCAGCGAGGTGTCAATCTCACCGATGGAGGTGGCGAAATTGATTTCCTTCACTAGTGGCCTGGAGCCACTTTCAAAATGAACTGACTTTTCTCCGTGTGTGGGCAAGTCCGTTCATTTCAAAAGTCCAGTGGACTAGAGCACAGACGGGCGGATTTTGAGTCAAAAGTCTGCCGGAGCCCACACACAGGCGGATTGTCCAAGTCCGCTGGATAGTCTGATTGTGTGTACGTGGCATTACACACCCCCCCTGCAATGTTCCTCTCAATAATGAAGTCATGTGGCCTGGTATTGTTCAGGAAGGGTAGGTGCACGCTCACTGCCCCCTCTTTCCTTGCCACCCTTGCCTGGATAAGGGTTAGGTATTAATTTATTTCATTTTAAGCATGACCCTATTACTTTTTTGAAAGCTGAATATATATTTAACCGCCTCACACCGATATACGTCGGCAGAAGGGCACATACAGTCAAAATCACGTACCTGTACATTGCCCTTTAAGAGGCAGCGGGGGCACACTCGCCCGTGGGAAGATCCGTGAGTCCGGTCTCGGGTCCCGGGAATACACGCAATCGCCTCACGGAGAGGAAGAATGGGGAGATGCTAAAGTAAACAAGCATCTCCCTGTTCTGCCTAGCAACAGTGACACTGATCTCTGCTTCCTGTGATTGGAGCAGAGATCAGTGATCTGTAAAACACAGCCACACCCCCCACAGTTAGCAACACGCCCCTAGGACACACTTAACCCCTACACTGCCACCTAGTGGTTAACCCCTTGACTGCCCGTGTCATTTACACAGGAATCAGTGCATTTGTATAGAACTGATTGCTGTATAAATGACAATTGGTCCCAAAAATGTGTCAAAAATGTCCAATGTGTCCGTCATAATGTCGCAGTCATGATAAAAATCGCTGATCGCCAACATTTAAAAAATATATTAATAAAAATGCCATAAAACGATCCCCTATTTTTAGACGCTATAACTTTTGAGCAAACCAATAAATATTTGCTTATTGCAATTTTTTTTAACAAAAATATGTAGAAGAATATGTATCGGCCTAAACTAAGGAAAAAAATAGTTTTTTTATATATAAATGTGGGGACATTTATTATAGCAAAAAGTAAAAAATAATGTGTTTTTTTCAAAATTGACGCTATTTTTTTTTTATAGTATAGTTTATAGTGTAAAAAATAAAAACTGCAGCGGTGATCATCCAATAGGGATGGTAGTTCCGGTCATCCTGGTGACAACCAAGGATTTCCTTTCTCTTTCCATTTTGGCTATGGGACAGGACATGAAGGGAAATCTTCACAATAGGAAGCAGATAGCAGAAACAAAACAGTGGTTATAACCCTTCCTAACGCTATCCAAAATGAAAAAAAAAGGTTTGCCTTTAGCTCTATTTTAATGAAAAGAGGAAGCTTAGCAGGGATTAATTAAAAGTTGGCTCGTAAACACTTTTGTTTGTAGCTAAAGCCCTGTTTGTGAAGATGCAAAAATAGCAGAACTACAGCCATGCCACAATTCCACAGATATTGGACCTAATGGTTAACACAGGAAAGGAGGATTACCACCTCATCAATTGTGGGGCTAGCTTGTTTTTCTCTAGAAGACCCCTTATTGGTACTTTTGCAGTAGTATAAGCTACACAGGGAATATGTTTGATATTACACCTCTAATAGAGGCATTTTATAGATTTTGCTTCTAATTTTCTAGTTGCATAAAAATAAAATTGACTATAATTTGATAACAAACCTTAAAGTATAACTAAAGGCAAACCTTTTTTTTCAGTTTTGGATAAAGTGGAGAGGGATTAGAAACCCTGTTATGTTTTTATTGCTGTCTGTGCCCCTATTAGGGAGATTCACCCTCCCTATTTGTCCTGTTTACCATTGTCATTGAAAGGGAAAGTAAAAGAAAATCCCAAATTTTGGGTTGTCCCCAAAAAAAAAAGTAATAAAGGGGAAATCTGTCAATGGGGACACTAGTTCCAATGACTTGGGGGTCCCTAAGGGCATCCCTTAATTTTCAGGATTTCCTCTCATTTTCTGTTTTGGCTATGGGACAGGAAATGAAGGGAATTCTCCCCAATGGGACACAGATGGCATCAAATAAACTGACAAGGGTTATAACCCTCCATTACTCTATCCAAAATGAAAATTCTACTTTAAGTAAATTGATTCTTGTAAGAAAGTAGTCATTACTTCATCTAGTTGAACAAGGTTAATACGTGTCCTCTAATATAAAAATATATAAAAACAAAATGATAGCTATTCAGGTAAATGGTTTTTTGAGTTATTAAAAAAAAAAGCATTTCTTCTAAAGTTAAACTATCCTTCACCGTCTGACAATGCTGTATAGAAAAGGGCTTTGTGGATGAAATCATCCAGTACATTTCATCAGTAAGTTACTATTTAATGAAATAGATACAACAGCAGTAATTTATTGATCTGAAGGTAAGTTACTTAGGTCAAATGCATTTGGACATAGTGAAGGAGACTTAATAGGCTAGGACATACCGTATTTATTGTTCAACATGTCAGGTTGCTTCTGGTAATATTTAAAGGAGGAAAAGGTTGGCAGAGAAGAGTAAAAAAGTATTTAATCTTTTATACATCTGAGCAAAATAATTTAACAAAATTATTGCAGCTATAGAAAGAAAGAAAAAAGATACCTACAAACTGAAGAAGAAGATAAAAACATACATTGTCTAACATCTAGTGATGGGTGATGGGTGGAAGTTACCCTGATATTGAACACAGTGCTGTGCCCTCGGTTTGATCATTTCAGAAGCCTCATTTAAAGGCTCCACATTTCATGCTGTACTACTGCATTTATAATCTAGATGGAAGAACAAAGCAGGTTTCAGTTTCCATTTCATGATTTCTTCACTCACTGTACTGAAAAATGACATAGAAGGATCTTGTCTCTTCTACCAGTATTGCTTGAGGTATAGAGTGTAAGGTGGATCCTATTCTATCCAAATGTAATGTCTTGCAGTTTAAAAAGCACCAATATTCAATAAATCTCTCCATAAGGCCCCTTTCACACTGGGGCTACCGTGCGTTAGCGGTAAACAGCTGCTCGTTGTAGCAGCACTTTACTGCTGTTTTCAGCATTTTTTTCGACTGCTAGCAGGGCGCTTTTAACCCCCGATAGAAGAAGGGCACTTGTTACAGCTCTTTTAAATCGCTTTGCAGGCGCATCATTCATTTCAATGGACAAGGGTGTATTGGGAGCCCTGTGCACAGCACTCCCAAACTGACCCAAAGATGCTGCTTGCAGGACTTTTCCTAACGTCCTGCAAGCGCACCACCCCAGTGTGAAAAGTCATACTGAAATGAATAGGAGGTGGTTTTCAGGAACTTTAAAGGTGCTATTTCTAGCACTAAAATGCCTGAAAACCGCCTCAGTGTGAAAGGGGTCTAATACTTTTTAGCCCTTGTACACACAGTCGGACATTCCGACGGAAAATGTCCGATCAGACCGTGTTGTCGGATAATCCGACCGTGTGGGGGCTCCATTGGACTGTTTCCGTCAGAGTATCCGGGGGACCAAGTTTTCCAGCTTGGCTATAAAATTTTCCGACAACATGATCCGATCGGACCTTGTCCGATCATGTGTAGAGAATTCCGATCGGACAAAGTGCCACGCATGCTCAGATCAAATTCCTACACCAAAGCTATTGGCTACTAGCCTGAACGTAATCCCGTCATAACGAAATAACGTCACCACGTTCTGAACGATCGGATTTTCCGACAACTTTGTCCGACCGTGTGTATGCAACAGTTTTGGACAAAATCCCTCTGACAAAATCCGACGGATTTGGTTGTCAGAATGTCCGACCGTGTGTACAAGGGCTAAATGTTAGAAAGAACAGTCTTTAGGAATGACTAGTTACAGTAAAGGAAAACATGTGTAAGTAGGAATTAAAATGAGCGACAGAGAAGGCAAAAGGTTTTTTTTTTTTTAATCATTAACCTCCCTGGCGGTATGATTATTTCTGATTTTAGGTGCTGAAAGCAGTACAATTATTTTGCATGGGAATTTGGCGTTTTATATTGTAGGCCTGCAATTCTTAGGAATAACTCTCTTAAATCTGTTCAAACAAGAGTCTAGTAGACATGATAAAAAATAATAATAAAAATTATTCAATAATGTAATCAAATCCAAAAACACTGAAATTTGCTCATTTGCAGAATTGTCGCTGTCATTAGATTTAGTGTTTGGTGATGGATCTCCCCACAAATCGCTATCGCTCAATTGTGCAAGTGATTCTAATTTTTTACTTTTTTTAATTTGGCGCCGATCTCTGCTACCGTGCGTCATAACGTCGCAGGGAACGGAGCTCGGCGGCACTCGGGCACTGTGTGAATCGAGCGGAGGAGCTCGCACACACAGCAGGGAGGACATCGTTGAAACCGGTGGACAAGGTAATTAAGTCTGGCTCGGGTTTCCGGTCGTGGTACTGAAATTCCAGCCTGAGCCAGACTCGGGATTACTGCCAGGGAGGTTAAAGTATATCTAAAAATACCATAAAATGTGTTTATTTTTTTAATGCACAGGGTAGGCTTAAAGCGGTTCTAAACCTCTGGATGTTTTTTTTTTCCTCTCCTTACCTGTAATGTAAAGGCATAATATCATAGTATGCATTGTATACTGGGACATTATGTGAAACTTACCTGAAAACAAAGGCTGCTTCCATCTTCACCCGTTTTGCTTCTGTGACTGTCCAGAGCTGCAATGACGTCATTCCCTGCCACCAGTCATGGCACAGGGCTTTAATGGAATGGCACAGGTGCCCATTCCTTCAGAGCACATGTGCCAGTGATGTCACTGGTTGCATATACAGTAAATATCTCCTAAACGGTTCACGTTTAGGAGCCTTATTATAGGCTTACTTATAGGTACAATTTAGTAATGGATTTTTTTGCGCTGTGGAATGTGTTATTGATCTAAAGAAATGCGTTTCTAAAAAGTAATAATGAATAAATGTGTGTTTGTGTGTGTGTGTGTGTGAAAAATATGTGCTGTGAATACCACCTTATTATGAACTGCAGCTGGGACAAGGCAATTGATTGCCCCAGAAAGGAATGAATGTACAGTATACACAGGGCTGCTCACAATCCAAATCCTTCTTTTACACAACATGTATCAACAATAGTTCATATATAACCAAGTATCCTTCAAATCAACTAAAATTTAAAAAAAAATAAAAAAGCTTGAAAAACTTGAAAAAAAAAAACTAAAAAAAAAAGTGTTGTTGACCACAGCAAATAAATGTTATTTATTTGTTGGGGTCAACAACACGTGGTGAGTGTTGGACCATATGAGGGAGCACATTTGATGATTTAAAGTTTGAAGAGTATTTATTATTTATTATTATTTACATTTTTATTTTAGTTTTTCAAGTTTTTCTAGTGTTTTTTTTTGTTTTTTGTTTGTTTTGTTTTTAATCTACACAAGTTGATTTGATGGACACTTGGTTATATATGAACTTTAGTTGATAAATGTTTTGTTGTATGGGAAGGATTTGGGTAGTGAATAGCATTGTGTATATATTCGTTTACATTTTATAAGCTTTTTGTGCCCTATTTGGAAGAATAGTTTTCATTTGCTCTGCCATAGATGCAGGAGGAAGTAAGAGGCAATTAAAGAAAATGGCAGTGCAACTAGAACATTTACATTGACAGCTCAAAATGTCTCATTACTTACTGTTTAGGAGATAATGGGGTAGGCATTTCTCCTGAACTAAGCAGTGTTCATATAATGAAATGCTGATGACGCCCTAGTCCCTTTGCATATTTTTTGTCATGGTCTCCCCCTCTAGGGACCCTAGGAATGTTCTGAATAGCCCATAATGTGTGTTCCTGTAGTACATGCCTGTAGTGAAAATATAATGTGTGTGTTTCTCATCCCTTGGATGTTTCCATACATATGTTCCCTCATTCTTGCCGTCAGTTCCTATTTGGTTCTCCCAATGTGCTGTATTTTACAGGTGAAATAAAATACAGTATATGGCACTCTTCATGTTGCATAACAATAAATCCCTCATCTCGAAGGTCTCAAGGGGATCTCTACTGACTGAATTGCACGCCTGACATGACTCTTGTATTACAGTTGTAATTATCTGATTTTCAAAATCAAACTATTATATAAGCTTCCACCAATCAAATTAAACATTTGCTCTACCTGACCTATTATTTCCTACCACAATTTTCTTATATGCACACAGCATGTCATTTTATGGAGACAGTCTTTATTTTCTGCCACAAGCTTCAAACTTTATGAAACATTTTATTTCCTTACAGTTAATCCAATTAAATATGTGTTTTACTTTGCAGATTATTACTAAAATAATTGTGTTTTGCCAAAAGATTGCCTTAATTATTAACATACTGTATACTATTTGAACCTGATACAATACAGTAAGGCTACTTTCACACTGGGGCGTTGCGGGCGCTGGCGGCAAAGTGGCACTATATTTAGCGGCACTTTACCGTTGTTTTAGTGGCACTATTCGGCTATTCGGCAATAACCCCCACTAGTGGCCGGAAAAGGGTTAAAACCCGCTGGTCGGGACCCCCGTGAGTCCGGTCGCGGGACCCGCGGACTCGATCGCCGCGGGCATCCCCGCGATCGTCTCACGGAGCGGCCGAATGGAGGAAATGCTGTATAAACAACATTTTTCCATTCTGCCTAGCAACTAGTGACGCTGATCTCTGCTCCATGTGATTGGAGCAGAGATCAGTGTACACTAAATGAAAGCCCAACCCCCCCACAGTTAGTAACACACCCCTAGGAACACTTAACCCCTACACTGCCACCCACTGGTTAACCCTTTCACTGCCAGTGTCATTTACACAGGAATCACTGCATTTATATAGCAGTGATTACTGTATAAATGACAATGGTCCCAAAAATGTGTCAAAAATGTCCGATAGGTCCCCCACAATGTCGCAGTCACAATAAAAATCGCAGCTCGCCGCCATTACTAGTAAAAAAAAAAAATAATAAAAAATTATTAATAAAAATGCTATAAAACTATCCCTATTTTGTAAACGCTATAACTTTTGCGCAAACCAATCAATAATCGCTTATTGCGATTTTTTTACCAAAAATATGTAGAAGAATACGTATCGGCCTAAATTGAGGGAAAAAAATGTTTTTTTATATATTTTTGGGGGATATTTATTATAACAAAAAGTAAAAAATAATATGTTTTTTTCAAAATTGTCGCCCTATTTTTGTTTATAGCGCAAAAAATAAAAACCGCAGGGGTGATCAAATACCACCATAAGAAAGCTCTAGTTGTGGGAAAAAAAGTAAGTCAATTTTGTTTGGGAGCCACGTCGCACGACCGCGCAATTGTCAGTTAAAGCGACGCAGTGCCGAATCGCAAAAAGTGGTCTGGTCTTTGACCAGCAAATTGGTTCGGTCTGAAAGTGGTTAATAGTTTGTTATACAATTTTGCAAACAGGTCATTTTTCTCCTTCATTGAAGTGCGCTGATGAGGCGGCACTGATAGGCTGCACTGGTGGGCACTGATAGGCTGCATTGGTGGGCACTGATAGGCTGCACTGGTGGGCACTGATAGGCATAGTTAAGGTGGCACTAATAGGCACAGATAAGGCGGCACCGATGGGCACAGATAAGGCGGCACTGATGGGCAAAGATGGGTACAGATAAGATGGCACGGATGGGTGGCACAGATGGGTGGCACGGATGGGTGGCACTAAGGGGCACTGATAGGTACCACTGATAGATGGGACTGATGGGCACTGATGGGCGGTGATCGGCTCTTTTTTTTTCTCCTTGCGCTGTCAGCGCGAGGAGGAATAATAGCCGATTACCTGCTCCGTTATATCACATGATCAGCTGTCATTGGCTGACAGCTGATCATGTGATAAGGGGTCGGGATCGACCCCTTGCTCTGATCGGTGATCAGGCGAGTCTCATAGACTCGCCGATCACAGAGCGCGCCGCGCGCGCCCCTCAGGGGGCGCGCAGGCCGCTCGTGCACGGGACGACATCAATAGACATAGTCCCGGCAAAGGAGATCCGCTCTGTAGCCGTCATTCGGCTATCGCGCGGGTCTCAAGTGGTTAAAGACAAGTAAAAGACAGTGTATTCATGTGTTAACTGGAATTATAGCCAAATTACTTTTTTGTATGAAGAATGCATCCTAATTTGTTAGATACAAATATTAACATTACAAACGACAAAATAAAAACTATAAAAGCTGATAAAGAAATAGTGTAGTGAAGTAGAAAATTTAGTAAGGCCTTTTGGAAAACTTGAATTTAAATATTTCTGAATGGGACTAACAGATGGGTTGTGACATGTCCCCAAACTGCTAACACAGATACAGTGAGGGAAAAAAGTATTTGATCCCCTGCTGATTTTGAATGTTTGTCCACTAACAAAGAAATTATCAGTCTATAAATGTAATGGTAGGTTTATTTTAGCAATCAGAGACAGAATAACAACAAAAAAAATCCAGAAAAATGCATTTCAAAAAAGTTATAAATTGATTTGCATTTTAATGAGTGAAATAAGTATTTGACCCATTCACAAAAGTATTTGACCCATTCACAAATCATGACAACAGTACTTGGTGGCAAAACCCTTGTTGGCAATCACAGAGGTCAGATGTTTCTTGTAGTTGGTCACCAGGTTTGCACACATCTCAGGACGGATTTTGTCCCACTCCTCTTTGCAGATCCTCTCCAAATCATTAAGGTTTTAAGGCTGATGTTGGGCAGCTCCCTCCACATATTTCCGATGGGATTAAGGTCGGGAGACTGGCTATGCCACTCCAGGACCTTAAAGGGGTTGTAAACCCTCATGTTTTTTCACCTTAATGCATCCTATGCATTAAGGTGACAAAACACCTGGCAGTCACCGGCCCCCCAGCCCCCCGTATTACTTACCTGAGCCCTTCATCTCTTCGGCGGGGTGTGCTGTCCCTCTCTCCATGGGGTCATGGCTTTTTATTGGATAGGTTGATAGCAGCATGGCCATTGACTCCCGCTGCTGTCAATCAAATCCAATGATGTGGGCGCTGGGGGGCGGGCCAAGTTCAGCATTCGGGTCTGTGGATGCAAATGCTGACTCGGGAGCACACCCGCAAGGTAACCCCCTTAGGGAGAGCGCTTCTTCTAGGGGGCTATCTGATACGGGGAGGAGCCACGAGAGCTGCCGGAGGACCCCAGAAGAGGATGTCAGGGTCACACTGTGCAAAACGAGCTGCACAGTGGAGATAAGTATGACATGTTTGTTATGTAAAAAAAATTAAAACAATCCTTTACAATCACTTTTTTTTCCAAAGAAGTTTATTGAAGCAGAAAAAAAAATACCTGCACATTAGCAATACATGTATACATAGGTAACAGTAACACAAGTAACTTACAAAAAACAATAGGTATCATTAATCCAGTATATGCTGTGCATGTGTTCCTTCAGGTCTAATAAGAAGTACCAGGGTGCAAATCAACCGAAATTTTGTGTAGGACAAATGATTTAACCAGTAGGACAATGATTTTACCACCAACTACTTGGTCTGGTATTTCAGATTTGCAGTTATAACTTGCTATTGTTAGGCTATCTTCTCCTGGTAAATGTGTTGTAAAGATGTTTCACGATGGGTGTCATGGAGTTTATAGTGGGTGATCATGGAATAGAGTTAAGCCTCAATGGCGTATACGTTGGCACATTGTGTGATTCCTTTGGGGCCATGGTTCACTTCATTTTTATATAAGTAAGGCATGTAGGATTGTGGTCAATGGACCTCTAACAATCCTATGAAACAACTGAAGTGTGACCACTAGCAGATCCTATAAAATGGGGAAACCGAGGGGTGAGGTGCAAATGGTCCCTCTTTGGCAAGGTATGCAAAAGTGTAGGGGAGAGGAGGGGGAGGGTGGGGGTTATGGGTATGTCTCCAGAATTTGACCACATCCTTGTTCTATTAAGGGTAATCTTCCGGATGAATTTTTAGGCCCTGCTCATACCTTGAGGAGGTCCCTCTACATCGACAAGGTAGAATATAGTAGTGTGGTTCGTATGTTACAAACGAGCTGAAAAGCGGGGATAGCTCAATGTAAGTGTAGATCCCTGTTATTTTCGATTATCCCTTTGTTGTGATCTTGTTAGGTGTATCAGTGTAAAAGTATGACATAGTCTGTTGTGGTTTGAAAATTTTGTCAACTAGGCCATGTTTTCTGCAATGTAGCGGAAGAGTCTTGGGCCTGATGTACAAGATCTTCCATCCTTGCAATCCTGTTCACACGTTTAATCCATTCCGCTATGGTGGGCGGGTGGGGAGATTTGCAATGTACTGGAATACTCATTTTGGCAGCATTGAGGAGCTGCAGTGCCAGTGAGTGGTGGTAGGATTCTCTAGATATGAAGGAATGATGAAGATAAACTGGTGAGAAGTCAAGTTTGAGTGTGGTGATGTGAGTGGTGAGGTGGTAGATTTCTGTCCAAAACTTTTGGATCATGGGGAATTCCCACCAGATGTGTAGAAGGGAGCCATCTCGTGCTTGGCATCTCCAACACGTGGGTGGAATCAAGGGGTTTTGTGCAGTTTGAGTGGAGTTTTGTACCATCTTGAGAAAATTTTAAATCAATTTTCCTGTGATGAAACATTAACTGAACCCTTGTGGATATAGGAGTATATTTTTGCTCAATCTTCCTCAGATAGGTCTAATGAGAGGTCCTTTTCCCACTGTATAGTCGCCAGATTGGATTTAGTATTGTACTCCGCAAATAAAAGGGCATAGATGATGGAGATCAGGTTTCTCTGTGGCTCTGTGTTGGTGCAAAGCATTTCAAAGGGTAATTGTTGTTCCGAGAAGGCTGAGCATGTCTTAGGGTCATTAAGGAAGTGTCGAAGTTGTGTGTATGCCCAGAACGGGATCTGTCGAGTGTTTGTCTGTGTTGTGAGTGCGGACCTAGGTAGAAGCACGTCATTTGAAAAGAATTGTCCTGCTCTTAAATCTGAGTGCGGTTTCATGTTGTTGAGGAAGGTGGTCTTCCCGGAGGAAATTCCAGGTTCTGACAGACCGGTGTTAGCGGGCTTGGTGAGAAAGAAATTTTAAATTGGTGGCACACATTTGTAAAGATCCATAGAGTGTTACCTAGTAGCAGGTGCCATTTGCATTGTTGTGGGAAATGGGTAGTAGCTGTCCAGGGTAGTTGTTTAAGTGGCATATGTGAAAAAAGCATGTTCTATGTGAATCCATGCCTTGGTACTTAAAGCGGTTCTGCACACATAATAATACATTTTCCCATTCTGTTGCCTCTAGACCGTACATTTGATAATGCCACATTTTCATCTCGCGTGATTTCGGCTGCATTAGCCGCAATGTCTCCTGGGATTACTTGGACGAGATCCCAGGAGACAGTGCGGGATTCAGCAGGAAGTGATGCTGATCCCCGCAAGAGACCGCCCATCGCCTCAGGGGAGGAAAATCAAATACTACAAATTACAAAAGGTAGATTAATAAAAAATAAAAAAATGTGGCATTATCAAATGTACGGTCTAGAGGCAACAGAATGGGAAAATGTATTATTATGTGTGCAGAACCGCTTTAAATGAATGTTCCAGTTGACAACCCTTGTCAGTTGACAAGCCCAATAATATTTGCGCATGTCTGGTAGTCCTAAGCTGCCTTTCAATTTGGGTAGAGTTAATCTATCAAAACTCAATCTGGGATGTTGTTTACCCCAAATAAATTCTGTGCAATATTTGCGCAATGACGCAAAGAATGTTTGAGGGATTGATATAGGGACTGTCTAAACATAAAGAATTTTCGATAGAACATTCATTTTAACAATGGCCGCTCTACCGAACCATGAGAATAATCCCGTCTACCACAATTTGAGGTCTTTCTGTATATTGTGAAGAATAGGGGTATCGTTTGTAATATATCCACTTTCAGACCGGACCATTTTGCTGGTCAATGACCAGAGGTCTTTTTACAATTTGGCACTGCGCTGCTTTAACTGGTAATTGCGCGGTCATGCAATGTTGTACCCAAACAAAATTTGCGTCCTTTTTTTTCCCACAAATAGAGCTTTCTTTTAAAGGTATTTGACTGACTCTGCGATTTTTATTTTTTGTGATATAAACGTAAAAAGACGGCAAATTTTGAAAAAAAATTATATTTTCTACTTTTTGTTATTAGAAAAATCCAATAAACTCAATTTTAGTCATACATTTATGCCAAAATGTATTCAGCCACATGTCTTTGGTAAAAAAAAAGTCAATAACTGTATATTTATTGGTTTGCGCAAAAGTTGTCACATCTACAAACTAAGGTACGTTTTCTGGAATTTACGCAGCTTTTAGTTTATGACTGCCTATCTCATTTCTTGAGGTGCTAAAATGGCAGGGCAGTACAAAACCCCCCCAAATGACCCCATTTTGGAAAGTAGACACCCTAAGGAAATTGATAAGAGGCATGCTGAGCCCATTGAATATTTTATTTTTTTGCCTCAAGCGATTGAATAATGAAAAAAAAAAATTTTTTTTTTTTTACACAAAGTTGTCACTAAATGATATATTGCTCACACATGCTATGGTTATATGTGGAATTGTACCCCAAAATACATTCTGCTGCTTCTCCTGAGTACGGGGATACCACATGTGGTCGACTTTTTGGAAGCCTAGCCACGTACGGAGCCCTGAAAACCAAGCACCGCCTTCAGGCTTTCTAAGGGCGTAAATTTTTGACTTAACTCCTCACTACCTATTACAGTTTTGAAGGCCATAAAATGCCAAGATGGCACAAAACACCCACAAATGACCCCATTTTAGAAAGTAGACACCCCAAGCTATTTTCTGAGAGGCATGTTGAGTCCATGGAATATTTTATATTTTGCCACAAGTTGCGGGAATATTACAAACTTTTTTTTTTTTTTTTTTTTTTTTCACAAAAGTTGTCACTAAATGATATATTGCTCACACATGCTATGGGCATATGTGAAATGACACCCCAAAATAAATTCTGCTGCTTCTCCTGAGTACGGGGATACCAAATATGTGGGACTTTTTGGGAGCCTAGCCGCGTACGGGGCCCCGAAAACCAAGCACCGCCTTCAGGCTTTCTAAGGGCGTAAATTTTTGACTTCACTCCTCACTACCTATTACAGTTTTGAAGGCCATAAAATGCCAAGATGGCACAAAACACCCACAAATGACCCCATTTTAGAAAGTAGACACCCCAAGCTATTTGCTGAGAGGCATGTTAAGTCCATGGAATATTTTATATTTTGCCACAAGTTGCGGGAAAATTACAAACTTTTATTTATTTATTTATTTTCACAAAGTTGTCACTAAATGATATATTGCTCACACATGCCATGGGCATATGTGAAAAGACACCCCAAAATAAATTCTGCTACTTCTCCTGAGTACGGGGATACCACATGTGTGGGATTTTTTGGGGCCCCGAAAACCAAGCACTGCCTTCAGGATTTCTAAGGGTGTAAATTTTTGATTTTACTCCTCACTACCTATCGCAGTTTTGAAGGCCATAAAATGCCAAGATGGCACAAAACACCCACAAATGACCCCATTTTAGAAAGTAGACACCCCAAGCTATTTGCTGAGAGGCATGTTAAGTCCATGGAATATTTTATATTTTGCCACAAGTTGCGGGAAAATTACAAACTTTTATTTATTTATTTATTTTTTTCACAAAGTTGTCACTAAATGATATATTGCTCACACATGCCATGGGCATATGTGAAATGACACCCCAAAATAAATTCTGCTACTTCTCCTGAGTACGGGGATACCACATGTGTGGGATTTTTTGGGGCCCCGAAAACCAAGCACTGCCTTCAGGATTTCTAAGGGTGTAAATTTTTGATTTTACTCCTCACTACCTATCGCAGTTTTGAAGGCCATAAAATGCCAAGATGGCACAACCCCCCCCCCCAAATGACCCCATTTTGGAAAGTAGACACCCCTAAATTTAGGGGTACACTAGTGAGACTCACAGGTAAAAAAGCACCTAGGCTGTCAGCGACTGTATCAAAACGCTACAAAAAAAACCTGTTAGCGATCGCAGGGATCAGCCCTGACTCTGCGAACGCTGCAGTTATGTGTGTTGTGTTTTGTAAGTGACAGTGATCGATCGATACTGCACTTGGGTGGGCTGGGCTGGGCTTGGCGGAGGGGCTAAACGCAGGTGCTAGCAGGTATCTGGGCTGATCCCGCTAACAATGCGTTTTGGGAAACCTAAACTGCTGGCGACGCTAATATAGATCTGATCAGATACTATATTACTAAGGGAGGTGTATGCTTTGTGCGTGGGTGTTAGCGGTACTGGCACTAACCTGACACTGCCTGGGGCGACGCAGACCTTATCTGACCCTCAAACTTATATCACCCGCCGGGTGATCAGGGGGTTAAACCTTTATTAGGTAATAAATGGCGGGTGCCCTGAAACTATAAAAAAATAACTAACCAACCAGCGTCACCTGTAACAGTTATATGGTGATCACTGGTGAAAGGGTTAACTAGGGGGCAATCAGGGGGCTTTATGCGGTAGTATATGGGGGTCCCTGACGCTATAAAAAGCTGCGGCGAACCTAAATACCTACCTGCCTAACTAGCGTCACCTGTGACACTAATACAGCGATCAGAAAAACAATCGCTTATTAGGCTGGGTTCACACTGGAGCGATGCGGGAACGCCACGAATCCGCGGCGGGTTCCCGCATCACACTGCCCTATGCGAACTGCTGGGAGTGTCAGTGAAATGTTAATGACACCCCCAGATCAGTTCGCATATCGCAGTGCGATCTGCAAACTCGGACAGGAATCGGATCGCATGGTGTGAACACCCATGCGATCCGATTCTGCTGCGGACCAAAAAAAGGGTCCCGTGCGAGTTTGCGGCGGGTGCGGCGGGTACGATGCGAATTCAGCCATACTATCTGTATGGCTGAACTCGGATCGCACAGAGATCGGATGTGATTTTCACTGCAGTGCGGTGCGAATCACATCCGTTCTCATAAACCGCTGCAATGTGAACCCAGCCTTAGTGACACTGGCGACGGGGGGTGATCACGGGGTTAAACCTTTATTGGGGGGGTTAGGGGGGTACCCTAGAACTAAAGGGGGCTAACCCTAACTGCCCTAACAGTTATTACAGTCACAAATGACACCAATGCAAAAAAAAAATGCAATTGGTGTCACTGTGACTGGGGGTGCAGGGGTGATTGGGGGGTGATCGGGGGGTGAAGGGGGGGTGAGAGTGTGCCTGGCATGTTCTACTGTATTGTGTTGTGTTGGTGCAACTCACCGATCCTCTCTCCTCGGTGCCGAAACGAAAAATACCGACACGGAGGAGAGATTACATCACTTCCTCTGCCTGTGTTTACATTACAGGAGAGGAAGTGATGTCACGCTGCACTTCCATTCGTCAGGAGCGATCGTGAGGGGGTGGCCATGAACGAATGGCCGCCCCCTCATCCCGGATCGCTCCTGAACGGATTACGACCGCCGCTGGCACTGGGGGGGCCCGATCGGGCCCCCCACCCGCGGGAAGGCAGGGACGTACATGTACGCCCATATGCCTGCCCGTGCCATTCTGTCGATGTACATCGTCGTGCGGCGGTCGGCAACTGGATATAGTTCCGATAGAGGGGTCAGAATTTGGATTCACAGATATGTAATACATTTTTTATTCCATGTATATGGGAAATTTGCTTGGCACTGTGTTTGGATATCTTTCATCAAGGATACATTCAGTGCTTCTGACTTTGTGAAGTTTATCCGCAAGTTAGCCAAAGTATCGAATAAGGATAGGTCTTTAAGAAGATTGGGGATTGTGAGGTGTGGATCTTTTAAGAATATAATAGAATATCATCAGCGAATGCTGCAAGTTTGTAAATGATCTGTGCGGACGGGGGGCTTATTGTAATCTAGGAATCTGAAAGCCCCATTTTAACATGGGGACTCCCCCTCTCGCCAGGTGGCTCTAGCAACCAGTGGCCAGGAGTAGAGTCAGGTGGGGACAGAGCCGGAGCCAGCACTACGGCAGCTCAGTCTGTACCTGTCCCCTGCATTCCAGACTGCTCCTAGTCCCAGTTTCAGTTTCTTTTAATTGGGGGGGCACATGGGGGCACAGTATAAGGTTGGAGGAACCATGACCCCCTCTGGCCCCCCTAATGAGGCCACTGGCTGTAGGCAGATGATCGTGGCTGCTTTTCTCAAACACTTGTCATTCCAGCCAGAGAAATCCTCAGATTGTTGTCACTAGAATGTGTGTGTGTGTGCTAATTACCCTTGTGACTACACCTTTTCTTCCATTCTTTGCAGCAACAATCGAAGGATTGAACAGTATTTTTAGGATATAAAATCCTCTTATGCCCAAACTCATCCGAGGCAAGGTCTCTTATAAAACACCTGTTCTGTTACAAAATTGATCACGGCTTTATCTAAAGGCTCTAAGGGTTCATTTACATGGGCACAAAGGCTTGATCCAGCAGCCTAATAAAAATAACAAGAGCTATTGTAATAATTTTTAAGGTAATGTACAATATATTGGTTTGTACTGTATATATTGTCGTGATTTATTATGGTTAAGACTGATCAATACATTTTATAAAGCATATTTTCAATCAAGTCAATATGAAATATTACACATTAATATTTTGTATTATATGTTTCATCCAGCTGGTGGGGCTCCGAGGGCATTAATCTCATATTTTATATTACCGTATATACTCGAGTATAAGCCGAGATTTTCAGCCTCTTTTTTGAGGCTGAAAGTGCCCCCTCGGCTTATACTCGAGTCACCGCTGTCTGACTGCTCGATCAGCGTATCGAGCAGACAGACGGCGGACATTAAAATTCAAAAGCCGCGCCTCCTTCTCCGCCTCCGCCTGTGATAGGCGGAACACTGAATTTCCCAGCAGTCAGTGTTCCGCCTATCACGGACATCCGTTCATTCTCATACTACGGACGAGTATGAGAGGATGTCCGTGATAGGCGGAACACAGGCTGCTGGGAAATTCAGTGTTCCGCCTATCACAGGCGGAGGACGGAGGCGCGGCTTTTGAATTGTAGAATGGCCGCCGAGAAGAGCGGCGATCCTGGAGCGGCGATCCATCGGCACGACACGGGACGGAGGAGGCACGGGACGGAGGAGGCACGGGACAGAGGAGGCACGGGACAGAGGAGGCACGGGACAGAGGAGGCACGGGACAGAGGAGGCTCGGGACGACGGCGGCTCGGGACGGAGGCTTGGGACACAGGTAGGCTGGACACACACACAAGGCTGCACGGACACACACACACACACACACACACACACACACACACACACACACACACACACACACACACACACACACACACACACACACACACAGGGATGGATGGATACACACACACACACACACACACACAGGGATGGATGGATGGATGAATACACACACACACACACACACACACACACACACACAGGGATGGATGGATGGATGGATACACACACAGGGATGGATGGACGGACACACACACAGGGATGGATGGATGGATGGATGGACACACACACAGGGATGGATGGACGGACACACACACAGGGATGGACGGACACACAGGGATGGACAGCCATGTCTCACCCTCGGCTTATACACGAGTCAATAAGTTTTCCAGTTTTTTTGGGGGTAAATTGGGGGCCTCGGCTTATATTCGGGTCGGCCTATACTCGAGTATATACGGTACATGTATTCTTTTCTTCTTATTTCATGTTTTTATTAAAGAACTATTTTCAAACAAAAAGGTTCACACAGCCTGAGCTAATTGAACAAAGTACTAGTATTCAGAAGTACACAAATGTAGAAGTATTTGTCATTATTACAGTTGCTGAGAATAAAAATACAAAATGTAAATTGGTACAGTTCGAAATCTGACATCCAGCAAAATACTTGGTGTGAGCACAGAAACTAGTTTCAAATCATTGATCCTGACTGCTAACATGAACCTCCATTATAATAATAATAATAATACAGAACTGAATGGAAATCAAAAGAAAAAAGGGGAAATTAAAGAGTCAAAGAAGGCCCAGGTCTTGGGGTGGGGAGGAGTAGAGGGGTGACAGAAACAAGAGACACAACAAAAAAGAAGACAAAAAGGGGAAGAAATAAAATAATATAGAATATATGGACAGGGAGGAAAGAGAGAGAGTGAGTGTGTGTGTGTGTGTGTGTTTGTGTTGTGGGTGATATATACGTTCAGTTGAACAAAAAAAATGACATATCCCTACATCAACAAAAATGATACATGATGCAGGGATCTCTCCCACTGCACTACTGTATTATGACAGGGGTTACTCCCCCTCTCCTCACCCTCCCCAATCAGTGCTGCAGCCATTGGCTAAAAGTACTGAAAGAATGCTAATTTTCCAGCACGACTGTTCGACATAAGCCAGTCGTAGGCTTACATATTGCAGCAGAGCAATGACACTTTGAGGCATATACGTATCAGCGGTATATTGGTAATCCATCAGCGGTATATTGGTAATCCATCCAACAAAACCAAGTTTTTCTAAACTCTCCTCTCAATTTTAAAGAGACACTTTAAATGTATCTGTTGGTCTTACTGATCCTCAAAAACAAGTGTTACATGTGGGTGGGGAAGTCTGATCTCATAGTGATGGAATGCAGGCTTTCACAGTGTTCAGGTAAAATTAATCAATAATGCCTGTTTATGTTTTTTGATAGAGAGGGAATTTACATGAATAATAAAGTATTGTCTCTAAACCGTATATCAGTAAGTTTATAGCAAATCGGTTTCAGTTGTTGCCAAAAAGATAACAGAAGATGGAAGTCCCAGAATATGTAGGAGCATACCAGATGATTTTCATTGTCAACATTATGGGGAGTAGTGATGAGCGAGAACATAGCTGTGTTTGGTTTGCGGTGCATTTGGCAAACTTTACTAAAATTCAGGCGCTGAATACCAACCTCAATGAAGTCAATGAGTGCCAAATAATAAAAAAGTAATGGCCATTTACTAAACTCCAAATAGAGAGGGTTATGTGAAAGAGGCTGAAAGAGTACTGTCCGATGCACACACATATCAAACACTATATAGCATGCCCTTACTCTATTTTAAACCAGAATTACTGTATTTAATTGAAGAGGCTCTCAGCGTGAGTATTATAAGGTGAAAAATAAAAAAATATTTTGAGAGATTTTTTTATAAAACGCCATGCTTTTACCATATGCCAAAGATGCACAAAAATGCCGCCTGTCCCCCAGGACTAATCATTGTCTGTATTAAGGATCTGAAAAGTAGGATCTACGAGTATATCAATCATTTTCTACAGGGTATAGTCACCACTAGGGATTAGCTAAAGAAGAGAAAAACTCCTAGGGTGGAACTTTAAGGGCACTACCACACAGACAATAAAAAGTAGTAGAGTATTATTAAACATTTATTAGAAAACATATATTAAATATTGCACATAGCCGAAGATACAACTTCCTGAACTGACGCGTTTCAGAGATGAATGCTGTCTCCTTCATCAGAGTTTTTGACAGAAAATATAAAATCCCTCCTCTCTTACCCAGTCGACTTTACCATGCTTGAAAAAGATATCAAAGAGTTTTTTTCTGCTCAATGACACTGGAGACACGACTCCAAGCTCTCTCTGGGGAGCCCATAAGGCTGCCCTGAGGGGAAAGATAATCCAACTGGCATCCAAACTTAAAAGGGAAAGTAAAGTGGATGTGGAGAGGCTGGAAAAATAAGTTAAATCACTAAGTAAAGCCCATAAGACTAACCCCACACCTACTACCCTAGCTACTCTGGAAGCCCGTGGGGCCCTGAATTTAGCCTTAACATCCAACACCGATAAGCATCTAAGATGGCTGAGCGGCAGGTTCTATTTACAGGCCAATAAAATTGGCCCTCGCCTAGCAGCAAAACTCTCCCCTATAATAAAAACTTTCACCCTCCCCAAGATCAAATCTCGCTCGGGGACTCTTACCCAGAACCCCCAAAAAATCCTGGAAACCTTTCAAGCTTTCTATTCTAATCTCTATTCGGCACCGTCTCCTGGGGTCCCCTGGCAGACTCCATTGACTCCTTGGAGGACATTAATCTCCCCAAACTCTCGGACTCACATCAGTCCATCATGGAATTGCCTTTCCAATTGGAGGAGATTCAAGAACTCATCAAGAATCTCAAATCAGACTCTGCCCCGGGTCCAGATAGATTCTCAACTCTATACTACAAAACATTTTCTGAGGTTCTCTCTTCTCGTCTGGTCTGTCTCTTTAACTCCTTGCGCAAAGGCTTCCCCCCTTGAACCAGCTAACTTAGCGTATATATGAGTAATTCTTAAGCAGGGGAAAGAACCCAATGAAGTAGGTAACTCTAGGCCAATCTCATTAATCAATAATGACTTAAAGATCATGACCAAAATTATAGCAAATAGAATGGCCTCCTTTATAGATTCCTATGTCCATAAGGATCAAGTGAGCTTCATCCCCGGTAGACAGGGACCGGTCCAGATCAGGAGAGCGGTAGATTTCATTTCCCTCATGCAAACCTCATGGAACGGAGGCCCTTCCCAGCCATGATGCATCCTTTCCATATACCTCCAAAAGGCCTTCGACACTGTCACCTGGCCATATCTCTTTGACATCCTACAAAAATGGGGCTTTGGCCCAGAATTTCTCAGAACCCTAACATCACTATACTCATCCCCGAAAGCCCAGATTAAACTGCAGGGTCACCACTCACCTCTCTAATCAAATCTCAATCCTAAAAGGTACCAGGCAGGGATTCCCATTATCACCAATAGGGATGAGCCGAACACTCCCCGGTTCGGATCGCATCAGAACTTTCGAACGGACTGCAAATTCGTATGAACGTTAGAACCCCATTGAAGTCTATGGGACTTAAACGTTCGAAATAAAAAGTGCTAATTTTAATGGCTAATATGCAAGATACTGTCCTAAAAAGGGTTTGGGGACCTGGCTCCTGCCCCAGGGGACATGGGTCAATGCCTAAAATGTTTTTAAAAACTGCAGTTTTGGCAGGAGCACTGATTTTAATGACGATTAAAGTGAAAAAAAAGTGAAATATTCCTTTAAATATGGTGCCTGGGGGGTGTCTATAGTATGCCTGTGAAGTGCCACGTGTTTCCCGTGTTTAGAACAGTCCCTGCACAAAATGACATTTAACAGAAAAAAAGTCATTTCAAACTGCTTGCGTTTTTAATGTAATATCTGGTTCCGGCAATATGGATGAAAATCATTGAGAAAAATGGCATGGGTAGCGCCCCCTGCCCATTACCAGCCCCTTTGGGTCTTGTACGGATATTAAGGGGAACCCCGTACCCATATTAAAAAAAGGAAAGATGTGGGGCCCCCAGGCCCTATATACTCAGAACAGCAGTATACAGGCGGTGCAAACAAGACAGGAACTGTGTAGATTTGTTGTGTTAAGTAGAATCTGTTTGTAATTTTCAACTGGTACATTTTTAAAATGTAGCTCCAGTCAAAAAATCTATTTTTAAGCTTTTTGGAAAACATAGGGAAGGGTTATCACCCCTGTATAATTTGTTTTGCCGTCCGTCTTTTTTCATCTCACTTCCTGTTGTTTCCTTCTATTTGCAAGTAGGAGACGTTGTAATTTGGATGTTTGAAAGTAGGGGCCTGCCCTATATGCTCTGCAGAAATGGCAGAACAAGGTGTTGGTGTTGCCACAACATTGTAAGCCCTCAAAGTGACTCTTGGTGGGCGCTGGAGCACCCTGCTGTGAACGATTATATTAAGAATTGTAATTACATGCCATTGTTGAACAGTGGTAGAAAAATTGGGCCTTTGGTGGTTGTGGTGCTGGTGCTGGTGCCACAACACTTTAAGTCCTCACAGTTACTCTCAGTGGGCACAGAAATGGGCTCTGCTGTGAAATATTATATCAAGAATTGTAATTACATGCCCCTGTTAAACAGGGGCTGAAAAATTTTCCCTTAGGCACTGGTGCTGGTACCACGACACTGTAACCTCTCCCATATACTCTAGTTGTAGTGCAGGAATGAGCCCTGCTGCAAAGCATTGCATCAAAAATTTCAATTAAATGCCCCTGTTAAACAGGGGCTGAAAAATTGGGCCTTAGGCACTGGTGCTGGTGCCACGACACTGCAACCTCTCCCATATAATCTAGTTGTGGTGCAGGAATGAGCCCTGTTGCAAAACATTGCATCAAAAATTGTAATTAAACGCCCCTGTTAAACAGGGGCTGAAAAATTGGGCTGTGGCATCACCCAGAACCAAAAATGTTCTTCCAACATATCAGCGGAGGAGGAAGAGGATAGACAATCAACATAACAGGACAGTCACTCAGCATCAGCATAGGCAGTCTTGAAGGGATGTGATATTTCCAAAAAAAATTATTCCGTTACATCAGCTTCAGGTGCTTGGTAGCTGTGGGTGATCCAAGACTGATTTATCTTTATGAAGGTCAGTCGATCAACTGAGTCGGTGGACTGGTGCACCCTGTGATCGGTAACAAAGCCACCAGCAGCACTGAAGGTGCATTCCGAAAGAATGCTGGATGCAGGACAGGCCAGTAGCTCAATTGCATACTGTGCAAGCTCTGGCCAGTGATCCATCCTCAAGACCCAGTAAGCCAGAGGAGTTTCGATGGGAAAGGTGTCCAAGTCTGACCTTGCCCCTAGTTATTCCATATAAATCAGACGCTGGCGGTGTTTGCTGGAACCGATCATACCTTGGGGCTGCGGACTAACAAATTGTCTGAACGCATCGGTCAGACGGCCACCTTCTCCACCGCTCCTTCTGACCGATGCCTCAGCAACACGTTGTCCAGGACCAGGAGTTTGTAACCTCCCAGTCTCTGGGAACGCGTTGCACAGACCTTTCTGCAATGCCTCCCGGAGATGTCACATCCTCTGCTCCCTCTGCTATGGCAAGATAAGGTCGGCAACCTTACCCTTGTACCATGGATCAAGGAGAGTGGCCAGCCAGTAATGATACCTCTCTTTGATCCGAAGTATACGAGGATCTTTCCGCAGGCTTTGCAGGATCAGGGAGGCCATGCAGCGTAGGTTAGCTGAGGCATTCGGTTTGGAGTCCTCTGGGTCCCTAAGGACAGCATGATCCGCAGCTACCTCCTCCCAGTCACGTACATGTCCACGGGTTTCTTGGGACTGTAAATCATCCCTACAAGACTGCTGCTGCTGCTGATGCTGAGTGCCAACCTCCATGCTGACACAATCATCCTCCTCCTCCTCCTCATCCTCTTCCTGTGTGATGGGTGGCACAGCAGGAACACTGTCTGGATAAAGGGGGCCTTGAGAGGCAAGGAAGTCCTCCTCTTCCTGCTTCTGTTCTGCCTCAAGTGCCCTGTCCATTATTCCACGCAGCGTATGCTCCAAGAGGTGGACAAGAGGTACAGTGTCACTGATGCATGTACTGTCACTGCTCACCATCCTTGTGGCCTCCTCAAACGGTGACAGGACAGTGCATGCATCCCTGATCATGCCCAACTGGCGTGGTGAGAAAAAACCAAGCTCCCCTGACCCTATCCTGGTGCTGTAGTTGCACAGGTACTCATTGATGGCCCTCTGCTGTGTGTGCAGCCGCTGCAGCATGGCCAACGTTGAGTTCCACCTGGTGGGCATGTCACATATAAGGCGATTCTTGGGCAGGTTGAACTCCTTTTGGAGCTCAGCCAGCCAAGCACAGGCATTAAATGATCGGCGGAAATGCACGCAGACTTTCCTGGCCTGCTTCAGGACATCCTGTAAGCCCGGGTACCTGCCCAAGAACCGCTGCACCACCAGGTTAAGGACGTGAGCCACACAGGGCACATGGGTCAGTTGTCCCTGTCGGAGGGCGGAGAGGAGGTTGGTGCTATTGTCGCAAACCACTATTCCTGGCTTAAGCTGGCGTGGCGTCAACCACCTCTCGGCCTGCCCCTGCAGAGCTGACAAAATATCTGCCCCAGTGTGGCTCCTGTCCCCCAAACAAACTAGCGCAAGCACGGCATGGCATCGTTTTGCCTGCGTACTTGCATAGCCCCTTGAACGCCTACGGAGCACCGCTGGTTCTGAGGACAGAGCACTGGAAGAGGCCATGGAGGAAGAAGAAGAGGAGGGGGTGGAGGAGAGAGGTGTGTCACAACCAGTAGTAGCATTTTGGACGCGTGGTGGCGGAACAACCTCCAACATTACTGTACCTTGTCCTGCATCCTTCCCAGCTGCCAGAAGAGTGACCCAATGGGCCATGAAAGACAGGTAACGTCCCTGTCCATGCCTGCTGGACCATGAGTCAGTGGTAATATGCACCTTACCGCTGACCGCCCTGTCCAGCGAGGCAAGGACATTGCGTTCCACATCCCGGTAGAGAGCCGGAATCGCCTTCCGTGAGAAAAAGTGGCGTTTGGGGACCTGCCACTGAGGAACCGCACATTGTACAAACTCACGGAAGGGGACCGAGTCTACCAACTGAAAAGGCAGCAGTTGAAGTGCTAGCAATTTAGCCAAGCTAGCATTCAACCGCTGGGCATGTGGATGGCTGGGAGTGAACTTCTTTCGACGGTCCAGCAGCTGAGGCAGGGAAATTTGCCTGCTATAATCGGACAAGGGTGTACTGCTAGCAGAGTGCCCGGAAGCACTTGGATGTGACACACCTAATTCTACACCTTCATTCCTCTCAGAGCAGGTTTCAGAGAGAACTGAATGTCTGGTGGGGTTGGAGATCCCAGCTGATGAGGAGCAAGGAGAGGTCCTCTTTGTTCTTTGGTGTGGGTCTTTGAGGTACGCTTGCCAACGAGCTGCATGGCAGGTCAACATATGTCTGGTCAAGCATGTGGTGCCCAAGCGGCTGATGTTTTGGCCACACGAGATACGCTTGACACATATGTTGCAAATAGCAGCAGTGCGATCTGACGCACTCGTCTCAAAAAAGGTCCACACCAACAGAACTTTTAGAATAATGCGCAGAGACAGCGCCCTGCACAGGCGGAGCTCTGCGGTGTAATTCAGTCGCGTGCTGGCCCTAAGCTGGCCCCCGGAGGGCATCCTGCATCGTTGGACTTGTGCCTCCTCCTCCTCTCTCCTACCAGACACCCACGTGGAGTCAGTGACCTCATCATCCCCATCCCTCTTCATCGCTGGAGCAAACCTGGCAGTATGCTGCAGCTTGTGGAACATGACTGCCAGGTTGCTGTCCTTCTTGAGCATCCCCTCTCTCTGCGCTCACGCTACTGCCTTCCTCTAGCTGAGTATCATCATCAGAGCCTACAAAACACTGGGCATCCTCCTGGAGCATGTACCCAACACTGTGCTCAAAGAGTTCAGGGGACTCCTCAGGAGGACGTGGTGGGTCTAGGGAAGGAGTCACTGATGATGACATTGAGACGAGGGAAGACGATGCGTTGGCAGCTGCTTTGCTAGTACCCTGAGCCTGGGTGAGAGAGGATGAGGAGGATGAAGGGAGCTTGGTCATCCACTCTACCAAGTCTTCGGCATGATGCGGCTCAACATGTCCAGCTGCCGAAAAAGGACAAGCGTGTCCCATGGCCACATGCTGATGATGACGATGCACCGCATCCATGACCAGCACTGTTGTCTCTAGACACAGAGCCTGCTTGCCCTCTTTTATCGGCTCGTGCCTGTCTGCCTCTCCTTGTTAGCCTTCCAGACATGGTAATGGCCTGAAGGGAGATGGGAAAACCAGCAATTGGGTAGTGTATATTGTGCTGGATGCACACAACACCCACTAACTCCTGCAGATGCCTTTATTATAGAACAGAAATTAAAGGGTAGATACTGGGGTATACTGTGCTGTGCTGGAGGCACACAACACTAACTAACTCCTGCAGATGGCAGATGGCTCAATTAGAGAATAGCTATATAGGTGGATATAATGGTGTATAGTGCGGTCAGGGCACGCAGACAACACGCACAATGTCCTACAACTGACTGCAAGCTCTATTACAGAAGAGCAATATAGCTAGCTATATAGGTGGATATAATGGTGTATAGTGCGGTCAGGGCACGCAGCCAACACGCACAATCTCCTACAACTGACTTCAAGCTCTATTACAGTAGAGCAATATAGCTAGCTATATAGGTGGATAAAATGGTGTATACTGCTGTCAGGACACGCAGACAACACGCAAAATCTCCTACAACTGACTGCAAGCTCTATTACAGAAGAGCAATATAGCTAGCTATATAGGTGGATATCATGGTGTATACTGCGGTCAGGGCACGCAGACAACACCCACTACAGAAGAGCAAGAACGAAAAATCGGCCGATAACGAACGGTGTATACTGTGTTGAAGGTACACAGAGAACACCCACTAACTCCTACAGATGCCAACACACTACGCAAGGCCTCCGCGCTGGCGGCCTTATATAGTGTGAGGCTGGTACTACGCAGGATGCCTGTGGCCAATCATGGCTCTCTTCGCTGTCGGCGCTGTGATTGGCCAAGCATGTAGGGTCACAGTGCATGCTTGGCCAATCATGAGCCAGCAATGCACTGCGATAGTGCAGTGCATTGTGGGCCGTGAGTGCAACACGAATTTGGCACGAACGGCCCATAACGTTCGGTATTCGCCGAACGTGCGAACAGCCGATGTTCGAGTCAAACATATGTTCAACTCGTTGTTAAATTATAGTGTAGCGCTATGAAAGAAAGGAAAAGTGACCTGTTTATGACCACATAGTGATATAACAATATATATAAGTGTCAAAATTAAATAACATTCATAAATGATGCTTCACAGAATACACCACACTTGCATAGAATCGTGAAAAAATAAAGTGAAAATAAAAAAATCGAATATTGTGAAAAATCCAAGAAAAAGTCCAAAAATTGATATACAAGAAAAAGTCTCTTATTTAATTTAAATCCAATCCACACGTGAAAGGGAAAGAACCATCAACCTTCTTCTTATGAAGACCGCATGCAGACACCTTGTGGCATTTCCATCACCAAATAGGATGTAAGCTTACCAGATTAAATGGATCCAAACGAATATATATTCGAAGGATCACTCAGGCTTAGAACACTCTTATGTAGAGCTATCCGACATAAAAGACTCTCCAGGGAATTTTCAATCAAGTACTCAAATGATGAGAAAATCTTCCGCTTTAAACTCCAACGCACATTGTAGAACTCATACAGAAAGGAAATGAGGGCCACAATAGTGTAAATCCGTTTAAAAAATTTAATAAAATAAGTAATGAACTTACATGTATCCAATGAATCAAGCGCTTATATCATATAAAAAAAACAGAGCTGCAGTAGGAGTCCCGACGCGTTTCGTCCTCAAAAGACGTCATCTGGGGTACTACTCCACTGCAGACCACTTACTTATATACTAGACATACCAATCTGGGCGAAAATTCAATCTGCCTGTGTCACCGCATGTTACTTCCGGTTTGACATGGCGTCCGGCGTGCGTTCCACGCCTCGTTGCCGCGTTATCATATAAACGACCCCATAATAGTATGTCCCAAAATATTGAGAATAAAACCTTCCATAATTAGTGTCATGACTGACTTTAAAATCGCTCTATGACCCAGAAAAATAAATATTAAGGACCGCGACGCTTTGTACTAAACGTCACTTCCGGGTCATGGCTAACAGTAAACTAATCAGCCAATCAGAGGGGCGACCCAAAGCCACTCAGACATCACTTCCGGTCTACGCTAGGCTACGACCAGACAGAGGCTGAAACGCACCGCACATATAAAGCTTCCACGTGGGGATACGTCAGACGCCGGAAATGATGTCAAATAGAAACGCCCCAATGCCAGTTAATGGTGGAACGCAAATGGACGTGCGCCGGAGCGCACACCTTGTGAGATAAAACTTTAATGTGGGGATACATCAGACACCAGAAATGATGTCAATAGACACGCCCCACTACCGGTTACTGGTGGAACGCAAATGGACGTGCGCCGAAGCGCACACATTACGAGCTAAACCCATAACAATTCCGGGTCTCAAAGAACGGTAAAAGAAAAAAGAAAAGAAAAAAGGAAAAGGCGAAAAAATAAATAAGATTAATACACTACCCTCATATCAAGAAAGCAAAAATAAATATGAGAAATAAAATAAAATATAAAAAAATATAAACAAACGTAACAAATATATTACATGCCAGATTAAATTTGGCAAAAATATTACATGCCAGATTATGTTTGTCAAAAATATCAGATTATACTAAGTAAAAAGATTTTTACCACAAACTCAGTAAAGTGGACCTTAAATCCCAAAAATTACCAAGAATAAATATATACATGGTAATACACATATGGGCATATAAGACACACCATAATTTACTGTATGTCAGTAGGCACATAGAAACCAATGCGTTGACACAAAAGGCAGATAGAATTCTATCCCAGGAACCATACATTACATAAATAGCAGCTACACAGAAAATAAAATATACAGAAAAACCTATGTTCACATAAGGCCATTTTTTAACCTACCCATCATTGATGAACGCATTAATGTCCCATTCTATATTTAAACCAAACGGGAAATGGGATCGGATCGTATATATCCAGTAGGTCTCTAACTGTGAAACACCATGAATCATGGCTCCACCCCTCCAAGGGGGTGTGTATTTATCGATAGCGAGAAACTGTGTTCCTGTAGGGTCGCTATTGTGACATTCCCTATAATGTCTCGGGACAGTATGTTTAGAAATCCTACTTTTTATCAGGGATATATGCTCTCCTACTCTGGTTGCAAATGTTCTCGTGGTCCTCCCCACATATTGTTTCCCACATGGGCAGGTTATTAGATACACTACGTATCTGGTATTGCAGGTACAAAATGACTTAATCATATGTGTTCTATTGGTTGTTGTCGATGTGAACTCGGTTGTTTTATGCCTACCAGCGGTGTTAAATTGGCACACAATACATTTCTTACAGGGATAATAACCCGTTAGATTATGAAAGAACGATGGGCGCCTAGGTGGATTAATAACATTAGGGGCAATCAAGCTCCGTAAAGAGGGTGCTCCCCTAAAGAGAACCTTAGCGCGCTCTGGCAACTTAGAGCCAAGAACCGGATCACTCCTCAACACATCCCAGTGTTTGTTTATAATGGTCTTAATTTGTCTATGCTGTATCGAAAAAGATGTCAGCATAGACCATCTATAAGTGTCATCAGACTCCCTATGTGTTTTTTCCGCAACGAGAGTTTCCCTGTTGATGTCAATAACTTTCCGTATTTCTCCATCCAGAATCCTAGCATCATACCCCTTAACCACAAATTTTTGCTTGAGGATTTCTGCCTGTGTCTTAAACGTATCAAGGTCGGTGCAGTTCCTCCGCAGACGTAAAAATTGGCTGCGTGGAACCGAACTCAACCATGATTTATGGTGACAGCTGTCAAGGGAAATAAAGCTATTTCGGTCAGTTGGTTTGAAATGTGTCTTGAACATAAATTTACTATCCACAATCTCTATCTCTAAATCCAAGAAATTAATCTTGGAGGAACTCATTTCAAAGGAAAGTGAAATACCCCTGTCATTGCGATTCAAATCATCAAAAAATTCAACCAAAGACTCTGGAGAGCCATTCCACAGGAGGAGGATGTCGTCTATATACCTAGCCCATAGGACCAATGAAGGGTTCCGTTGGGCATAGACGACATCCCCCTCCCATTTGGCCATAAATAAATTCGCAAGACTAGGGGCAAATTTTGCCCCCATTGCAACACCCTGTTGTTGTAAATAAAAATTATCGTTAAACCAAAAATAGTTGTGCTCCATGGCAAATTCCAGAAGCTCTACAAGATATTCACATTGGAATGATGCCAAAGAATCATCAAGATTTAAATAATGCCGAACAGCCTCAATCCCCATCCCTTGTGGGATACATGTATAAAGGGACGCTACATCAGCCGTGGCCATAATACATTGTTCATAAGGCTCTATGCTTTCAAGTCTCCTGATTGTAGCACCAGTATCTTTAAGATAGGAGGGAGTTTTCTTAACAAGGGGTTGCAAATAAAAATCGATATAGCGGCCTATGCGTGAAGTGACCGAATTAATGCCACTCACTATAGGCCTACCAGGAGGGTTCACTGGATCCTTATGGATCTTCGGCAGATAGTAGATTGTGGGGATCCGTGGAGCGATGGGAACCAGAAATGCTTTCTCTTTACTATTCAGAATTTTTAAATCATAACCTCTATTTACCAGATCTTTAAGTTGTCTCTTATATATATTCGTGGGATTATTGGGGAGTCGTTTATAGGTGCCAGGTTCATCCAGAATTCTCTGCATTTCAATTTCATAATGTTCTCTATCTAAAATCACAACCCCCCCGCCCTTGTCCGCTGGACGTATAACGACATCCTTTTGTTCACACAAGGATCTAAAACCAATTGTCGAAAAAGAGGATCGGTTTATACGTTTGGCAGGAAGTTTATCTAGATCATTTAGTAATAAATCCTTAAATATTCTTACAGCTGGAGCAGTGGGTACAGGGGGTACGAATAAAGACGGGTTAGCCAACCCTGAATGTACCGTTCCTGATGTAGCCGCTAAATAATCAGTCCTAAAGGGATTGGTTGTTAAATACCTTTGAATGTTAATCTTTCTAATAAATTTATGTATATCTATAAATGTACCAAACTTGTTAAGTTGTTTGGGGGGTGCGTACTTCAATCCTTTATCAAGCACTGACAGTTCAGCCTGAGAAAAAGTTTTTTTACTCAAATTAAAAACGCCCTTTCCTATTAAACACGCCTTCTTTTTCCTCCTTTGTACTCGTTCTCCCCCTCTGCACCCTCTCTTGGGTCTTGGTCCCTTTTTCGGGTGTGTGGATCCTCCCGAAAATCCTGATTTCTATAGTTGGTATTAGGTGGATTATACATGGATGGTACATATGTATTATTCCTATTATCTACATCATATACCTCCCTCAACGGGGAGAACCTGTTGTGTGTAGAGACCATAGCCGTATTGGAGTATTGGGATCCCTCATAATGGGGATTAGGAGGGGCACGTCTGGGTGATGGAGAATAATATGGTGAATTGTTATATTCTCTATATTGATGAGCATCATGGTTATATGGACGTCCCCTATTAAAACCACGACCTCCTCTTCTGCCTCGATTATTACCTCTTCCTCTCTGAGGGTTGTTAGGGGTATGAGGGATATAATGATGTACCCTTTGTTGAGAAGATGGTGGGCCATCATACGGCCTTCTTTGTACTGCTTCACTATAGGACTTAGGGGGTATATCAACCCTCTCAGGTGCCATAGGGCCTGCAGATTGAGATCCACCCATAGATTGTATATCCATAGCGGATGCATTCTGACCCAATTTCTGCCACCCAAAGACGGTGCCCGTCTTATAATCGTTAACGTCTCTAGAGTACTTCTTCTGTTTCTTGTATTTTTGTTCCCTATCTTCCTTTTCTAGATGATTCCGCAAATTAGCGGAAAGAGAGTTATATTCCGGGGTATCCTTATATACTCCCAATTTGTCTTTAATCTCTTTAATTTCTTGGTCAAGGAGGGCCATTCTACTGTTCTTCCCGGCAATCAGGAAACCCAGAAGACTGGTTCCTGCCTCATTAAAATATTTAAACCAAGTGTCCAAATCATTTTCACCCTGTTGGGGGTTTACATCCCACCTGAGACTTCTTGGGACCATGTGTTCCACAATATATTGTTGCAAGAACACCACATCCCACTGTAGGTGGAGTTCGGATGTCATAATGTTCTTAAGTCTCATGAACATCCCTCCTACCTCTGTGTTGCTGCCAGTTGCAACAAATACACCATCTGTGTTAACTTTGTGTAAAGCTCGGTATTCAAAAATATCCATTCCCACAGTGATTTATATAAAAAAGGAAGGGGGGATTGCAGCAATGTGTATATCCAAACAATGTGTATCCAAAAACTGTCAATATCAGTCGACACTGCGCTATCCCCAAAAAAAACTATAAACGAAAAAAAGCTGCTAACACGATCCCTGAACCCTCCTGGTAGGCCTATAGTGAGTGGCATTAATTCGGTCACTTCACGCATAGGCCGCTGTATCGATTTTTATTTGCAACCCCTTGTTAAGAAAACTCCCTCCTATCTTAAAGATACTGGTGCTACAATCAGGAGACTTGAAAGCATAGAGCCTTATGAACAATGTATTATGGCCACGGCTGATGTAGTGTCCCTTTATACATGTATCCCACAAGGGATGGGGATTGAGGCTGTTCGGCATTATTTAAATCTTGATGATTCTTTGGCATCATTCCAATGTGAATATCTTGTAGAGCTTCTGGAATTTGCCATGGAGCACAACTATTTTTGGTTTAACGATAATTTTTATTTACAACAACAGGGTGTTGCAATGGGGGCAAAATTTGCCCCTAGTCTTGCGAATTTATTTATGGCCAAATGGGAGGGGGATGTCGTCTATGCCCAACGGAACCCTTCATTGGTCCTATGGGCTAGGTATATAGACGACATCCTCCTCCTGTGGAATGGCTCTCCAGAGTCTTTGGTTGAATTTTTTGATGATTTGAATCGCAATGACAGGGGTATTTCACTTTCCTTTGAAATGAGTTCCTCCAAGATTAATTTCTTGGATTTAGAGATAGAGATTGTGGATAGTAAATTTATGTTCAAGACACATTTCAAACCAACGGACCGAAATAGCTTTATTTCCCTTGACAGCTGTCACCATAAATCATGGTTGAGTTCGGTTCCACGCAGCCAATTTTTACGTCTGCGGAGGAACTGCACCGACCTTGATACGTTTAAGACACAGGCAGAAATCCTCAAGCAAAAATTTGTGGTTAAGGGGTATGATGCTAGGATTCTGGATGGAGAAATACAGAAAGTTATTGACATCAACAGGGAAACTCTCGTTGCGGAAAAAACACATAGGGAGTCTGATGACACTTATAGATGGTCTATGCTGACATCTTTTTCGATACAGCATAGACAAATTAAGACCATTATAAACAAACACTGGGATGTGTTGAGGAGTGATCCGGTTCTTGGCTCTAAGTTGCCAGAGCGCGCTAAGGTTCTCTTTAGGGGAGCACCCTCTTTACGGAGCTTGATTGCCCCTAATGTTATTAATCCACCTAGGCGCCCATCGTTCTTTCATAATCTAACGGGTTATTATCCCTGTAAGAAATGTATTGTGTGCCAATTTAACACCGCTGGTAGGCATAAAACAACCGAGTTCACATCGACAACAACCAATAGAACACATATGATTAAGTCATTTTGTACCTGCAATACCAGATACGTAGTGTATCTAATAACCTGCCCATGTGGGAAACAATATGTGGGGAGGACCACGAGAACATTTGCAACCAGAGTAGGAGAGCATATATCCCTGATAAAAAGTAGGATTTCTAAACATACTGTCCCGAGACATTATAGGGAATGTCACAATAGCGACCCTACAGGAACACAGTTTCTCGCTATCGATAAATACACACCCCCTTGGAGGGGTGGAGCCATGATTCGTGGTGTTTCACAGTTAGAGACCTACTGGATATATACGATCCAATCCCATTTCCCGTTTGGTTTAAATATAGAATGGGACATTAATGCGTTCATCAATGATGGGTAGGTTAAAAAATGGCCTTATGTGAACATAGGTTTTTCTGTATATTTTATTTTCTGTGTAGCTGCTATTTATGTAATGTATGGTTCCTGGGATAGAATTCTATCTGCCTTTTGTGTCAACGCATTGGTTTCTATGTGCCTACTGACATACAGTAAATTATGGTGTGTCTTATATGCCCATATGTGTATTACCATGTATATATTTATTCTTGGTAATTTTTGGGATTTAAGGTCCACTTTACTGAGTTTGTGGTAAAAATCTTTTTACTTAGTATAATCTGATATTTTTGACAAACATAATCTGGCATGTAATATTTTTGCCAAATTTAATCTGGCATGTAATATATTTGTTACGTTTGTTTATATTTTTTTATATTTTATTTTATTTCTCATATTTATTTTTGCTTTCTTGATATGAGGGTAGTGTATTAATCTTATTTATTTTTTCGCCTTTTCCTTTTTTCTTTTCTTTTTTCTTTTACCGTTCTTTGAGACCCGGAATTGTTATGGGTTTAGCTCGTAATGTGTGCGCTTCGGCGCACGTCCATTTGCGTTCCACCAGTAACCGGTAGTGGGGCGTGTCTATTGACATCATTTCTGGTGTCTGATGTATCCCCACATTAAAGTTTTATCTCACAAGGTGTGCGCTCCGGCGCACGTCCATTTGCGTTCCACCATTAACTGGCATTGGGGCGTTTCTATTTGACATCATTTCCGGCGTCTGACGTATCCCCACGTGGAAGCTTTATATGTGCGGTGCGTTTCAGCCTCTGTCTGGTCGTAGCCTAGCGTAGACCGGAAGTGATGTCTGAGTGGCTTTGGGTCGCCCCTCTGATTGGCTGATTAGTTTACTGTTAGCCATGACCCGGAAGTGACGTTTAGTACAAAGCGTCGCGGTCCTTAATATTTATTTTTCTGGGTCATAGAGCGATTTTAAAGTCAGTCATGACACTAATTATGGAAGGTTTTATTCTCAATATTTTGGGACATACTATTATGGGGTCGTTTATATGATAACACGGCAACGAGGCGTGGAACGCACGCCGGACGCCATGTCAAACCGGAAGTAACATGCGGTGACACAGGCAGATTGAATTTTCGCCCAGATTGGTATGTCTAGTATATAAGTAAGTGGTCTGCAGTGGAGTAGTACCCCAGATGACGTCTTTTGAGGACGAAACGCGTCGGGACTCCTACTGCAGCTCTGTTTTTTTTATATGATATAAGCGCTTGATTCATTGGATACATGTAAGTGCATTACTTATTTTATTAAATTTTTTTAAACGGATTTACACTATTGTGGCCCTCATTTCCTTTCTGTATGAGTTCTACAATGTGCGTTGGAGTTTAAAGCGGAAGATTTTCTCATCATTTGAGTACTTGATTGAAAATTCCCTGGAGAGTCTTTTATGTCGGATAGCTCTACATAAGAGTGTTCTAAGCCTGAGTGATCCTTCGAATATATATTCGTTTGGATCCATTTAATCTGGTAAGCTTACATCCTATTTGGTGATGGAAATGCCACAAGGTATCTGCATGCGGTCTTCATAAGAAGAAGGTTGATGGTTCTTTCCCTTTCACGTGTGGATTGGATTTAAATTAAATAAGAGACTTTTTCTTGTATATCAATTTTTGGACTTTTTCTTGGATTTTTCACAATATTCGATTTTTTTATTTTCACTTTATTTTTTCACGATTCTATGCAAGTGTGGTGTATTCTGTGAAGCATCATTTATGAATGTTATTTAATTTTGACACTTATATATATTGTTATATCACTATGTGGTCATAAACAGGTCACTTTTCCTTTCTTTCATAGCGCTACACTATAATTTAACATTTGTAATTTTGTTCACGTTTTTATCCTTGTGATCGTGTTAGCAGCTTTTTTTCGTTTATAGTTTTTTTGGGGGATAGCGCAGTGTCGACTGATATTGACAGTTTTTGGATACACATATGTTCAACTCGAACACGAAGCTCATCCCTAATCACCAATCCTCTTTGCCATAGCAATAGAAACCCTAGCCCTAGCTATTAGACAACATCCTGACATACACAGAGTAAAATGCGGCCAACGTACACACAAATGTGCCCTGTTTGCGGATGACATACTCCTGTTCAATACCTCCCCTCTCATTTTGACTCCCTATATTCTCTGACTTCTCAACACATTTGGTTCCATTTCAGCCCTTCAAGTTAATAAGGCCAAATCAATGGCTTTAAATATCACAACCCCCCTAGACCTAGTTAGCTGACTTAAATCTCACTTCCCCTTTTCTTGGTGTTTCTCCTCTCTTCCCTATCCCTCACCCCTAAAGTAGAACTACTGTACCATGACAATTATCCACCCATGCTCAAGAAACTCTCGGATGAACTCACGCAATGGTCCCTATATAAAATGTCCTGGCTGTGAAGAGTAAATTCTGTCAAGATGACCCTACTACCCAAACTTCTATATCTCTTCCAGCCTCTTCCCATACCCATCAAAAAGTGCTCCCTAGACAAACTTCAATCAGCAATTATACAGTTCGTTTAGAGGGGTAAGGGTCATCATCTCTCTAAGAAGGTATTATTTAGAGCAAGGAGAAAGGGGGGTATGGGACTCCCTAACATATGGTGGTATTATCAAGCTGCTCAACTTTGCCAATTCTCAGCCATCTATTCTAAAGGCCCAAAACTGGACTGGGTGGACATAGAAAGACAGACGACTCCTAATCACACCTTGGACTACTTGGTCTGGAGACCACATAAAGAAAGACCCCCGATCCTAGCACCCACACTATCCCATTCAATGGCCTTATGTGACACTCTACATAAGAAAACCTCCCCTGGTCTCACCTTGGCACCCTCTTTCACACATCTTCCACAATCCCCAATTTCCCCAGGTCTAAATATCAAGGCTTTTGGATGGTGGCTCGACAAGGGCCTCTACAGAATAGGGCAATATTTCAATAACAATGGCCCCATCTCACTCAAATACTGCTTGTCCAAATTAGACATGTCTTCTTCCGAAACTTTCCGCTACTACCTTTTGCTACACTTTCTGCAGAAGGTCTGGAAAAGCTCAGCCAACCCACTATCGGTTACTCATTATGAACTTTGGTGTTCCTCGGCCACGGCCGTTAGGGGAGGAATCTCCCTTATCTATTCAGTGTTAGCTGATACACAGGAGAAAGCGACCAATATGTTTAAGTGGGAGCATGACCTACAGTTTGAATGGGACCTAGACACCTGGCACACTAACTTTTTCCATTCATACAAAGGTATCTTGAACACTTCCCTCGTAGAAGCAAGACCTCAAGGTTATTTCCCGCTGGTACCTAGTCCCCATCCAAGTCACCAAATTCTACCCGCAGTCCTCTCCCTTCTGCTTTAGAGGATGTGGCCTGATAGGTTCTCTCCTCCATACCCTATGGGAATGCCCGAAAATAAGAGGGTACTGGAACAGAGTCTTTAATCTCATCCACAAAACCACTGGTCATGCGGTGCAACAAAATCCTACTATAGCCCTTCTAAATAACAAAATCCCGAAGGTACTTAAATTGCCCTGCTCTCTCATCCACTTTATTCTTCTGGGGGCCAAGATTACCCTGGCCCACTCCTGGAAGTCTTCTTTGGTTTCCTTTCACCAGACCAAACAGAAGATTTCTTGGATAATGTCACAGGAAAACATTTCAAACACTATTCTGGACACTTCCGAAAAAGTCAGACTCATTTGGGAGCCTTGGGCCAAGCATATAGGAATCTCATTACTCCCCTAATAAGTAGACATGTTAGCAACTCCTATTGAGCTCAGGATCTATTTAGATCCCCCTCCACTCCGTGAGGGTTCCTATACCTCCTTTCCCTTCCTCCCCCTCTTTTCTTTTTCTGCTTCGCTCTTCTCATCCTCCCTCCTCTCCTTCTCTCTCTTCCGCTCTCATCTTTCCTCAGACTCTGTTATAAACTCTTCCACAAGAGCCTGAACAGCCCAGTAAAATGAACAGCCCAGTTGCATAGTTAGGTTTTTGCAATTGTTGAAGGTCATGCCCCTGTTTGGGCGCTTCACACGCCCCTGACTAGTGGATGGTCGTTGATGACAGACTCACCTCAGTTTGCTTGCTCCCACGGGGGGTGGAAGGCCAGATTAGGGGTTCGGCATGACTGGAACCACTCGTCTTGCTTCTCCTGGGTGTTTATCGCTCGATCACTCCACGCACAGCAGGATCCCATTTGGGGTGTGCGGATTGGTTAGGCTATGGATTAGGACCAGGTTTTGTCAGTTCATACTTTTCATTCAATACCACCCGTGTCTTGTGCATAGAGTCTGTCAGGCTCGGCTTAACATGTAAAAGCTTATTCTTGTTTTAATGCACTCCCTCAAGGGAAACACTATCTGTTTGTACTAGTGAAATGCATTCTGCACCGACCCCAGTTGGGGCATCTTGCCAACCTTTATACACCTGTAATGTTCTTAACTTCAATAAAACCTTCTTTGAAACTCAAAAAATAAATAAAATAAAATTCAAAATGATCAACAATAGTTTAGCCCTTCCAAGTAATGCTGAATAGTCATACACAGAACACTAAGGATATTGATAACTTACATCATAGTCATTTGCATTTACATAAAGGTATCCACATTTGATTAAAAAGACAATGACACGTGGCGTCCTCTGTGCGACACTGTCACATGGCATCCTCTGTGCACCCCGTCCACATTGTTATTACTCCAATCCAAGATAGATTTGGATAGAGGGATCACCAAAGTATGTACCAGGTCCTTAAGCACACCTAGAATAGTTGGAATTTGGATATCCAGATACAACCAAAAGTATGTGTACTGGGGCCCAAAAGCTGAAAATCTGGAAAAAAAGGACATATATAGTAAAGTGAGTTATGTATGTTATTAACTAGAAGAATTCAAACTGCAACCATACTTAGTGGAACCAAGCAGGATGATTGGACATACCCAAGCAGAGAAATTACATCAATTACCGACAGACAGGTTGGTAGGGATGTGGAGAGCAGAGAGTGCTGTGGACCAATTCAGTGAGATACTGGCTGTTAAAATCAACGTCCCCAGAAAATGGAGCGCCGGAATGATACAAAAGAAAAGAAAAATGGAAAAAAGTGAGAGGAATGTATGTGAGCTCGAGCATCAGTGCTGCTTCTAATCCATGAGCCCAACTGCATTCAATAACACAAAAAATTAGTTAAAGGTTTTCCCATGTTACTCAATCTTAATGAATGCAGTCCAGTATCAGCCTCTCCAGAAACGTCCTGTCCATCGCCAAGTCTGTCTTTTTGTGAACTGAGTGTTTAAATAGCCCAGCAGAAATGGCCGCCTAAAGCAGATTAGCTGTTTGTGGCCAGTCTTTTCCCAGATTACCAGAGAGGGCCCCCTGAGAAGTGGTCGTGTCATGTCTGCACACGGCGCAGGCGTGAACGATGCCATGCACACGTGCCTCGCCGATCACACAGCACATGCGCCATGACGTCACATGTTGGTGGTACCAGAATGCTGTAATCCCTAAAGCCCCGTACACACGAGCGGACTTTTCGACATCCAAAGTCCGACGGACTGAGTCCGTCAGACTATTCGATCGTGTGTGGGCTGCAACGGACTTTAGCTTCGCTAAAGTCTGACGGACTTTAGAAATGAAGCATGCTTCAAATTTTCCCGACGGAACTCCGCCGGACCCGGTCCCCTTCGAAAAATCCGCTCGTGTGTATGCTACTCCGACGGACTAAAACCGACGCTAGGGCAGCTATTGGCTACTGGCTATGAACTTCCTTATTCGAATCCAGTCGTACGTCATCACGTTCGACTCCGTCGGAGTTTGGTGTGATGGTGTGTGTCCAAGTCCGTTCGGTCGAAAAGTCCGCCAGAACTCCGTCGGAACTCCGTCGGAACTCCGGCGGAACTCCTTTGGAGGTCTGTCGGACATAAGTCCTCTCGTGTGTACGGGGCATCACAGTTACTCTTCTTGGGCACAGGAATGGGCCCAGTTGTGAAATATTATATCAAGAATTGTAATTACATGCCACTGTTAAACAGGATCAGACAAATCAGGCCTTGGGTGGTGGTGCCACAACACTGTAAGCCCTCACAGATACTCTTGTTGGGCACAGGAATGTGCCCTGCTGTGAAATATTATATCAAAAATAGTAATTACATGCCCCTGTTAAAAAGGGTTTGAAAAATTGGGCCTTGGTGGTGGTGCCCTAAATCAAAAATATTATTGGAAGCTAGTATTATCAAGATTGAGGAGGAATAGGATAGTCAGCATAGACAGTCTTCAAGGGATCCCACATCCATAGCAAATTTAATCAGTTTCATCAGCATCAGGTGCTTGATCCACGACGGATTCATTTTTATGAATGTGAGCCTATCAAAAGAGTCTGTGGACAGGCGCACTCTTTGATCCATTACAACCCCTCCAGCAGCACTGAATGTATGTACAGAAAGCACGCTGGATGTAGGACAGGCCAGTAGCTCATTTGCATATTGAACAAGTTCTGCCCAGTGGTCCATCCTCAAGACCCGGTAACCCACTGGATGCTCTGTTTGAAAGGTCTCCAAGTCTGCTCTTGCCCCTAGATATTCCTGCATGATGTAATACAGACACTGGTGATGGTTGCTTGAACTGATCAGACCTTGACTCTGAGAACTGAAAAATTGTTTAAAGGCATCGGTCAGCCGGCCACCTTCATCGCTCTTCCTCTGACTGAATGAATCCTTAGCAACACGTTATCCAGCATCAGGAAATGGTAACCTCCCAGGGTCTGGAAATGCATTGCACAAAGCTTTCTTCAAGGCCTCCTGAAGATGTTTCATCCTCTGCTCCCTCTGCAAAGGCAGGATGAGTTCTGCAACCTTACTCTTGTAACGTGGATCAAAAAGGGTTGCTAGCCAGTAATGATCCCTCTCCTTGATGCCACAAATACTAGTGTCTTTTCACAGGCTTTGCAGAATCAGGGATGCCATGCAGCATACGTTTGCAGAGGCATTTGAGTCCTCTGGGTCACTAAGGATCACATGATCCGTAACTACCTCCTCCCAGCCACGTACAACTCCTTGTGTTTCTGGGGACTGAAAACCATCCCTTGAAGACTGCTGCTGTCCTGGTGCCATACTCAGACAGGTACTCATTGATGGCCCTCTTCTGTGTGTGCAGCATTGCCAAAGTTGAGTTTCATCTGGTGGGCATGTCACAAATAAGGCGGTTGGTGGGCAGGTTGCATTCCCTTTGAATGTCAGCCAGCTGAGCACTGGCATTGTATGACTGGTGGAAATGACCACATACTTTTCTGGCCTGCCTCAGGAGATCCTGTAAGCCTGGCTACCTGATCAAGAACCTCTGCAACACAAAATCCAGGACATGTGCAAAAACATGGAACATGGGTCACGTGTCCCTGTTGGAGGGTGGAGAGAAGGTTGTTACCATTGTTGCATACAACCATTCCTGGATGAAGCTGATGTGGCGTCAACCACCTCTGAGTCTGCCCCTGCAGAGTTGACAGAATCTCTGCCTCAGTGTGGCTCCTGTCCCCTAGGCAGACAAACTTAAACACTGCATGGCATCTTTTAGCCTGACTTCTTGCGTAGCTCCTTGAACGCTTACGGAGCACCACTGGTTTAGAGGACAAATCTGCAGAAGAGGCCATAGAGGAAGAAGAAAAGGAGGGGTGGAGTTGCAGAATCATCACTAGCATTTTGGAGGCATAGTGTAGAACAAGCTCCAAAAACACTGAACCCTGCCGTGCATCTTTCCCAGCTGTCTGCAGAGTTACCCAGTGTGCCGCCAAGGAAAGGTAACATCCCTACCCTAACATCCCTACCCATGCCTACTGGACCATGGGTCAGAGGTAATATGAACCTTGCTGCTGAAAATATTGCCTTCCACATGTCGGTAGAGAGTCGGAATGGCCTTACGTGAAAGCAAATGGTGTTTTGGAACCTGCCACTGAGGTACAGCACATTCCACAAATTCCCAAAAAAGGAGCAGAGTCTACCAGCTGAAAAGGCAGCGTTGCAGTGCTAGCAATTTGGCCAAGCTAGCATTTAGACGCTGAGCATGTGGATAGTATTTTCTTTTTACGGCTCAGAAACTGGGGTTGGGAAATTTGCCTGCTAAAATTAGATGGAGATGTTAGCAGATTGGCTGCAAGTATTTGGGACACCTATTGCTATACCTTCATTCCTCAGTGCAGGCTTTTGAGAGGACTGAAGGTATAGTAGGACTGGAGATCCCAGATGAGGAGCAAGGAGAAGTCAGCCTTTTTCTTTGATGTGGATCTTTCAAGTGCTGTTGCCAATGGACTGCATGGCAGGTCATCATATGTCAAGCATGTGGTGCCTAAGTGGCTGCTGTTATATCCATGCTTGATCCGCTTCAGACATAGGTTGCAAACAGCAACTGTGCAATCTGCTGCACACGTGCCAATAAAAAGGCCCACACCAAGGAACTTTTAAAAGACAGCGGCGTGTCAGCAGTGCCCTGCACCCATGGAGCTCTGCAGTGTGATGCAATAGGGTGGCTGCCCCTAAGCTGCCCCCTAGAGGACATCCTGCCTTGTTGGAGTTGTGCCTCCTCCTCTTCTATTCTCTCAGGCACCCAAGTATAGTCATTGACCTCATCATCCCTTCCCTCCTCGTCCCTGGAGCAGACTTGGCAGTATGCTGCAGCTGGGGGAGCATGGCTGCCAGTTTCTTGTCCTTTTTGGGCAACCCCTCTCTCTAGGCTCACGTTACTCCCTTCCTTAATCTGGGAACCAACACTGAAACCTTAAAATCGCTGCACATCCTCCAACAGCATGTACCTGACCCTGTGTTAAATTATTCTGGGAACTCCTGCATGATGGTGGGGCTATGAAAGGAGTGACTGTGGACAAGGAGCCAGTGGAATAGACAACTTTGGCAGCTGCGTTAGAAGGAAAACTCTCTGAGCTAGTGTGACAGAGGATGAGGAGGGCTTTGTTAACCAACCCACCAACACTTCTGCATGTTCTGGCTCAATAACACGGGCAGCAGCAGAAATAAAGGACTGTAGACAAAGAGCCAGTGGAATAGACAACTTTGGCAGCTGCGTTAGAAGGAAAACTCTCTGAGCCAGCGTGACAGAGGATGAGGAGGATGAGGATGGCTTTGTTAAGCAACCCACCAACACTTCTGCATGTTCTGGCTCAATAACACGGGCAGCAGCAGAAAAAAAGGACAAGCGTGCCCCACTGCCACCTTCAGAGGATTCACAGAAGGTGCATCTCCACAACCACCACTGTTGACTGTAGACACAGAGGCTGCTTGCCCTCTTTTAGTGGCCTGTGAGCATCTGCCTCTCCTTGGTGGCCTTCTGAACATGATGTATTTTTTGTTTTGCAACACCACACTACACTGTATTAGATACTGTGTACACCGCCAGAAGTGTAGTAGAAACTGTACACACTATATTAGATACTGTGTACTCCACCAGAAAATTGGTAAAAGCTGTACTACGGCTGCACTGTATTGTGTACTGTGTACACCACCATAAGTGTAGTAGAAACGGTACACACTGTATTAGATACTGTGTACACCCCCTGCACTGTATTAGCAACTGTACAATGGCTGGACTGTATTGTGTACTGTGTACACCACCACAAGTGTAGTAGAAACTGTACACACTTTATTAGATACGGTGTACCCTACCAGAAAAGTAGTAGAAACTGTACTACGGCTGCTGTGTACTGTGTACATCACCAGAAGTGTAGTAGAAACTGTACACACTGTATTAGATACTATGTACACCAGCTGCACTGTATTAGCAACTGTACAATGGCTGCACTGTATTGTATACTGTGTACACCACCAGATTTGTAGTAGAAACCGTACAGACTGTATTAGATACTGTGTATACCACCAGAAAATTGTAGAAACTATACAATGACTGCAGTGTACTGTGTACATCACCAGAAGTGTAGTAGAAACTGTACACACTGTATTAGATACTGTGTACACCGCCTGAAGTGTATTAGAAACAGTACACCACAGAATGCACTGTAAATATCGGCTACACTGGATGCAGAATATATCCAGTATCTCACAAAAGTGAGTACACCCCTCACATTTTTGTAAATATTTTATTATATTTTTTCATGTGACAACACTGAAGAAATTACACTTTGCAAAGTACACTTTGTAAAGTAGTGAGTGGAAATCTTGTATAACAGTGTAAATTTTCTGCCCCCTCAAAATAACTCAACACACAGCCATTAATGTCTAAACCGCTGACAACAAAAGTGAGTAACCCCCTAAGTGAGATCACCCGTCACTGGATCAGATCAGCCATCGCTGGACCCCGGAGAGATGATCATCCGTTGCTGGATATCAAGAGTGGATTACAACCACTGGAATCTGTTTAAAAAAAAAATTATTTTCAATAAAGGACTTTTTCAGAAGTGTGTTTGTCTTTTTTAACATTCTTTTACACTTTCTTTGTGAAATGGTAGGGGTACTTTTGTACCCCCTTACCATTTAAAACAGGGTGGCAGGATATGGGGATCCCCTTGTTAAAGGGGGCTTCCAGATTCTGATAAGCCCCCCGCCCACAGACCCCCACAACCACTGGCCAGGGTTGTGAGGATGAGGCCCTTGTCCTCGTCAACATGGGGACAAGGTGCATTGAGGGGTCTGTGACCCCCAAAGCATCCTCCCAATGTTGAGGGCATGTAGCCTGGTACTGTTCAGGGGGGAGCTCTCTCGTCCCCCCCTTTTTTCCTGCTGCCTGCCAGGTTGCATGCTCGGATAAAGAGCCTGGTATGGATTTTTAGGGGGAACTCCACATCGTTTTAAAAAAAAATGTGATGCGGGGTTCCCCTTAGTATGGATAATACCGGACCTGAAGGGCCTGGTAATTAAATTTGGGGGAGCCCCACACTTTTTTTTTTATCAATGACTTTCAATGACTTCTCTGTATTACGGGGAGCCGACAATTCATTATAGCCGTGGGTGATTTTAAATGACTTTTTTTCCTGCAGAAATTACACTTTGTGCAGGGACAGTTCTAAGCAAGGGAAACATGCGCCCCTTTACAGGCATACTATACACACCCCCCGGTACGAAATTTAAAGGAATATTATACTTTTATTGTTTCACTTTAACCAATTCAGACCCAGGCCAATTCTGACATTTCTCTCCTACATGTAAAATTCCTAATTTTTTTGCTAGAAAATTACATAGAACCCCCAAACATTATATATGTTTTTTTAGCAAAGACCCTAGAGAATACAATGGCGGTCATTGCAACTTTTTATCTCGCACGGTATTTGCGCAGCAATTTTTCGAACGTGTTTTTTTCAGAAAAAAAACAGTTTCATGCTTAAAAAAAAAAAAACAGTAAAGTTAGCCCAATTTTTTTGCATAATGTGAAAGAGGAGGATACGCTGAGTAAATAGATACCCAACATGTCACGCTTCAAAATTGTACGCGCTCGTGGAATGGCGCCAAACTTTGGTATTTAAAAATCCCCATAGGCGACGCTTTAAATTTTTTTACTGGTTACATGTTTTGGGTTACAGAGGAGGTCTAGGGCTAGAATTATTGCTCTCGCTCTAACGTTCACGGCGATACCTCACATGTGTGGTTTAAACACCGTTTTCATATGTGGGCGGGACTTACTTATGCGTTCGCTTCTGTGTGCGAGCTCACGGGGACAGGGGCGCTTAATTTTATTTTTATTTTTTTAGTTTTACACTTAAAAAACAAAAACAAATTGATGACTTTTATTCCTATTACAAGGAATGTAAACATCCCTTGTAATAGGAATATGGGACGATCGGACCTATTTACAGTGAAATATGGGGTCAATAAGACCCCATATCTCACCTCTAGGCTGGGAAGAATAAAAAAAAAAAAAAAAGAAAAACGATTCTGGCTTCCTAGCCAGATTGGCGCCATTAATTTGAATACCGAGGCCGGGCGTGACGTCATAACATCGCGCCCGGCCTCCGAACGATCATAGAGACTCCTGGGACAATCTAGTCCACCGGAAATCTCTATGATCACATGCTGGGGCCGGCAAATCCTGTGACGGACTCACGGATGGAAACGGTGAGTCGGTAGAAGCACCGGAGGGCGGCGGGAGGGGGGGTGTCCCCTCCCGCCACCCGTAAGAACGATCAAGCGGCGGAACAGCCGCTATGATCGTTCTTATGGTGTAGGGAATCGCCGGCTGAAAACGGCAATATCTGAATGATGTCTGTGGACTCAGGCATCATTTAGATATAACCAGCGAAACCCCATGACGTCAATAGACGTATTGCGGGTCTCAAGTGGTTAAGCATTATTAAAATCACTTCTCCCGAAAAAATGGCAGTTTTTAAAACTTTTTTTTGCATTGATACCTGGGGCAGGACCCAGGTCCCCAAATACTTTTTAGGACAATAACTTGCATATTAGCCTTTAAAATTAGCACTTTAGATTTTGAATGTTCGAGTCCCATAGACTTTAATAGGGTTCTAAAGTTTACACGAAGTTTAGGTCTGTTCACAGATTCTGGTGCGAACCGAACCGGGGGGTGTTCATCCTTACTGCCAGCATTGCTGCAGAGGTTGAAGGGGTGGGGGGGTCAGCCTGTCAGTGCTCAAACCATACGTCACACACTGCATTAAATTGGTCTGCATGGCTGTTGTCCCAGAAAGAAGCCTCTTCTAATGGTGATGCACAAGAAAGCCCGCAAACAGTTTGCTGAAGACAAGCAGACTAAGGACATGGATTACTGGAACCATGTCCTGTGGTCTGATAAGACCAAGATAAACTTATTTGGTTCAGATGGTGTCAAGCGTGTGTGGCGGCAACCAGTTGAGGAGTACAAAGACAAGTGTGTCTTGCCTACAGTCAAGCATGTTGGTGGGAGTGTCATGGTCTGGGGCTGCATGAGTGCTGCCGGCACTGGGGAGCTACAGTTCATTGAGGGAGCCAAAAATGCCAACATGTACTGTGAAATACTAAAGCAGAGCATGATCCCTTCCCTTTGGAGACTGGGCCGCAGGGTAGTGTTCCAACATAACGACCCCAAACACACCTCCAAGACAACCACTGCCTTGTTAAAGAAGCTGAGGGTAGAGGTGATTGACTGGCCAAGCATGTCTCCAGGCCTAAACCCTATTGAGCATCTGTGGGGCATCCTCAAATGAAAGATAGTGGAGCGCAAGGTCTCTAACATCCACCAGCTCTGCAATGTCATCTTGGAGGAGTGGAAGAGGACCCCAGTGGCAACCTGTGAAGCTCTGATGAACTCCATGCCCAATAGGGTTAAGACAGTGCTGGAAAATAATGGTGGATACACAAAATATTGATAATTTGGGCCCAATTTGGACATTTTCACTTAGAGGTGTACTCACTTTTGTTGCCAGCGGTTTAAACATTGATTGCTGTGTGTTGAGTTATTTTGAGGACACAGGAAATTTACACTGTTATACAAGCTGTGCACTCACTATGTTACATTGTAGCAAAGTGTAATTTCTTCAGTGTTGTCACATGAAAAGATATAATAAAATATATTAAAAATGTGAGGAGTGTACTAACTTTTGTGAGATACTGTATATAAGAGACTGTATATATAGATATTAATACACTGCCTGCACTGACTGAATATATAGTCTATGCTAAATGCAGAGCATATATATATATACAGTATATGTATATATATATGTATATATATATATATATATATATATATATATATATATATATATATATATATATATATATATATATATATATATATATATATATATATATATATATATATATATATATATATATATATATATATATATATATATATATATATATATATATATATATATATATATATATATATATATATATATATATGTATATATATATATATATATATATCTCAAATACACTGCCACTAACTGAATAACCTGCCTGCTTAACCTAAATCAAGCTATCTCTCTGTCCACGCCAACAACACTACACATGGCCGCCGAGTAAGCAGCCTTATATAGTGTGCATTATGGGGCGTTCTGCGGCACTCAAATTTTCCGCAAACGCCTCATAATGTTCGATCTTCAGCGAACTGGCGAACACCCGATGTTTGAGTGGAACTTATGTTTGACCCGAACATTGAGCTCATCTCTAGTCACCACTTTCCCCGCATACAATAGAGACTCCTCTAATGTGTTAGATAGTTTGTAGCATTACAATTGGCAAGCTGAGTACTTATGACTTTCTCTGAATGTGTGTTCCTTGTACAAATCCATATCCCATGACATGGCAGGTCATACAGCCCTTAGTCATTTCCAGTCCTCTACAGATTATATGCACCCTCCTCAATCACAGTTTGTTTGCCAATGTACAGAATTTGCACTAGAGCATAATTAGTTTCAGTTTTCTATTTACATCCAAAGGTCTGGCACAGTTATGGAAAGGCATTTTGCTATGCCAATGTTTTATGGCATCCAGGGAAAAGCAATATATTTGGGCCATTAACCCCTTTGCCAGGCATGTAGTGTTCTATGGATGCTATATAAATGATGTGATCATCATTTGGGATGGAATGGTACACACTGTGTCTGAGTTTGTTACATTTTTTTATTCAAACCCTTACAATATACAGTTCACGCATGTTGTTGACCCGAGATCCTTAGAAGGCATCCAGCAAGACTCCTTTTTATCATAAGAGCTGCCGCCATTCGAGCTGAATACATAACATACCTTATAGTTAATTCAACAGGCTACCAATATGGAAGCTTATTTAGAACAAGGCCAAGTACTGACTGACATTTCCGGAAAACGGGTAGTAAAATACATTTTGGACACATTTTGGATGCTATGAACAAATATGAACTCATGCCACAGAGATAAAAGGAAAAAGAGCTTGTTGCAGAGGGGTTTTAAAATTTGTCACTGACTACAACAATCATCATTGGGCAATCAAACATATTATGGAGAAGTATTGGCCAATACTACTACAAAATTCTGAGTAGTGTCTTACCCTCCCAAAAAAAGCTGTGTTTAAAAGGGCCACCATAGTGAAGAGCAGAGTTGAGTCCTTTAAACGTAAGGCAAAACAACCAAAAGTTAGAGACATGCCTTCTTTTTTTGACCTACAAGGTTCTTATCATTGCAAAAAGAAGAACTGTAAGGTCTGTCATTATATCTGCCATGAGCAAAAAAGTTTCTCAGCCAAAAATGATAAAATATACAGCATAAATCAATTTATCACTTGTAGCACACAAATTGTTGTATACTAACTGAAGTGCCCATGTGGGCTGTATTATGTAGGCCGTACTATAGGCACAATGCATAGTAGATTTAATGTGCATTGTTGCTTTTTTGAGCATGGTCGCATCAAACATAATGTACAGCACCTTTTCCCAATTTATCACAATAAAGGTACGTCAGAACTACAATTCTTTGGTATAGAAGCTATATCTATGCAATTGTCAGAGGCAGAAAGATTTAAAAAATGTTGTCAGATAAGAAACATTCTGGATATCTACATTATATTTCATGGTGCCTGGTGACCTAAATGAAGAATTAGAAATTAGCATAATCATTCCCCAGATATGCTGTTGACTTTAATCCAGATTTTGATCCTTTTTTTTCTTTTTGTATTCACAAGGAGGAAGGGTATATAATAGTGGTGTCTCCCTCTCTTCCCTCCTTTATATCAGTCTCCTTTAATCAGTATGTTGTATCCTTTAACATGTTCCCTCCCACCTATAGTAAATTGGAGGCTGGACAGGCCTCTTGTTGATTTGGGTGGACATCACATGATGTCCTCCTGGCTCACGGGGCCGTGCAGAGGTGTGATCTGTCAGCAGCTGCATCCACCAGACACAGCCAATGACTGATCACTTTACTGGCCTGCTGTCGGTACATGACAGTTGTAAACAATGGATGGCTTCATTTAAAGCCATCCATTGTATACAATTGTTTTGCTAGCTGTGATTGGTCAAAGTGATCACATGGTACAGACTTGTCCAATCACAGCTAATCACAAAAAAACAAACTGAATGAATTGATTTCATTAATTAAATGCAAAATGTAAAATGAAATTCATCGCTATATACAAACATAATGTGTAGAAAAAAAAAAAAGTAAAAGGCTGATCACTTGTCCAGAGTACTACAATGTTACTATGGCAACATTATATTACTCTAGTCAAAATGTGTAAAAAAAATCATAAATAACTGTCACCAGGCAGTCCCTGTTATATGATGACGTTGTACTGCACTGGTGATCGTATATATAAAAAAAATAAACAAGAAAAATTCTTCATCTTCCAAAAAATTATGACAAAAAAGGACAACTTAAAAAAACTTGCCATGCCTCTTACTAAATACCTTGGGGTGTCTGCATTCAAAAAATGGGGTCAATTGGAGGATATCTGTACTGTCCTGACATTTTTGGGCCTGAAGAAATTAGTACATCAGGATAGATCAATTTTCATATACATACCATAGTTTGTGGACTAATATCTTTCCTATAGACAATTATATACACTGTTTTGGGTTGTGTTTTCACTTAAAGAAATGTAGCAGAATTTTTTTTCTTTTTCTTTTTTAATTTTTTTGGCAAGTTTCAAACTTTTCGGTCTTTTTGCATTTATTCAGCAAAAAATAAAAAACCCAGTAGTTATTAGATGCTAACAAAAGAAAGTTCTATTTGTGTGAACAAATTTATAAAACAATTTTGTTTGGGTACAGTGTTGCATGACCTTGCAATTGTCAATCAAAGTGCTACAGTGCTGAAAGCTGAAAATTGGCCTGGGCAGGAAGGAGGTAAAGGTACCCGGTATTGAAGTGGTGTATATTGTTCTACATTAGTTAATTGATAGTAGTATTTAATCTAATTTAAGTATTTAATCTAAGTATTTAATCTTTGAAGTTAATACATATCATTAAAATCTATTACATGTAATGAGTTCTTACGTATCATTAGACAGTATATATATTTTTAAAAGATATTTAATAGAGATTGCATTCCCAGCACTGTAGCCTCAGGAGGCAGCTCAGTGTATACATTTTGTGCACAGAAATTCATTCTGATTATAATGTATAATTTTTTTATTTACTTCTAATTTTTACTCTTCGCATTTATAAGTTACTGTATCAATTCCATCATAGGTCCTGATGCTATCTGATGCTATTTATTGTACATACACTGTATTGTACATACACTCACCAGCTACTTTATTAGGTACATCTGTTAAATTGCTTGGTAACACAAATTGCTAATCGGCAAATCACATTTCAGCAATTCAATGCATTTAGGCATCTAGACATGGTGAAGATGACAGTCACCTGATCTCAGTCCAATAGAGCACCTTTGGAATGTGGTGGAACTGAATGATACTATCATGTCAACATGGACCAAAATCTCTGAGGAATGTTTCTAACACCTTGTGCAATCTATGCTAGGAAGAACTAAGGCAGTTCTGAAGGCAAAAGGGGGTCCAACCCCGGTACCCGGTACTAGCAAGGTGTACCTAATAAAGTGTCCAGCGAGTGTATGAGTGTATTTTATATATATATATATATACTATATATATATATATATATATATATATATATGAAGGCCAGTATGTTGGCCTGAATTTATGGGAGGAGTCCGGGGGGTGTTTAAGCAGCCCACTCATCTGTGGTCTTTGTTGGTTCCTGTGCGAGATTCGTTACACCACTAGGCCAACTCTTCCAACTGATTTGGTCTTTGGAAGTTGTCCGAACTTCCAGAGGTTTTCAGTTCTCCATTCGTGTTTTTTTGTAGATCGAGTCTTTCTCAACTGTGGCAGGTAGGATTCATATATTATTTCCTCATTTCATATATCATCGTTTAGGTACCTCGTATCATCGAGACCTCCAACGGATCTTACGAGTCATTCGTTAAAGTCTCAGTCCGCAATCTTATTTAGCCTTGTGCAAACTACAAACTCGTGGCTCAGTTTGTCAAGCACAAACACATTTCATTCATACATTCTTGCTCTTCGTTGTCACACGTTATGAAGTTGGCCCTTTTTCACTTAAACACTGTCTATCACTTCATTTATTTTAGTTTGCATACCCCCCAGGCCGTTCCGAGTCCAGTCGACTCACCGATCCGTGTCTGCTTATTTGCAGTCATCCCATCTCATTCCATGCTCCACAGCCCGGTTTGCTGTCATCGGCAATTGCAGCACACCGATTTGTGTCTCTGTCATGGCAAATCATATAATTTGTTACATTTCCCATACCCTTCACTCTGATTCAAATCCAGTCGCATCTGCGACACACAAATTCATATCGGCTCGCCCTAGACATTCTGTCTCATGCAATTCCATGCTCCACAGTCTGGTTCGTGGTTAGCTGCAAATTCGTGCCTCTGTCAAGGCAAATTAATAATTTCATTAGAATTCACATACCCTTCACTCTGATTCGAATCCAGTCCCATCTGCGACGCACCAATTCATGTTGGCTCGTTCTAGTCATTCCGTCTCATGCAATTCCATGCTCATCAGTCCGGTTCGTTGTCAGTCACAAATTGCTGCACACCGATTTGTGCCTCTGTCATGGCAAATCATTTGATTCATTACATTTTGCATATCCTTCACTCCGATTCAAATCTAGTCGCATATGCGACACACCAATTTATGATGGCTTGTGTTAGTCATTTTGCTTCTCCTCATTCCATGTTCATAGTCTGGTTTGCGGTTAGTTACAATGGTGGCACACCAATTTGTGCCTTTGTCATGGTTTATCATTCCATTCATACCAGATACCCTATACTCCGACTAAAATCCAGTCGCACCAGCAACGCACTGATTTGTGTGATCTTGTGTTAGTCATTTCACCTCATATTCATTCCATGCTCCCATTTCATCCCATGCTCCACAGTCCGGTTCGCTGTCAGCCGCAATTTTGGCACACCGATTTGTGCCTCTGTCAAAGCAATCATTTTGGTCATTACATTTTATATACCCCACACTCCGATCCGGATCCAGATGCTTAGCAGCACTTCGATTCATGTTAGCTTCATTCGGTCATTCAATTACAGCACCCCGATTTATGTCACTGTCACTTCATTCAGTGGTCTTATTTTCAGTGGTCCTATTTCCTCAATTGGTCAATCATTCAGTGGTCTTATTTCGTATTGTCTGTCATGTTCTCCTTAAATACGGCACTTGATTTGTGTTACTTCATGCGTGCATTTTTAGTTTCTTTTTATTCCATCTCATACGCTCTACAGTTCCGTTTGATGCCAGTCGCTTCAGCAGCACAATGATTCACTTTAATTTCAGATCTCTGTACATTATGTCTCATCATTGGCAGACACCCCACAGTACGGCTCACCCTACGGTCCAGTTAAAATCCAGTGGCAACCACTGCACATCGGCCCATAAAGCTTTCAGGCCAACTGTTCTCAAAGTAGTTTTTCCTTCAAATTACATTTATGGTCCCAATTCGCTCGATTTAACCATCACTCACCTTCTCAATAAGTTTTTCCCTTGCAGTCATTACAAACACATCTCAAAGTCGCCACGATCTGGCCACTCAATCATCTCTTAATGGCATATAATTGAGTCACTCATCGTTGTTTGTCATCTCTCCTCTAGATCGGCCGAGTTCAGGTAGTTACTTCCAGTTTTGGATGTTATTCACCTCCCAAAAAATAAATACATACATATAGAAGACATAAAAAAAAATGGACTTCAATGTCGCCCCCACTATGGGTTCCTGTCTATTGAGTCTTCGACATCAAAACCAGGCTATCAGCAAAGAGCTCACATCTGCCCCTCTTTCACCCTCTTCAGTTTCAGAGAGCAGCAGCATGCAGTCCCTCAGGGGATGGACCATCCCCAAGTTATCAGTGGAACTAAAACTCAGGGGCGTGCCCTACTTCGCTACAACCAGGAAAGCTGAGCTCTTCAGGCTCCTCTTCCCACCGCCAGCAAAAGCCGGGCCCAGAACCCAGCAGGCATCTCTTCAGTCGATATCCTCAGCCATTTCTCAGCTTTACGCCATGGTGTCATCATTGTCCACCGCATGTCACTGACGTTCAAGCCAGAGTGACAGTCTTGGAAGGATACTCTGCATCGGCTGTCCCTGACCCAATCGCTGTCCCGGCTCCCTCTCTGGCAGGTACGACAGGGAGGATTTCCACTGTCTTCCCTGCGCACCTGGTCCCAGCCAGCATCAGGAAGGACATTTTGGATGGAAAGGACGTCAACCAAGCTTCCCTCCTCTTTTCGGTCCACAACCTGGCAGAGAATAAATCATATGCCTGGGGGGAACGTTTCAGTGCTTCTCAAAGCCAAAGACCCCAGGCTCAACCGCAAAGTAACTATTACAGAGTTTGTGTTGACCTTTGGGATGGTGAGAGATATCCTATGTTTAGTCATCCCCAGCAGGAGGGAAGCCGCTGTAATATTTGGCAACCCATCGCAGTTTGCTACGGAAGTGACGTTCCGTCACCTTGCTACACCCCACACTCGTCCACAGTAAGGATACACTAATGCCGCTTACACACGATCAGACTATCCGCCGGACTTTTGGGGGAAAAAAGTCAGCCGGAGCCCACACACAGGCGGATTGTCCGGCAGACCATAGAGAGAGAGTCATAGTTTGATCGTGTGTACACGGCATAAGAATGGGTAAAGCTGACATGTTGTTACACCAACCGGAGTTTTGCATTTTAGACGTATTGATAACATTAAAGTTAGTATATAGTGAAATACAGTACTTGCAACTCCATCTGACTACTTAGATGTTGAATTTCAAAAGCAGTAAACTTCTGTCAGATTAGCAAACCTGTGAGATGAGCAGGGTTGCCTCTGCTTTTAAAATTCAACATCTAAGTAGTCAGGGTTCTAAGTCCTGTATTTCACTATATAAACTGACTTTACTGTTATAAATATGTGTAAAATGCAAAACTCCGGTGGGTGTAACAACATGTCCGCTTTACCCCTTCTTAGCCCTTGTACACACGGTCGGACATTCCGACAACCAAATCCAAAAATTTTGTCCGACGGATTTTGTCCGAAACTGTAGTATACACACGGTTGGACGAAGTTGTCAGAAAATCCGATTGTTCAGAACATGATGACGTAATTTCCTTACGACGGGACTACGTTCACACTAGTAGCCAATAGCTTTGATGTAGGAATTTGAGCTGAGCATGCGTAGCACTTTGTCCGATCGTAATTCTCTACACATGATCGGAGTATGTCCGATCGGAGCATTTTGTCTGAAAATTTTGCCAACAAGTTGGAAAATTTGGTCCGTTGGATACTCCGATGGAAACAGTCCGATGGAGACCACACACAGTCAGAATATCCGACAAAACGGTCCGATCAGACACATTCCGTCGGAATCTCTGACTGTGTGTGCAAGGGCTTAGTGTATCCTTACTGTGGACGAGTGTGGGGTGTACCAAGATAGCTGCGACGGAATGTCACTTCTGTAGTAAACTGCGATGGGTCACTGAATATGTCGTTATACCGCTGAGAGGACCCGAGAGCCGTTGAGATACACAGGACTCTGTATCTCGGCGGCGCCATTTTAAACTTCAAGACTTCAATGACAAGGCTGCAAATGACACTGGGGCAAGGCTGCAAATGACAAGGTTACACTGACAAGGCTGCAAATGACACTGTCAAGGCTGCAGATGGATGGGCAAGGCTGCAGATGGACACTGATAAGGCTACATTGATGGGCATTTAAATGTAAGTTTTTTCCTTAAACTTCCCTCCTAAAAGTTTTTTCCCTAAAATTCCCTCCTAAACTTGGGGTGCGTGTTATATGCCAACGCGTGTTATACGTAGATAAATACGGTAATGTATAGAAGGTAGGGCCCGAAGGTGACTCAAGCCCAGGGGCTCCCACCACCCTAAGTCCTGCCCTGCCGGTACTGGTCGGGGCTAGCCGGCCCCAGCTCAGTCGGCCCAGATGGATAAATTGGCAAGTCCCATTCTGTCTCGGAGAAAATATCTGCAATAACTTTAATTTTGGGTCGCGCAACTACAACCAATGCCGGCTGATCCATATTTGCCATATGTCATAGGGCACATCCTAAAACCCTATGCCAGATCAAGCAGCAGGAATTGTCCTGACTAGGCCGAATAGATATCATATAGCTGGGGTTTGCAACAAAAAAGAGATATCTCACTGAGACTTTACATGAGGTGGGCACCACTAGGCCAGTAAAAGTAACGACAGTAAATACAGTATATATGTATTCAGTAAAAGTAATACATGCATTAATATCATCAGAGAAAGCCAATTCATACAGAGTACATATAAATGGGTAGAATAAAAATAATAATAGTAATAATGGTACATTTGTGTATGAACAATCACATAGCATACAAACATCAGGTGTACCCGACATGTTTTGCGAGTCCCAGCTCACTCTTCAGGGGTAGATGTGTATGAATTGTACCTACAGTGAAAGGATACAGATTGGGTATCTGCCCGGGGTAATGTCACTAGACACTAAGCACGTACTAGCTTTCATTTCATATTGCCACACACAATTGGCTCTATCACACAACACTATCAGACTATACTTAGCCAGCATCCAAAAATTCCTGGCCGTCAGGATCCCGCAAAGCCATCCTTGTTTGCAGCCCATGCAATACGAGCAATCCTGCATGGCATTCAGAAGCAGCAGCCCATAGCCAACTCCAAACACTTGCCCATCACGAGAACCAATCTTCAGAGACATGTCGACTATCCTCTCTCTTTCCCAGTTTGACTTTCTTCCCAGCTTGGTCATTCAAGTGGCCATCTACCTAGCCTACTACTTTTTGTTCGGCTGGCGAGTTTACTTGTAATAGTCCTGCTGGCCAGGTACTGTGTAAACGTCACCTGGCTCACTTTCAAGATAATTTCATTCGCCACCTAGCAGTATCCAAAACCCAGCAATCTGGCCCAAGGTCGACATCCATCTATTCAAGGCAAACAACATCTGGTGCCCAGTAGCGATACTTGACCACCTACTGTCACTCCTACCCAGCCAGTCAAACTCTAGTCCCCTATTACCTTTCCCAAACAACCCATCGAGTGGCTATCAGTTTATCAAGCACCCCAATCGATACTCTAGACACTCCTTCTGAATTGGAGCAGCCTTGGCCGCATCCCAGCATGGGGTTCCAGACCATATCATCAAGACACTAGGTAGGTGGAAATGCACCTGCTTTGCCCGGTACATCCCGAATCCTCAGGTAGAAATGTTGCAAGCATTTACCAAACTTGCTCAGTAGATAACACTAAACCAATAAAGAGCTTTCACCTCTACCTGAAAGCTTTTGCCCTCTTTTTTGGTATACTGACCAGCAGACCAGGACACATTTCAGGTCCATTTCATGTTGTAAGTTTTATAGTGTGTTTCTGTGGTTCGCACCCATCCTGGTTGAAGGGCTGCGACCATAAATATGAAGGCCATTATGGTGGCCTGAATTGATGGGAGGAGTCTGGGGGGTATTTAAGCAGCACTCATCTGTGGTCTTTGTCAGTTCCTGTGCGCGATACCCTCCCTTCTATTCCCTTTTTCAAGGCATTTCCCAATTCATTTTTCTCCACAAACATCTATTATTTATCTTGGGTATGCCCCCTTTTTTGGTATACCGACCAGCAGACCAGGGCACACCTCAGGTACATTTCATGTTGTAAGGTTGCGGCGTGTTTATGTGGTTTACATCCATCCCTGTAGAAGGGCTTTGACCATAAATATATATATAAGGTGCCTGCCTTTACAAGCACATGAACTTTAATGGCATCCCAGTCTTAGTCCGTATGGTTCAATATTGAGTTGGCCCTTTGCAGCTATAACAGCTTCAACTTTTCTGTGAAGGCTGTTCGCAAGGTTTAAGCCCTTGTACACACGGTCAGATATTCCGATGGACAATGTCTGATAGGACCGCATGGTCGGATAATCCGACCGTGTGGGCTCCAACGGACTGTTTCCGTTGGAGTATCCGACGGTCCAAGTTTTCCAGCTGGGCTATAAAATTTTCCCACAACATGATCCGATCGGACTTTGTCCGATTGTGTGTAGAGAATTCCGATCGGACAAAGTACCACGCATGCTCAGATCAAATTCCTAGACCAAAGCTATTGGCTACTAGCCTGAACATAGTCCCATCGTAACGAAATTACGTCATCATGTTTTGAACGATCTGATTTTCCGACAACTTTGTCCGACCGTGTGTATGCAACAGTTTCGAACAAAATCCATCGGACAAAATCCAACGGATTTGGTTGTCAGAATGTACGACCGTGTGTACAAGGACTAAGAGTATGTCTATGGTAATGTTTGACCATTCTTCCAGAAGCGCATTTGTGAGGTCAGGAACTGATGTGGATGAGAAGGCCTGATGTGAATAGGGCCTGAATGTTGAGACATTCTCAAAGCAAATTTCATTATAAATATCACCCTTACTGTTCATCCAGGAACCCTGCTCAGTGAAAACATTTACCAACTTGCTACCTAGAGTTTTGTGTAATGTTTGTCACATGCCTTTTTGCTCAGTAGATTTTTCTAGATTTCTTATTCACACGGGAGAATTTTACAGGGCAGAGATTGCTAAAGAGAGATGAGAAAATTATATTTATAAGAATAAATGTTAAAATTCAATGATATACATAAATTAAAAAAAAAATGTTTCACATGTTATACATGTGATAGATCCATAGATTTGACTTGTGCTTGAAGGTGAGAACTATTAGTAAAAATGTGTTTCCCACGTGCCATTCAGAGGTACTGCTGTTTTTTCATCTGTTTCATACTAGTTGAAATAGGTGATTTAAAAAAATTAAATTGAGAGGCTTTAATTGACATAATGAAAAGATGATTAAATGAAAAGGAAAAAATGTGTTATAACTGTCAGATTTAATGTTTTATGTAAGGACAAAATGGTCACTTACTGTCACAATATAACCTATAAATCATTTGATATATATCACATTTCTTTTTACAGTTTAACCTTCAGCTTTATGGCACATCATGCTCTGTAAATGTATCATCATGATCCTGAGAAATAACAGCTTTTTAGATTGGAGAAAAAAAAAGATGGTGGCAATGTTTGAGTATTACAGGAGAATTCTGGTTATGCTAAAACGTCTTATAATATTTGGACCTCTTATTACACACTGTGGTCCCCGCCTCCCACAGTGCTCTGTTAAATAATAATTGGACCCCAAAGGACTAATGCTTGCAGGAAGAATGAAGTCTATCTTTACATTATATCTACTATATGTACAACTGCTCTTTGTGTACAAAAAAACTAACATAAGATACAAAGCAATAAAATAGCAATAAAAATAGAAATCTTCCCGCAGCCTCCTTAATAGTTGTAGCTTAATAATCCAATAAATCAAAAAAGTCCATAGATTTAGGAGGCACTGGATAACACAGGGATGTTGATTTACTATAGGCCAATATACTGTGCACTAGAAGAGCACTTAGAAGTGTACTTCAATTACACTGCAAGTGCAGTTGCTTTAGATCTGATGGGAAGCTCTGCGATTTCTATCATCCAATCATGTGCAAGCAAAAATTCTGTTTTTTTTATTTTCCTTGCATGTCCCCCTCAGATCTAGAGCAACTGGTGCACAGGCTATTTACCTTTAGTAAATCAACCCCAATATCTTTGCAATTTTACAGCCAAATCGTCCCAACACAAAGTCAAGAAGTATAACAGTAGATAAAGTTAATGTGCAGGAAAACCAAACGTGCAGGTCTCAGACTTCAAACGTCACCTAAAGTGCTCCACCAGACCTCTTTAGTGAGAAGACTCACCAGACAGAACTGCCTCACATTAAATGTTTGGCAAACAGCGCTTGGTTAATATACAGCGCTTCTGAAATCCCATCTGGTACCTTGAAGTTCCACTTGTTTCAGTGATTTCCTATTCATCAATTCCTGTCCCTGCCTGTCTGTAATCTATAGATCTGCAGATTACAGGTAGGAGGATACAGAAATGTATAAATGGGAAATCACTGAAATAAGTGGAACTTCCAGAAACCTTTTAGCTTTATTGGGTTAATAAGAAAAACATTCCTTGTAGGCAGTGGCGTAACTAGAACCTTCAGGGCCCCGATGCAAGAAACCATGAAGGACCCCCCTGAACGCCAGCCAGGGCCCTTCCCTCCGAGTCCGGCGGTGGAACTCCAGGGCGTGGTCACAGGTATGATCTTTGTGAGCCCTGTAGTTCCACCACTGTCATCAGTAGTTTTTTTTATTAGTTTTTTTTAATTTTTAGGTGCCCCATTGGCAGACTGTCCCTAGGCAGGATGGGGTCCCCGTCCCCAGAAGAGATGAGGTCTTTTTCTCCAGGGCAGATGAAGTTACTGCCCCCAGGTGAGAAGGGGTCCTTGTCCCCAGGGGAGAGGGGGGTCCCTGTCCCCACGTGAGAAGGGGCCCCTGTCCCCAGGGGGAGATGGAGGGGGTAAGTAATGGTGTGTGGGGGATGGGGTCCTCTCACTCACCATGACCAAGCTGCAGGCCGTGCACTTATCCATGTTGGCCTGGGCTCCATCCAGTGTGCTGGACGGGTGATCAGCATATCTCCCAGAAAGACCTTTCATCATCTGTGTATGACAGGGGAGGAGGGGGGCTGGCAGACAAGCCTGCAGTGTCCTCCGGGGAGCCGGCTCTCATAGGGCTGCACTGCATCTGTGTGCTTAAAGTTTGTTTGCCCGGGAGAAGTATGCAGTGCAGTGTGGGCCAGAACTCTGGCTGGGGAGAACAGACATCGGACTGAGCGGCAAAGCATGGAGCAGGAGAGGGGTACTCTGAGGAGCCAGCCGAGGACACAGGTTATGTGGGGAATGCATAACTAAAGAGCAGCCAGTGCGATAGTCGAGCATGGGGTCTCCACCTCCAGCCACCCGTGTGCATGGTGCACTGGTACCCCTAGCTGCCTATGCTGCTGCCGGCCATATGTAGAGGGGGCTGCATGGGCCCCCTGCAGCACAGGGCCCAGTTGCGGTCGCGACTGCTGCACCCCCTATTGTTACGCCCCTGCTTGTAGGTGTTCCATCTTAGAGAGGCAAATAGTGTTGCATGGGAACATTTTTGTTGTAGGACTTCTTTTTGATAAAATGCAGGGGGACTAAAGAAAACAACATGTGTTTGAATAAATAATAAATTATAAAGGAATATCTCATTAATAGATGTGAGCTAATTTTTTTCTGGAATTTATTCCATGTATTTTCCACTAAGGCCTTTTATGCTATGTTTTCTTTTTTTGGAGGATGTAAGTAAAAAGTGCTTTCTATTATGTCATCACAAACGTTTCCCTTTCTCAACCTAAAACACACGTCTAAAAGTTGGCCAGTTGAAAATATCATAGGAAGAAGTATGTTTTGTTACCGTGGAATAGGTTATATAGCACTTTTTGTTTGACTGATTTCTCTTTTCTGGATTCTGTTCTAGGAGTCCTGGACTTGTTCAGATGTGAGTTTTGCACAGCATCAACATGTACAGTATATAGTTACATAGTTAGTAAGGTTGAATAAAGACACCAGTCCATCCAGTTCAACCTGAGTGAGTTTCTACAATTGTCCCTATCCCTGAATATTGAACACTAACATCGGTCCCTACCCTATAGAAGCCCACAATCCAAAGGTCCCCAGTCATATACTAGGGCCAATTTTTGGACAGAAGCCAATTAACCTACCTGCATGTCTTTGGAGTGTGGGAGGAAAACCACACAGGCACAGGGAGAACATGCAAACTCCAGGCAGGTAGTGTCATGGTTGGGATTTGAACCAGCAACCCTAGGCGAGAGTGCTAACTACTACACCACTGTGCCACCCAAACTACCTAGAACCCTACCCTAGAACTACCTAAAACAGCGATGCAATTAAACATAATAAATTACCATAACACATAATTTCCTTCTAAATCTAAACTTGGAGACTGGAGAGCTTCTCTGAACACTCTACTAGGTGATGTCATACTTGGTCAATAATGACGCCTGTTAGACTCCACACTTTTTTTTAGGTTCTGCCACAGGGCTGGAAGCTGTCATTCGTTGTGATTGAGCAACAGGATCGGAAGTATCAGTGTTTTTTTTTTCTTTTGATGAATATCATCCTCACTGTACAACATGAGTGCTATAAATTTAAATTGCAGACCATTTTGGTTTTTAAAAAAGGACTAAAAGTGTGTGTCTTTTTTCACTATTTAAATTTTTTTTGTGAATGAGTACAGGTAACATATATTCATGTGGGGGAGGACAGTTTTTGGAGGCCCCCTGATTCTCATAACATCCCCATCCACGTATTCCCACAACTATCAAGCCAAGGTTATAGAGAAAAGGCCCTTGTCCTCATCAAAATGGTGACAGGGTGCTTTGGCAGTGAGGTTCCCCCTGACATGGTACCCTCCACATGTTGAAGGAATGTGACCTGGCATGATTCACACTTGTTCTACCTTCCCTGTCCAGCCAGACTAGGCTCGGAAAATGGTCTGGTATTGGTGCTTTTTTTTTATTGCCTTACCTTTCCTAGGCACCTTTCCTATGTTTAGAATATTAAGGGGAACCCTTTGTCATTGTTTTCCTTTTTTTGTTATTTTTTTGTTATTTTTTTTTTTTAAAGTCACTTTTAAAGGACTACATCATCAAGATTCATAACACTATGTGAAGCTTTATTGCATCCTACAAGCATGTTCTTTAACCACTTGTCGACCAGCGCACGCCGATGTACGTCGGCAGAATGGCACGGGCAGGCAAATGGGCGTACCTGTACGTCCCTTTAAATTTGCCGCCCTGCCGTCGGGAGTGCGCCGCCGGCGGCGCGCTCCCGCGCTGGTCGGGAGCCCCGTGAGTCCGGTCGCGGGACCCGCAGACTCGATCGCCGTGGGCATACCCGCGATCGTCTCACGGTGCGGCCGAATGAAGAAATGCCGTTGTAAACAGCATTTCTCCATTCTGCCTAGCAACTAGTGACGCTGATCTCTGCTCCATGTGGTTGGAGCAGAGATCAGTGTTCACTAAATTAAAGCCCAACCCCCCCCCCCACAGTTAGTAACACACCCCTAGGAACATTTAACCCCATACACTGCCACCCACTGGTTAACCCTTTCACTGCCAGTGTCATTTACACAGGAATCACTGCATTTATATAGCAGTGATTACTGTATAAATGACAATGGTCCCAAAAATGTGTCAAAAATGTCCGATGTGTCCGCCACAATGTCGCAGTCACAATAAAAATTGCTGATAGCCGCCATTACTAGTAAAAAAAAATAATAAAAAATTATTAATAAAAATGCCATAAAACTATCCCTATTTTGTAAACGCTATAACTTTTGCGCAAAGCAATCAATAATCGCTTATTGCGATTTTTTTAACCAAAAATATGTAGAAGAATACGTATCGGCCTAAACTGAGGGAAAAAAATTTTTTTTATATATTTTTGGGGGATATTTATTATAAAAAAAGTAAAAAATAATGCGTTTTTTTCAAAATTGTCGCTTTATTTTTGTTTATAGCGCAAAAAATAAAAACTGCAGAGGTGATCAAATACCACCAAAAGAAAGCTCTATTTGTGGGAAAAAAAGGACGTCAATTTTGTTTGGGAGCCACGTCGCACGACCGCGCAATTGTCAGTTAAAGTGACGCAGTGCCGAATCGCAAAAAGTGGTCTGGTCTTTGACCAGCAAAATGGTCCAGTCTGTAAGTGGTTAAAGTATAACTAATTTTCATTGAAAGAAAAAGTTATATACAATAGCAAATAAAAAAATAAAAAATAAATCTCCCATTTAAGAAGGGCCCACAAGTTCTCAATAGGGTTTAGGTCAACTAAGGAAGGGGGCCATGTAATTATTCTTTCATCTTTAAGGCCTTTACTGGCTAAGCACACAGCGGAGTACTTTGATGCATGGGATGAAGCATTGTCCTGCATAAATATCATGGTCTTCTTGAAAGACATAGTCTTTCCTGTATCACTGCTTGAAGAAAGTTTATTCTAAAAACTAGCAGTAGGTTTGGGAGTTAATTTTGAGTCCATCTTCAACCTAAAAAGGTCCAACTAGCTCATTTTTATTAATACCAGCCCATACCAGTACCCCACCTCCACCTTGCTGGGTGTTTGAGTCAAAGTGGAGCTCTTACTGATCCAGCCACAGGCCTATCCATCTGGTCCGTCACAAATCACTTTCATCTCATCAGTCCATAAAGCCTTTGAAAATGTTGTCTTCAGATATTTCTTGATATTTCAACTTATGTGTCTTTGTTCAGTGGTGGCCGAGTTTCAGCTTTCCTTACCTTGGTCATGTCTCTGAGCACTAAACATCTTGTACTTCCTTCTACTCCAGGTAGGTTTCAGTTCTGGAATATGACAGCACTGGAGGTTAATGGGTTCCTGGTAGCTTCACATTTGATTCTTCTCAAATCTTTGTCAGTTGATTTACATCTTTTTCTCAATGCATTTCTTGTGACCCAGTTGTCTATTTGCAACAAAACGTTTGATGGTTCTGTGATCATGCCCCAATATCTTAGCAATTTAAAGAGTGATGCAGACTTGTTACAATTTTTGACTTTTCAGAGTCAGTAAATTCTAATTTTTTTTTGCCCAATTTACCTGAAGCAAAGAAGCTGCCTAATAATTATGCACAATTAAGAGCTCTTTCACACTGAGCCGCTGGATGTCAGTGGAAAAGTGCCACTAGTTTAAGCGGCACTTTACCATCACTTTACTGTTGGCCCTCTGTGTCCACGACCACAACTTTGACATGGGAGGGGTGGACTTCAACAACCAGATGATGGGGCCATACTTAATTCCCAAGAAGGCCAGACGCTAGTACAAAAAAAGTGTCTGTATACTTATTCCATTTAGCTATGTTTTGTTTTCAGAAGGTGTTGTGACCCCAATTTCAAAATCCAGATGCAATGAGCAAGCTGCATGAGAGACATTTTCCTGGATGTCCTCCCTGGTACCCCTACCCAAAGAGCACCCCAAAGAAGATGTTGTGACTGTCGAAAATGCAGATATAGATGTGCCACCCATTATTTTTGTCCCTATTGTCCTGGCCAACCTGGTCTCTGCATCAGGGACCAATATGACCGCTACCACACACTAGTGGATTATTAGTATAGGGTACAGCACGGCACGTTCTAGGGCACACTTTTGCACAGAGTCTTAAAAGATGTTAGATGGCTATCACATTTTGAGAGACCCTAGCTTGGAACATTAAACTTTTTTTACAGTTACCAAAAAAGTGTAAAAAAAAGTAAAAAAAAGGCAAAAATTGTTGTCGCTTTTTGAGTTAATGTTCTGTTCTTACTGTTTTACTGTACTTAATACTATACTGCTATACTGTATTTTTTTTGTTACTGTGTTTTTTATTGTTAATTACTGATTTGTTTATTCTGACAGCAACAGGGTTTGCTCTCACAATACATAAATCAGTGACTTCAGTGCTGTAGGAGGTGATTCTACCAACACAGTTAAAAAAAAGACCATATATGGTGAAGCATAGGGGCTGGGGTGGACAGAGGGCAGATCGCCCCTATGCTTGGCCATATATGTTTTACTCTTTTTTTTCTGTGCTATCTTAGCATTCAAGGCCTCCAAAACTGTGATAGGTAGTGAGGAAGGAAAATAAGCAATTTACACTCTTTGAAATCCTGAAGGTGGTGATTTCGGGGTCCTGCATGTGGTATCTCCATACACAGGAATGTAGGAATTATTTTGGATGCAATTCCACGTATACCCATGGCATGTGTGAGCAATATATCATTTCAGTGACAACTTTATGTAATTTTTTTAGAATAGAAATAGAAAATAGACTAGAAAAACAATAGAACAGAATAGAATAAAATATAATATTATATATATATTGTATTTTACTCTATTCTGTTCTATTGCTTTTCTATTCAATTCTTTCCAATATTATCTATTCTATTCTAATCTTTTCTATTTGAATTTGAATTCATTCTATACGAAATTCAAATTTCGGAAGATGGTTTTATATATATATGTATGTTGTGTATTGTCCACTTGCCACATCACCTGCCACAAGTTGTGTATTGTCCACTTGCCACATCACCTGCCACAAGTTGTGTATTGTCCACTTGCCACGTCACCTGCCACATGTTGTGTATTGTCCACTTGCCATGTCACCTGCCACAAGTGCCACGTGGCTGGCCACGATTGCCAAGTGGCCGACCATGAGTGCCACATGACCGGCCATGAGTTCCACATGACCGACTACGTGACCAAGTTGTGGATTGTTCACTTGCCACATCACCTGCCACAAGTTGTGTATTGTCCACTTGCCCCATTATCTGCCACAAGTTGTGTATTGTCCACTTGCCACGACACCACCTGCTACAAGTGCCACAACACCGGCCATGAGTGCCACGTGACTGGCCATGAGTGCCACGTGACCTTCCATGTGACCGGCCACAAGTGCCATGTGACCTGCCACGTGACCAGCCACGAGTACCACGTGACCTGCCACGTGACCAAGTTGTGGATTGTCCACTTGCCGTGTCCCCTGCCATGAGTTGTGGGGTTCCTAGCACCAAGTGACCCCGATATATGGGAAATATGTCAAGTACTTTTCTGCAGCAGAGAATGACATTTTGTGACCCAACTTTGGGGCCCCGTATCTCAGGGCCACTTATAGCTAGAAACCCCAAACCCCACATTTGGTATGCAAACACAGTAGAACTAGCACTACAACATCTCCAAATTTGGGGTTTCTAGCACCAAGTGACCCCGAGATACGTGGCCCCAAAATCGGGTCGCAAAATGTCAAGCACTTTTCTGCAGCAGAGAATGACATTTTGCAACCCGACTTTGGGGCCATGTATCTCGGGGTCACTTGTAGCTAGAAACCCCAAATTTGGTATGCAAACACAGTAGAACTAGCACTACAACATCCCCGAAATCAGCAGAGAATGACATTTTGTGACCCGGGTCACTTGGTGATAGAATCCCCAAATTTGGAGATGTTGTACTGTGTTCTACTGTGTTTGCATACCCAATTTGGGCTTTCTAGCTACAAGTGGCCTGAGATACGTGGCACCAAAGTCAAGTCACAAAATGTCATGTTCTGCTGCAGAAAAGTACTTGACATATTGCCCATATGGGGTCACTTGGTGCTAGGAACCCCACAACTTGTGGCAGGTGACGTGGCAAATGGACAATCCACAACTTGGTCACATGGCAGGTCATGAGTCACTCATGGCCGGTCACGTGACAACAACAGGGAACAGGGAACAAGGAAGAAAACAGGAACAAGAATGATGTCACAAGAGCAGATACGCTCTAATTGGCCACTTGTACAGTTCCCTGTCCTGGAGGCGACTTCAAGTCATGTTTTATGTCGCCCCAAGTCGTGTTTTCCCACATTCAAATTTTGTATAGGATGAATTTGAATTTGAATAGAAAAGATTAGAATAGAAATAGAGCATAGACTAGAAAAACAATAGAACAGAATAGAATATATTATATTTTATTCTGTTTTGTTCTATTGTTTTTCTAGTCTACTCTTTTATATTCTATTAAAATCTGTTCTATTAAAATCAAAATCATTATATACTAAATTCAAATTTCAGAAGATTATATATTATATTATTATATATTGGTTATATATATATTTTTCTGACATTCGAATTTCGTATAGAATGAATTTGATTTTCAATAGAAAAGATTGGAATAGAAATAGAGAATATACTAGAAAAACAATAGAACAGAATAGAATATAGATACTATCTATTTCATTTTTTTTTTTTTTGCAGATTACTATTTGTTTCCATAAGATCTCCTGCAGACTATTAGCATCTATTTAATTTTTTGCAGATCTCCTGCAGACTATTAGTATCTATTTCGTTTTCTCACCAGATCTCCTGCAGACTATTAGTATCCATTTTGTTTTCTCACCAGATCGTCTGCAGACTATTAGCATCTATTTATTTTTTTAGCAGATCTCCTGTAGACTATTAACAGCAATTTCACTTCTTTTTTTGCAGATCTCCTGCAGACTGTTATGCCCCGTACACACGAGCGGACTTTTCAACATCCAAAGTCCGAAGGACCGAGTCCGTCAGACTATCCGATCGTGTGTGGGCTGCAACGGACTTTTGATTCGCCAAAGTCTGACGGACTTTAGAAATGAAGCATGCTTCAAATTTTCCCGAAGGAACTCCGCCGGACCCGGTCCCCTTCGAAAACTCCGCTCGTGTGTATGCTACTCCGACGGACTAAAACTGACGCTAGGGCAGCTATTGGCTACTGGCTATGAACTTCCTTATTCGAGTCGGGTCGTACGTCATCACGTTCGAATCCGTCGGAGTTTAGTGTGATCGTGTGTGGCCAAGTCCGTTCGGCCGAAAAGTCTGTCAGAACTCCGTCGGAACTCCGGCGGAACTCCGGCGGAACTCCTTTGGAAGTCTGTCGGACATAAGTCCTCTCGTGTGTACGGGGCATTAGAATCAATTTCTTTTTTGCAGATTACTATTTATTTCCATCAGATCTCCTTCAGTATATTAACATCTATTTCATTTTTTTTGCAGATCTCCTGCAGACTATTAGCATCTATTTCATTTTTCTTTTTCTTTTTTTGCATTAGAGCAGACATTTCCTTTATTTCAGCAGATCTCCTGCAGACTATTAGCATCTATTTCACATGACCTGCCACAAGTGCCACGTGACCAGCCACTAGTGCCATGTGACCGGCCACGAGTGCCACATGACCTGCCACGTGACCAAGTTGTGGATTGTCCACTTGCCACGTCACCTGCCACAAGTTGTGTATTGTCCACTTGCCACATCACCTGCCACAAGTTGTGTATTGTCCACTTGCCACATCACCTGCCACAAGTTGTGTATTGTCCACTTGCCATGACACCTGCCACAAGTGCCACGTGACCGGCCATGAGTACCACATGACCTGTCACGAGTGGCACATGACTGGCCATGAATGCCACGTGACCTGCCACGTGACCAAGTTGTGGATTGTCCTCTTGCCACGTCAGCTGCCACAAGTTGTGAGGTTCCTAGCACCAAGTGACCCCGAGATACGTGGCCCCAAAGTTGGGCCGCAAAATGTTTTCGAATCTGGTTGAAATAGTTTTGAATGCGGTTGAAATAATTTTGAATCATGTTGAAATAATTTTGAATCATGTTGAAATATTTTTGAATCCGGTAGAAATATTTTTGAATTTGGTTGAAATATTTTTTTCGAATGCGACCGATTTTTCTAATTCGGTCAAAAACGAAACAAAATCCGAAAACCAATTTAACGAATTTAACGAATCTAACTAAACAAAATTAATTAATTCGTGAATTAAAACGAAACAAAACAATTTTTTTCCTTTTGCACATTTCTATTTGGCACCATTCCTCGACCGTGTGCAATTTTGGACTGGGGAGGCACTCCTGTGTCTTGGATCAACAGCTCAGGAGACCAAGCACGTAGCTACACAAGGGAACTGAGACCAAACAATCAAAGTATATATCTTTAAGGTGATATTTATTTACAGTGAATTACACAATAACACATAAACAGCAACTAGTGAGAACATAAACCAATACAGCAAACAAAATAACAAATGAACCTAACTACTGTCTTTATACTAAAGAACGAAACTAAAGACTAAATACAACGATATACAAGGTACAGGGAATGCAGGGATACAAGGAAGGGAATCACGACTGGGTACAAGAGCAGGGAGCAAGACAGGAACAAGGCAGAGGGGAGCAGCCTAGATCAGGCTAGGCATGAACAACAGGCAGCAAGGAAGGGATCAGAATTGTGAAATGCCGGGGAAATGGAGGAGAAGCCTTAAGTAGCCCCCCAGCAGCTGAACACTAATTTGCCTGATTACCCCAGCCTGCTGGCTCCTGGGAGACACCTGCTGGTGAACATTGGAGCTGCAGCAAACAGACCAGAACAGGATAGTGCCACCAACAGGTGAACTTAATCCTAACAGCCTGAGAGGACTGGGATGGTTGCAGAACCAGCGGTGTGCATTGTATTGTTATGGGCAGTGGAGAGGGGCAGCTGCAGCCCAGAGGGCTGGCAGAACCTGAAGATGGCTTACTGGGCTTATTAGGAGCATTTAGGACAGCTAGCACCAACTTTATATTTCTGCTACATCATAGGGGCCCACGGCGCCTGCCTGAAAAAGGCAATTGCTAAGGCCTGGCTGAGCAATTGTCAGGCCTAATCACTTTGTGCTAGCTGTACCTGGAACATTAGAGAGGATGTGATGTGCAGGAGGAGAGAGGAGTGAACATTAAAGAGTAGGATAAGAGGAGGAATAGAGTGTGTGTGTGTATATATATATATATATATATATATATATATATATAATACCACCGTGCATACAGTTGTCCCAGCAAGTTTTGCAAAATTCCATTGGGCATCCCATACTTCCTATACCCCATCCAAGTGCAAATCCCTCAATAAAACATCAAAACAGAGGTGAACGCCGGGCTGGGCAGGGTGACAGGTGGGCCACATCACTTAGCAGCACCTACGGGGGTACCACTACCTGTGTGTTTTTGTGATTGTGTGTGTGATCATGTATGTGATCATTTGTGTGATTTTGTGTGCGTTTGTGTGTTTGTGTGTGAGTGTGATTGTGTGCGTTTTTATATATGTTTTTATGTATGTATATGTGTGCAGAGCATTCCACCCATCCCATGATACACTGAAGAGCATTTTGTCCATCCATAAACACTGCAGAACATTCCACCCATCCCATGATTCACTGCAGAGCATTCCATTCATCCTATGTTACTTCATAGCATTCCGCCCACCCCATGATACAATGCAGAGCATGGCAACTATCCCATGATATGCTGCAGAGCATTTTACTTATCCCATGACACTGCAGAGTATTTCACCCAGTGGCAGAACTACCAGGGTCACAAAGGTTGCACTTTTGACCGGGCACTGGTGTTCTACTGCTGTGGGGGGGGGGGAGCTCCAAGACGAGAGGTCCCACTGTGGGGTCATACTAAAGGGCCCCATGATCAGAGTAAAGGGGCCCGAGCTCAGAGGGAAAAGCCTCAGGATCAGTGGGTCAGGGAGTCCCTTTTATGTTTTTTGCACCGGGGCATTAAGGTTCTATTTATGCCTCTGAAAACAGCCTTTCACTTGGACTCACTGATTTGCTGATGTTAGAAATCAGATGAAATACATCTCACTAAATATTTGTGTGAGAAGGGGGAGCACATTAAATAAATGTATTATCTTCTTTATATAATGGGGAAACCAAGGTGGGGCCACCTGCAGAGCCTAAAGCAGCCACAAATAACTCTTAATCCATATCCACAACCATATATGTGCCCACTCATTCAGGGGTATTGGCAGGCAGTGGCTGACATGATCCCTTTTACTTAAGGCGACAAGGTCAGAGTAGAATCTTGGTTTATGTTTTTAAATTGTACAACAGAGTCAAAAGGCCAATATAAGAAGTGAATTACTCCACATTAGATGCTGCAAAATCTTTGATTTCACTTTACTGGGGTCAACATACCCTATCCACTTTAGCTTAATAGCTACGTAAAGTAGATGATGTATATCTCCTAGAAGAACTTACGTATATTTCCAGAGGTACCATTGCTGAACACTCTAAAATATGGGCCTGTTGGTTTGAGTTTAAAACCACTTATTTGTACTGTAATATAATTTCAGACCTCTGGTGGCTTTCTTTTAATAATTGTGGCAGCATAATGTGTTTTTATCGATCATATTCTTTAAACTTGAATTTCTACCATTATGCATCCAATCTCCCACCCCTCCCCCCCCCCTTTTTTTTTCCACAAAAAATGTTTTATTAAAAGAGGATAAAGTTGCATGTACTGTAGAATACATTGAACAGATATTTGACAGAAGCATCCATGACAATATTATATGCTGGCAAGACAAAAAAAGTTGTTACAGTACAAATCATGGAAAAGGGAACTGTGGGATTAATTGAACATGAGTAACTCATGAAGAAAATAAACATTAAACATTATATGAAATGACCAACAGCTGTATGTCCTAAGGAGAGACATCCTAGTAGAGACAAGTCTTATCGTAATTGGTTGTTATCCATGGGGACCAATATTAACAGGTCCGTCCATGGAATTGAATAGAGTATTAGACTTGTATGTAGGGTATAGTAAGATTTGTGCGTCTCTGGTGGAAAAATGATGCAATATGTTGGTTATTTTGATGTGGCGGCATTAAAAAAGTGTGAGGGCTGGGGGGGTAAGTAGATAGAAAGAACTGGGTAAGAGGGGGGAGATTAGCGGGATAAGGGTGGGTGGGGGACAGCATGGGGGAGAAGGGGGTAGAAGAAGAAGGAAAGGGGACGGGGAGGGAAGTAGGAGATCTCCGATCCCCTAGTCTCGGTCAAGCTATGACAAGATCGGTTGTGTGCAGGTCGGGTAAGAGGGTACAACTGAGAAAAGGGCCTCATCCCCACAACCCTTGCCCGACGGTTGTGAGGGTCTGCGGGCAGGGGGCTTATCGGAATCTGCAAGCCCCCTTTAACAAGGGGACCCCCAGATCCCACCCCCCCTGTGTGAATTGGTAATGGGGGTACAAATGTACCCCTAGCATTTCACAAAAAAGTGTCAAAAATGTTAAAGACAAGAGACTTTTTTTTGACAATTCCTTTATTAATTTCTTCTTCCATCTTCTTTCTTCTGGTCTTCCTTCAGGGTTCTTCTTCCTCCATCTTCTTCTTCCCCACTTCTTCCTCTGCAACTTCCTCTGGCGTCTTCTCCACTTCGTCCTCCACACGATCCGCCTTAGTGGGAGACTTCCGCTGTGTGACATTTCTGTTGATTATAATGGAGGTTATATTGATGTTTTAATGGAGGGTGAGGCCACCCTGTGACCCCACCCCCCTCTGACGCACAGGGACTTCCCTATGGCTTTCCCCATGTTGTCAGAGGGGCAGGATCACCCTGTTTACATAAACGGGTCTTCCTCTGACCTTCTCGTCCGGCATCTTTTTCTGGCTTCTTCTCTGCTTTGTCCTCTGCACAATCCGCCTCAGTGGGAGTCTTTGGCTTTGTGACGCTTCTGTTGAGGTGACAGTTTTTATATAATAGAGGGTGGGGATACCCAGTGCCCCACCCCCTCGGATGCACGGGGACTTCCCTATGGCTTTCTCCATGTTGTCAGAGGGGGTCGGGGTCACCCTGTTTACGAAACACGGGCAAAGGCATAGGGAAGTACCCGTGCATCAGAGGGGCCGGGGCCACCGGGTTGCCCCTTGCTCCGTTATATAAGAACTGTCACCTTAACAGAAGCGTCACACAGCAGAAGACTCCAACTGAGGCGGATCGTACGTAGGACGAAGCAGAGAAGAAGCCAGAGAAAGAAGCAGGGGAAGAAGAAGATGGCTGAAGAAAAAGAACACCGACCAGAGACCAGAAGATGAAAGAAGAAGAAATTAATAAAGGAATTGTCAAAAAAAGTCTCTTATCTTTTTTAACATTTTTGACACTTTTTTTTGTGAAATGGTAGGGGTACTTTTTTTTTTTTTTGGTTCAAGGAAATTCCATGCTGTTTTTATAAATTAACTTTTATGTGTATTGCCGGACCGGCAATTTATTATAGCCTTTAGAAATGTCATTTTGCTCTCAGACTGTTCTGAGATAAAGGTGTAATTCCTCAATGGTTAGGTCTCAGCTTGTTGTGGGGTGATTGGCTTTAGGCAGTATTGGGCTAAAAAAGCTCTTATTTGGGACGCTCAGTCAGGTATGTCAGAGGCCCCTGTGATGTTTTGTGATAAGTTGTATAGTTTAGAATAAAAGATTTCAAAGCGTGTGGCTATATCTTTGTTTTTAGAAAGGAGCGTGCCTTGCCTGTCTCGGAGATGGTGAATTATGGATGAGGTTTTTGCTGCCTGTATCGTGCGGACTAACAGTCTACCACTTTTGTTGCCGTGTTCGTAGAACACTTTTTGATGGAGAATGTATTGACATCGGGTGCATTTGCCTAGCTCATCCATCAAAGAGGAACGGGCATGTAAAAGGTCCTGCAGTGTGTGTTGTGAGGTTGATTGTTTGTGGGCTGCTTCAAGTCTGTTAATTGTGTTTATAAGCAATGTAATCTGTTCCAGGTGTCTTTTTTTAGTGGCCATCGATAAGGAAATATGTTTTCCCCTTATAACACATTTATGTGCCTCCCAAAGTGTGATGGGTACCATGTCTGGGGTAGAGTTTTCCTGAAAGTATAGACTGATTCGGGAGTTTATTTGCCGTTGCTTTTCTGGGTCTTTTAGGAGGGATGGATTCAACCTCCAGGTTTTAGTTATTTTTTTAGAGTCCAGAAATGTAAGGGTCATCATGATGGGGTGGTGGTCGGACAGGAACATTGGCTCTATTGTAGTTTGTGAGAGAAGTGATAGTTCTGTCTGAGAAAGGAATATGTAGTCTATTGTGGAATACTTCTGATGTGGGCAGAAAAGAAAGTATAGTCTTTGTCTGTCGGGAATGTGGTGCACCATGTGTCATGGAGAGTCAGGTTCTGTAATTGGATTTTGTTCTGTCATAGTGCACGGTATGGGAGTGTGGAAGTACCTGTAGAGGAGTCCAGTATCGGGTTTAGTGGAACATTGAAGTCTCCGCCTAAGATCAGTGTGCCTTACTGAAAAGTGGATAGGAAGTCACATTTTTTTTGAGAAAGGTTACCTGGTGTTCATTCGGGCAGTAAATATTTGCCAGTGTGATTGGTTTGGATGCGTATGTGCCCTTGATAAAAATATATCTGCCGTCATGATCAGTTAAAGAGTCAGATAATTGGAAATCAGCATGTTTGGAAATGAGAATGGAGACCCCTTTCGTTTTGGAGGCTGGGTTCATAGAATGTAGTACTTGCTTGTATACGTGGTTTGCTAGTTTGGAAACTGAATCTGCACGGAAGTGTGTTTCCTGTAGCATTAAAAAGTGGACTTTGTGTTTTGTTAAGGTGGAGAGAACTTGATCTCTTTTCTGGAAGGTTTAGGCCTTTCACATTGAGTGACAAGCATTTTAATGAAAGTTGTTGTTTAGTGGTTGGTTCTTTCTGCATGTTACATGTTTTAAAAGTATTACTCATGTTTAGTTTGTTCTGTCCAGAGGTCCCTGCATTATGTAAGCATTGGCTTTATGTCTTTGTGGAGGGGAGGAGAGAGGAGTGGCCCCCTTCTGTAGGAGGGAGTAAAGAATAGTGGAGGACGTAAGAGGGGGAGTAAAGGTAGGGAAAAAAGGGAAGAGAAAGAGGAGGAGGAGGAGGGGGAGGGGTTAGACAGAGATAGTTTTGCAGAGTGTGGAGCGTGAGCCTCAGTAATTAACCTGGGTCACTTATATGAATTTTTACTGGAGGTGGTTGTAGGCTTGCCTATCCACCTAGTAGGGGAGGTCCGGATTGTCAGCTCTGGTCTGTGTGGCCAGCTGTGTGGGGGCAGTGAGCTAGGGAAGGATCACGTGATGTAGCACTGAGGAGGATGAGAAGGTTAAGCAGCTATGACAAAGGACATTGCTTGATGTGTAGGGTTTGTGTATTTTAAGGGTTAGAGACTTAGAAGGTGAGGAGAAAGGCTTAGTGTATTCCGCCTTTAAGTAGTGGTGGTTTTAATGTACTGAATAATGTTCAGGAACATAATAACATTTAAATAAATAACTTTTATTGAGACATTGGGATATACATCCTAATGGATAATGGCTACCATTATGTGTAGGCCTAAGTAATAACCTAGTTCAGGTAAACATTATTGGAGATTGTACGATTCTCATAACTAGTTTGCCCGGCGGTCGTTTCGCGGCGAATTTTGGCTGTTCATGTCTAGTGATGTCTAGTGATGTCACGTGGGTGCCCACAAGAGAGGAAGAGGAGGGGAGTTCAGAGGGAGATATGAACCAGCAGATAGGGAGGAGAAGCAGGAATAACTTAGGCCGCGTACACACGCGCGGACTGTTCGCCCAACTTTGTCCGCTGAACAGTGTTTGGGCGGACAGTCCGCTCGTGTGTGGGCTTTCAGCGGACAGTTTCAGCGGACAGTTTGACGAACAAGGTTTTTCGGAAATTCCGTAAAACTGTCCGCTGAAACCTTGTTTGAGCGAACAGTCCGCCCGTGTGTAGGCTTGTTCGTCAAACTAAGTTCCGCGCATGCTCAGAAAGGATTTACACGCCGAAAGTTATAATGCAGTGTATAGGACGTCGTATTTTTCGTCCCGTCGTACGTGCCGTTCACGTCATCGCGCACGGTTTCAGCAAACTGTTCGTCCGTCGTGTGTGGCCATGTCCGTCCATGCTAAGTTTGAGCGGACTTTTTGCCGAAACTGTTTGACGGACAAAGTTGGGCGAACAGTCCCCGCGTGTGTACGCGGCCTTACATTGCACAGGAGGGACAAAGCAGACTGCAAATGTATCAGGAGCAAGTCATCGACCATGTACGGTCACCGGCACATGGCTCCACAGTGTGGGCTTTTTTTAACGTGTCCGCTGCTGACAATAGCGTTGCCATCTGCAATCTTTGCAGTCAACGCATTCGTTGCGGTAAGCCCAACACTCACCTAGGGACAACCGCCTTAAGAAGGTACATGAGCAGCCATCACCGAGCCCAGTGGGAGCAACGGAACACACAAAGCCACACTCCAGGCTCTCACCGTCCAGCCTCGTCTTCTACTTCTCCTTCTCCTCTCTCCTCACAATTGTTCTCCACTCCACCTTCCATCATGCCAAGCTCACGTTTTTCTGAAAAAAGGCAGGCTTCCGTGGGCCTAATGTTCGAGCGTAAAAAAATGATGACGCCGGATAACCCTCTTGCCCAACGGTTGACAGCTGGCTTGTCAGAACTGATAGCCCGCCAACTACTGCCATATAAACTGGTGGACTCAGAGGCCTTTCGAAAATTTGTGGCCATTGGAACACCACAATGGAAGGTCCCAGGAAGGAAGTATTTCTCACAGAAGGGCATCCCAGAGCTATATGGCCATGTTCAGCGGCAAGTGAATGTATCTCTGGCACACAGTGTCGGTGACAAGATACATCTGACCACAGACACGTGGTCTAGCAAACACGGGCAGGGAAGGTATATCACTTTTACTGCCCACTGGGTGAACCTTCTGACGGCCGTCAAGCATGTAACCTGTGGCACCCGTGTATATTTGGTTTTACCACCACGGATTGCATGCAGGCCTGGCTCTTCTTCTCCTCCTCCTCCTACTCCATCCTCCTCCCTCACCTCCTCGGCTGACCCCTCCTTTTCCGCTGCTAGCGTCTTTTCCGCTGCGCCCAAGCTCCCCAGAACCTATTCAACATGCCAGGTGAGATGTTGCCATGCCGTGCTGCGTCTGTTGTGCCTGGAAGCCAAGAGCCACACTGGCCCGGCACTCCTTTCAGCTTTGCATTCACAGGCAGATCAGTGGCTAACACCGCTCAATTTGACAGTTGGTAAAGTGGTGTGTGACAACGGTGCCAATCTGCTTAGCGCATTGTAACAGGGCAAAATCACGCACGTGCCATGCATGGCACGCGTCTTAAACTTGGTCGTGCAGCGATTCGTTGTCAAATTACCCTGGGGTCCAGGACATCTTGCAGCAGGCAAGGAAAATCTCGGACCACTTCAGAAGATCTTACACGGCCAAGGCTCGCCTTGCTGACATTCAGCAACGACACAATCGAGCACAAAGACCTTCTTTCTTCATTTGGCTCACTTCCTTGTCCAAAAAAAGCACACCGTACTATATGCCCGTACCCTCCTGTTTGAAGAGGTTGAGCGCTGTGTCATATTTCTACTGGGCTGTTTATTATGAGGGGCTCCCAATATCCCTGTGCTATGCTGACTTCCTCCTGGGGATGCTTATTATGAGGGGCTCCCACCATCCCTGTGTGTGCTGACTTCCTCCTGGGGCTGTACCTCTGCTGTGCATATTATGAGGTGTTCCCACCATCCCTGTGCTATGCTCATTATGATGGGCTCCCACCATCCCTGTGCTATGCTCATTATGAGGGGCTCCCACCATCCCTGTGCTATGCTGACTTCCTCCTGGGGCTGCTTACGGTGCAGGTGTCAGTGCTCTCTATCACGGTGCTGGTGTCAGATCACTCTATCATGGTGCAGGTGTCATTGCTGTATGTCACGCTGCTGATGTCAGTGCTCTCTATCACGGTGCTGCTGTCAGTGCTGTATATCACGGTGCTGGTGTCAGTGCTTTATGTCACGCTGCTGATGTCAGTGTTCTCTATCATGGTGCTGGTGTCAGATCACTCTATCACAGTGCAGGTGTCATTGCTGTATGTCACACTGCTGATGTCAGTGCTCTCTATCACGGTGCTGCTGTCAGTGCTGTATATCACGGTGCTGGTGTTAGTGCCTTATGTCACGCTGCTGATGTCAGTGCTCTCTATCATGGTGCTGGTGTCAGATCACTCTATCACGGTGCAGGTGTCATTGCTGTATGCCACGCTGCTGATGTCAGTGCTCTCTATCACGGTGCTGCTGTCAGTGCTGTATATCACGGTGCTGGTGTCAGTGCTTTATGTCACGCTGCTGATGTCAGTGCTCTCTATCGCGGTGCTGGTGTCAGATCACTCTATCACGGTGCAGGTGTCATTGCTGTATGTCACGCTGCTGATGTCAGTGCTCTCTATCACGGTGCTGCTGTCAGTGCTGTATATCACAGTGCTGGTGTCAGTGCTTTATGTCACGCTGCTGATGTCAGTGCTCTCTATCACGGTGCTGGTGTCAGATCACTCTATCACGGTGCAGGTGTCATTGCTGTATGTCACGCTGCTGATGTCAGTGCTCTCTATCACGGTGCTGCTGTCAGTGCTGTATATCACGATGCTGGTGTCAGTGTTTTATGTCACGCTGCTGATGTCAGTGCTCTCTATCACGGTGCTGGTGTCAGATGACTCTATCACGGTGCAGGTGTCATTGCTGTATGTCACGCTGCTGATGTCAGTGCTCTCTATCACGGTGCTGGTGTCAGATGACTCTATCATGGGGCAGGTGTCATTGCTGTATGTCACGCTGCTGGTGATCATCTCCTGCACCCTCTTCTTTGCCTACCCTGACCTTCCCTCTCCTCCATTGCCTTCATGCGCTCCACAGTCCTGAATTGTCACAACAATTTCCCATATAAAAAAAGAATGCTTGTAGTTGTCGATCCCAGATTCACCTCATACATGTGTTATGTCATTGGCCATGTGGTGGGACTATGTTTGCACAGCTTTTAATTATTTTGTGGCTGCAAATTTGACCTGTAGGTTTGCAAAGTTCGCCTCCCATTGAAGTCAATGGGGCCCGCCGCGAGCGTTCCGGTTCGCGAACTATCGGCCGCGTTCGCAGTCCGCGTTCGCGAAACTTCCCGTCGGACGTTCGTCCATCACTACTCATAACCCTACCCCCCATGCTAAAAAGGAAATAGATACATATATCAAGAGCCCTACAATTTGTGGGGAAGGAGTGGGTAGTTGGCATCCGTTTCAAAACCCCTAGTGTAAGGGGAGAGAAAGTATGTGGATGTTACTTAAACTTGTCTTATAGTTAATGCGAGTGGTTAACGTGCTACCCGGTCTCTGATACGGTTGAAATCACATGATTACCTTGCTACTAGTTTCATTATTACAGGCATTAGAAAAGACAAAAGTATAGTTGCTGAAACAGTTCTGGGGGGTAGGAGAGTTAGTAGCAGTACGCTGCCAGAGTAATGTATCCCCATTATATATGCTTTCTATGCTGGTGAGCAGTCGTATGGGTGGTAACAATACCTGGATCAGAGCCAATTAAACTTTGATTTTGCGAGTCCCGGAGAAGTCCTCTGTGATGAAATTCTCTGTGGGGTGTCAATAGTCACTGTGGATCCGGAGTTTTAGCTAAAAATAAGAGAACAGGGAGAAACACAGAAAAACAAAACAAAAGGAAAAACAAAACAGGCATGCAAATAGTTCAGATGCCCACTAGAGCAACAACAGTTAGGAAGGGTCTCAACTTACTGAACCTTACATGAAAGTTAGGGTAGGGTGTTTTATGCATCCTGGTATCCCCGACGTGGCGTGGCGGCAAAACTCTCACTATGTGGTTGAAGGTCCCTCCTTGATTGGCGATCTCCAGGCAATGTGGGGTCCATTCTGCGACACCTGGAATGTGGTCGTTGGGCTTTGGGTGATGAGTTGAGTGAAACCGATTTCCACGGCTCAATGGGGAAATAGAAGTAGTACCACTCTGGTAGATCGACTGGTGGGATATCCAGGTGCTCACAGAATGTGTGTAAGTCTTCTGTGGTCCCTAGGTGTGTGGTGCATGCTCTAGAAGTTGCAGAAAGACAACATGGAAATTTCCATCTGTACTGGATATTGCAGGTACGCAGTATATCCAGCAGAGGTCGTAAGGTGTGCCTCTTCTGCAGGGTTATCTGAGAGAGATCCTGGAAGAGTTTAATTGCTGGCACATTAAATAAAATGTGGCCCCGTTCTCTTGCTTTCCTGAGTATTTCCTCCTTGAGGGGAAAATTAACTATACATCAAATTATGTCTCTGGGAGGTTCGGGATCACGGGAAGGGGGCCTTAGTGTGTGGTGTATGCACTCCATCTCGATAGAGTCAGCCTGGGCAGTCTAGCAAGTTATTGAATATGGTGCATACTGTCTGTCTCAGTGCTGCTGAATCTACTCCCTCAGGTACCCCTCTCAGTCTAATATTATGCCCGCGGCCTCTGTTGTCCAGATCTTCCACTTGTCTGTAAAGCTAAAAAATGTGTGAAAGTTGTATGTCATAGAATTTTTGTTCTTGCTTGATGGCTGTGGCCTGTAGCTGAGAAGTGTACTTCTGTGAGGTGATGATTCATCGATTGAATATCCATTCTTAGTTCTGCTATCGCCGCCGTCAGGGTGTGTTTAATGTCCAGGGTGACACTTTGCAGATCCCTCTGTAGATCTAGGAGGCTTGTGTTGGGGGCCGTGGGACCCTCCGTTGTCAGGTACACAGTGCTTCTAGGTGAGTCCGGGGATGAGGCCTGAGAGGCTTGCGAGGCCTGATCCTCCACATGTGTGCCTGCTGGACGGAAACGGGCAAATATCTGGGATGTTGTTGCTGAGTTCTGGTCCCTTTCACGGTGCGAGGAGCTGAGGTGCTCCTTTTAGATTTGCCCATGGTCAGATTGCCTATGAATCCTTTGATTAAAAGGCTTTTTCATCCTCTTTGTGCGGGAGCTCCTGTCTCAGATAGCCATCTCGGGTCCTGTCTAAGCCACACCCCTCCCCCTTCTTTTTTTCTTCTCTTTCTCTCTTTTAATTATTATAAACATATGTTCTTATTGTATAAAATACTACCAGTTGCACTTAGTATAAAGCATTTTTAGTGATCACACAAAGTTGTGATTATTGTTTGTGATGTGTGTGATGTCACCCAATGCGGTATCATACCCTAACTGTTTTTGAAATAAGCAAAAAAAATAATTAAATATTAAAACAAAAATTGTATCCACAACCATAGCGGTGAGCACTAAAAACATTCTTCAGTTGCAGGAAAAAAAACAACCAAGTATTGAGTAAGAAAGATTGAAGGATGTTGGGAACTTAAAAAGTATATCTATGAAGTGGGATGTTGGGAGATTGCAGATGACTACTGAAAAAGAAAGGCTGCTGTCGGTAGCAGGCTTGTTGAGTAGAAGTTAGCTACTTCCAAAACAAAGGAGGTTTTCAGGCTTTAAATAAAAGGAATAACAGGTCTCAGGATAACATAATTCTATAATTATCATTATTATGTGTAACAATATTTTTATTTCAATTTAAAACAGTACAAAGGATTAAAGAACAGTCAAGATGCAGGCAAAGCTGCAATAGGCACCTATACAATGCAGAGAGAAGGGGGGGAAAACACTGCGCTGAAGCCAAAAGCTAAGAGTCAGCAGCTAACACCCAAACAAACAAAGTTTAGTGAAAATGAGAAAAAATTGGTGTAGCACTGGTGAATCAATTGCTGTAAAACTCTAAAGCTATATTTGAAGGGGTGGTAATAAAACCAATACTATAAAACACACATGTGAAATAATGTGCAAAGGTAAATAAAAAATAATATAGAACGAAAATAGGTGAAATTAATAATTCATTAAGTATATGGATGCAATATATCAAAATAGACACAAATCTTAATGGGTATCAGCAACTGAAATATAAATCCCAGCAAACAGTCCACATATGTTAGGTGGTAAAAAATATCAGTGTTGGTCTTCCCAGCAATGGAATCAAAAGACCACACAATTCAATTCAACCCGGAACAGCGGCTTGTCTGGAGTAAATTAAAGAGAATTGAATACTCTTACCGGAAGAATTGGACACATTTCCTTTTCCAATGTCTCGTAATTGTTAATTTAGCTGATAGTAAAAAACTTGCCATCATTACTGTATAGTTATTATAATAACTCTTTATATCCACAAGACGTTTTATCTGTTTACTATCAGAAATTGTTACCATTTAAAGTATGATAAACAGGCAGAAACAGAACAGTCATATACAGTACAATCTGAAAAAAAAAGTGTTAAATAAACATAGCTTGTATTTTTAGGTTAAAAATATAAGAACAAAAGTTTTGTAGGATTCTATAGTAAAAAAACAGGGGGAATCGAGTAGTATAGTGCCCTGTGATTTTTTTTAAATGGTGGGTCTATCTATCTATCTATCTATCTATCTATCTATCTATCTATCTATCTATCTATCTATCTATCTATCTATCTATCTATCTATCTATCTATTTATCTATCTATCTATCTACCATCTCTATATCCTATGCTTTAAAACTACCTTATGAATCAATCGTTGCTTTTAACAGTGGTATATTACTGTCATGCTGAGAAAGAATTATAATACTAATTAGCACTGAGGTGGTTAATATAGGTATTTAAGTGATTTATTTTATTGATTTTCTTATATAAACTGGAGACTAGTTCTGTATCTGAACATAAAATTAGGTCCGTATGTAGATATAAATGTTGCTTTCCAAGCTTAATAAGATCCCATGAGATGGTTTTCCTTGATTAAAAAAACATTCTTGGCTCCTCTAAATCTTTGCATGAGCATTGGTTTCTTTTGAGAGAAACTTTTTTCATATCTTCTTTGTGACTTTCTTCTTCCCTTCACATACTTTAATATTCTGACTGATAAATGAAACAAACACTTCCTGTCCTTCAGTCTAATTGCTTTGTGCAAAAAGAGACACGTAGGTCATTTACTATGGTAACAGGGAGTACTGTAAAATGATTGTGATAACTCGCCCCTTGTTTCCACAATTTAATTATTTTTTATTAGATAAACCCAGTACAAAAAAATCACTGCATTATTAAATTACTCTCCCCATTATAATTTATCTAGTACCCATGTCACTTTTAATTTGATTTTTTTTATATCTGTTTATTTCAATGATGTGTAAGATTTTATTTGATTAATTTTACTTGTATTATTTCAAGGCAATGCACCACATTTTTACATATCCCAGTATCTTTATATAATTATTGTAGCTTTCTGAATGAGTGGCACAATTTCATTTTGCAGTTCTTTTAAGAATGTTTAAGAGGAAAAACAACTTGCACATATATTTAATGAATGCATCCCTAATGCTTCCCTTTTTTAATATATATTTTATTTTACATACTTTACAATGTGCCTTTTTGGGGGGGGGGGGGGGTATCATAACTTTCCCACTTCTTTTAAAACACAAAAGAAGAGAGCACAAAGCCATCCTAGTGTAACTCGTTTTTAATATGGTAAAGTTAAAAACACTACAATGGTCAAACTCACATAGTTTGAAGATAGATACAGCATAAGAATTCCACTGTGGCCGCACTCCTATAACCACCTCAAGATCCTTACAGGGGAAGGGGGAGCCATGGACATTCAACCTAGCTGCCTGGATCCTGGCAGCACATTCAAGGCTATCCACCACCATGCTCGATGTGCAGATCCTAATCTTCCAGTCCAGCCGGCTCTGCTCTTTGAGGAAACACAAACCCACATGAGCAGGATACAGAGGGGAAGAGAGTGAGGGCGTCAAACAGTTGCCATAACAGTGCTTTTGGGAGGCATAGCCTCCTTGCGTTCGGCTGGACCGGACGCAAGAGCATTAGGATCTGCACGTTGAGTGTGGTAGTGGAAAGCCTCGGATGTGTTGCCAGGATCCAGGCAGCAAGGTTGAATGTCCACGGCTCCCCCTTCCCCTGTCGGGATCGAGCCGATAACTGGGGCTGCAGAGCCAGTCTTGAGGTGATACCTTTGTCTTAGCACCTGTGGATATGCACATTTGTTTTTAATCCGGCAAATGTGAGTGATACTTGTTTATGTTTTACACCAATAAATCCTTAAAAATGGTAAAGCAATATTGCACGTTTTTGTTACTTTGCATGTGGGCGATGTGAGTGGAGACCAATGTCAATTAATAAGGAAGGAGTACACTCTGTGATGTGTGACACCTGAGTAAATGGATGAGTTATAAAAAGGAAGAAAATTGAAAGAAGCCAATCAGAGGATTGATTGTGATCTAAGGTGCAGATATTAAGCCTATAGGGTGAGGGCACAACTGGTGGAGGTGACATGAGAATATCTGTATATGCAGAGAGGTGGATCAGTGTGAATATATTACCTTCAATTATATTGATTTCATAAATCACTAAATGGACTGTCTGTTGTTTTTGCACTATTGATTGGAATTCATAAGGGCACTGTGTGGGGCATGGAGTACATTGCACTTTATTGCTAGTTTATGACATTTATGAAATCATTTTACTATATAGGAATTTTATCATTCTATACTATCAGTGAATATTTACAGTATAGTGCACTTTATATTCTATATTTTACTTATATGCACATTGGATATTTATTACGTTTATATAGCACTGCACTTATTTTTAATAATTCTGTACTATCACATACTTGGAAGTGTGGGAAGTGTTGGCAGCTTCTAGGAGTTATATAGCAACTCACAAGGTTTTTTATAAACACACAATCAAAGCAAAAAGCAAAAAATAAAAATAAAAAAGATAAATAAAGAGGAAATCAATGGGAAATTGTTACTTTTCAAAGCAAAGCATACAATATTTTATTCTGCAATGGTCAGTAATGGTCAGCTCTGTATCAATTATTTGCTGCAGTATATCATCCCTCATGGAAGATCAAAGCCAAAAAAAAAAGAAATAAACAAACAAAAATCATCAAAAATCATCAAAAACATGAACAAAAAAAAATTAACCTATATTTTACAAAAACAAAAACGAAATACCAAGAAGTGATTACTCAGATAAAATACCCCAAATAGTGGTTTATGAACATGGAATGGGACTTTTTATAGTTACCCCCAAAAAAATTAAGAATTCTAAAAACATATTTTTTGTGTGAGCCTGGCTAGCCAATGGAGCAGATGGCTGCACACTGATACTGCTCCTCTCCTCAGTGGGTTGTGGGAGATAAAATCAACAACTAGGAGCCTTGGTTTGTGCTGCCAGCCTGCCACAGTGTCCCAGAGCTGCAGGCACATCTCCTGATGATCTCCAGGAACAAAAAGGATCAGGACAAACTTGGAAAAATTACTGATTTCTTCCTGGTGCTGTCAGTATGCCATGAGGACCTCCCCAGGGACACAGTAAGGCTCCTCCACAGCATAATTCTCACAGCAATGGGTCAAGGCAAGGGAAGGGAAATCACTCTCACCCTCCCTCATCATCCTCCAGCCCTTTGAAGAGCAAACAAATTATGGGTGATACATCAGCTATTAATCTGGAGGTAAGCAGTCTTAACACTTCTCTAGAAGACACCAGGGAGATGCAGCACTCCACTTCGAAATTCCCCACAGCAGACATGACAGTTCTTGATAACACTTTATAGGACATGCTAATGTCGCTGAGATCTACCCTAAATTCAGATATATTAGCACTGGCTCATCAATTTAAGTCTGAAGTCTCCGAAGTCAATAACATAGTAATCAACATTGAGTCAAAAATGGGACAGTTTGCATCCTTTTTTAACTACTTAAGGACCGGGCCTATTTCTCAGACTTGGTATTTACAAGTTAAAATATGTTTTTTTTTTTTGCTAGAAAATTACTTAGACCCCCCAAACATTATATAATACAATAACAACTTTATAACATTATAATATTTTTTCAGACACCCTTACAAACGCAATTTTTTGGGAAAAAAATACAGGTTACCAGTTTTGAGTTAGAAGAGGTCTAGTGCTATAATTATTGCTCTCACTCTAACTACAATACCTCACATGTGTGGTTTTAACACCGTTTTCATATGCGTGACTTACGTATGCGTTCGCTTCGACGTGCAAGCTCGGCGGGATGGGGCATAATAAAAAATATGTATTTTCTTACTTATTTTACTTTTTCAATTTTTATTTTTACACTGTCCTTTTAAACAAAAAAGGGCCACTTTTATTCCTATTACAAGGAATTTAAACATCCCTTGTAATAGAAAAAACAGCTTGACAGTACTCTTTAATGTTAGATCTGGGGTCAAAAAGACATCAAGATCTCACATTTACACTAAAATGCAATAATAATAATAATAAAACCCTTTAAGACCATTGGGACAGAAGGAACGTTTGATGTCCCTTCTGCCATCCAATGGTATGGAGCTGATCAAAATAAGGGCCATCTTTCCCCCATTTGGCTCCAGGCTGTTGAGGGGAGGGGACCTGATCGTCTCTGCTGCTACAGACGGATACAATAGGACGCAGAGACAACCAGAGTGTGGCGGGAGGGGGGCATCTCCTGCCCCGATAAAAGTGATCTTGTGGCAAATCCACTGCAGGGACCACTTTTATCTGAAAAAGGACTGACCACTGCTGAAGAAGATACCGGGGTTATGGCTGCTATCTTCTGTGATAATAAAGGTATTCCACTTCAAGCAGCTGACACACAATGATGGCGGGTCGTCCGTAAGTAGTTAATGACCTGGTGGACACCCATAACGACAGAGATAATGGGATCCGGTGGATGAAGATGAAACTGGCTGATTCAGAGGCTAGAACGAGACGTTATAACGTCAAGAATCAGGGGATTCTATAGTTGAGTAAACCTCCTGACCTGAACAAATACTTCACAAATATATTAAAAGATGCAATTACAGAGGCACCACTACAAGACCTAATCATAGACTGTATACACAGACTCCCAAGACTCAAACATATTCCCTCTCACCTTCCAAGAGATACCATTGCGAGAATCCATTTTTACCACACAAAAAAACAGCTATTGAGGGCCACAAGAAATTGTGATAAGATACCACAGAGTCTACAAGATCTGTCATTCTTTGCTGATTTCTGTTTTCACTCTACAGCAACTCAGACAACTCACAACCCTCACAAAACCTCTAAATAATCATTGCATCACCTTTTGCTGGCTATATCCAGCCAACATGCTCATAACGAAAGATGCCGCTACCTATGTGGTCACTACTTTAAAAGAAGGACTACACCTATTGCATAAATGGAACATCCTTGATCCTCAAGGTCCAATGGATGAAGATTCCCCCATTCTCCTCCATGTGCCTGTGGTGAGTCTGATGCTGAGGCGAGATAATCCCTGTACTTTATTCACTATAATATAACTCACAAATTCTATGGCAACCCAAGAGAATGTCACTCTGTTTAATTCTTTTTGACCCCACTAATTGAGCGGATTTATTTCCACACAAATTCAAGTACTGAATCATCAGTTTTTACCCTTTGTTCTTTTTGTTCTTGTATTGACACTATTTTTGGTACAGTTTTCCAATTATAGACCTTCACCATCCAGGAGCACATCTTACCACTCTTTCATCTATCCTGACAACCTACTCTCCAACCACCAAAGTTTTGTCATCAACTACCTGAGGCCTCATCAATCAGCTAACTCATCTTTGCTGCACTTTAACAATTTTACCTCTAGACCAACAACATAACCTATCACACAATTAACAACTATTTAACCATGGCCTTCAAAATTTTTACACTTAAAGCTTTAAATAGCTCACACAAGTGGCAAATGGTTGGGAAAGAAGCTTGAAACCTCAAATGTGACGCAATATGTTACCAGGAGAAACACTTTGATTTCTGTAAACCACGATCTTCCGACATCGACAATTTCCTCACATATTTTTGGCAAATGGACCCTCAAAAAAAGAAGTGTGGTCATTGCTGTTATAGTTACTCAACTGAATGTCCACACAGACATCTCTGCCAGGTTTATAATCCTAGTCTGTGAAATAAACCAGGTTAAGTACACGATAGTTAACCTATACTTCCTAATAACAAACAAATTTCCTTTTTAAACAAAATCTGGAAAAAAGTCTTTTTACTACATTTAAGACATCTAAACTTATGCAGAAGTTTCAATGCCATCCCTAACATTGATCCGGACCTTTCTGGCGACATGTGCCATGGGAAACGTAGAGAAACATTGGCTTATTTCATCTCTTCATCTGATCTATTTCACATCTGGAAATGTCAACATTCATCCGAATGGGATTTTACTTTTCATTTTAAATTTTTTTTTTTACAATGCTCACCATACATTTTCTTGGATAGACTTATTCCTAGTAGACACATTTTTGCTTCAAAAGGTTACCAAATAAGACATACACATCACGTGGTCTGACCAAACTCCAGTTTCCATAACTATGGGGAATCTTCATACTGACACAAGGGCAAACCATTGGTGCAATGACATTTATACGTTGTCCCAAGAAGAAAATAAGAAACACATTCTGACAGCACTAAAATAATTATTCGAACTTAATGGCCCTACGATTGAAGATCCCTTCATGTTATAGAACTCCCATAAGGTTTATATTAGAGGTCTACCTATACAGCTAACTGCTAAAATTAAATGGCAGTGGACAAAGCAAATTAAAGACCTTTTATCCACCATAACCCACTTGGAAGATAGCAATAAAAACTCTGCATCACAAACCATTCCTGAACAACTTTTTCAGGCCAGACAGGACTCCCTCTTACAATCCCAATACAATAAGTCTTTTTGAGCTTTAAAAGCTCAAACTCATCGGTATGGCAATAGAGCTGGGAAAGTATTAGCTATTTAGCTAAGAGAAAAAGCTAGTAAACAAAACAAGTACCTAAAATCCTAAAACAGGCAACAAAGTATTTAACCCAAAATAAATTGCTGATGCATTCAGTGATTATTATGAATCACTTTACAATTTAAAAAATGATGCTGCTACCCCCCAACCCTTGGATAAAATTATTTTCTAATTTTTAGCATAAGTATTCTTGCCTACACTCCCTCAAATAGATCTATACAAACTAAATCAACCATTTGCACTCCCAGAAATAGAAAAAAATTAGCAAAAGATCACCCAAAACAAATCCCCAGGACCTGATGATTACTCCTCAGAGTATTATCAATTATTTAAGGCCATACTATCACCACATTTACTTCAGATCTTTAATACTGCTATGTCCTGAGCCAACTTTCTTAATGAAATGTTATCAGCCACTATTATCACTTTACCTAAACTGGGTAAAGAGCCTAACATGCCACAGAATTTTAGAACAATCTCTTTGCTAAACATAGACGTGGAGGTCTATGCTAAGCTGATAGCTAATAGATTGGTAACAATTCTACTGAGCTTGATCAATCCAGATCAGATGGGTTTTGTATCTGGTCACCAAGCCCCAGATGCCACTAAAAGGATGGTTAATCTTTTGCACAATGGAAAAATTCAAAGAGCCTTCTCTGCTCATATCATTGGCCATAGAGAAGGCTTTTTTTCTATAGATTTTTATTGTTTTCTTTTCAATAATACAACTGTAAAGTCATTGAATTGTTAAATTATAAAGCAGTACAATAATTGGTACATTTGTATAAACTTGCTTTAACAATATACGCACAAAACAAGGCATGTGTACGCATGTTGAACTATGGTAAACATTCAAGTATAGAACGAAAATAAAAGGAGGGGGGGGGGAGGAGTGGGGTAAAGGGGGTTGGAGGAAGAGGGAGGGAGAGGGAGGGGGAAGGAAGAGAGCACAATGGAAAATACATTTGGTGTAGCAAAAGTTTTTTAAGTAAATCTTTTAGAATACCTTCTTTCCCAAGGAAGCCATAGGTTATGTTGTTTAGAGTACAAGGGTTTCCATTGCAATATTAAAGATCCACATATGTAATGTGATTGTTCTAATGCAACTACTTCTGTGATTGTTGGAGTAGTATTTGTTCTCCAGCGATAAATAGGATTTTCCTGTGTCCGCCCATGGGTATGTATAAAGGTTGCATAGTAGGTTGCTGATTCTAGCATCTAACTCCAAATCTAAGATGTAGGACTTATTTTCGTTGACCTTATAATAGGAAATGGTACTAAATTTCTGTAAAATAGATTGTATCCAAGCCAGGGAAGATAGGGGGTTGGTAATCATCATTATCACATCATCAGCAAACAGGTAGATTTAGTTTTCTATGATGCCAATTCTAAAACCTGAAACATTAACATTTGTTCTGATATGTTCTGCTAAGGGTTACATTAAATTGATAGGTTGGAGACAAGTGGTGATAGGGGGCATCCTTGAAGGGTGCTGTTAGTAATGAGGAATGGCTTGGAGAGCATCTCAGATATATAGACTTGGGCCAATGGTGATGAGTATAAAACCATTATGGCAGAGAATCCAAATTTGTGAAGTGTCACTTGTAGATATGACCAGTGGACCCTATCGTACACCTTCTCTGCATCCAGGGATAGAAGCAGAGAAGGCGGTCGCATAGACTCAGCTTTATAGATTATATCAATGAGCCTGCGGGTTTCATCAAATGTTTGTCTCCCTTTCATGAATCCAGATTGATCCTGATGTATTAGTGATGGCATAATTTTTACTAATCTGGTGGCTATTAGTTTGGCATAGATTTTTGTGTCTATATTGAGAAGTGAAATGGGTTGGAAATTTTGTGGTGAGGTAGGTTCCTTACCTGTCTTTGGCAATGTTATGATCAACACAGTTAACATTTTGGCAGGAGAGAGGAGGAAGACGCAGTGCCATTTGTGATAAAAAGGCTGCTAGTACTGTTCGAAACTGTTTGTAGTATTCTCCAGTGAGACCGTCTGGACCTGGGGATTTGTTGGATGGTAGGGTTGAAATTACGTCTAAAATTTCTAGTGGTGTAAAGTGTGCATTTAGTATGGAGAGTTGTTCTTGGGATACTTTAGGGAGATTGATTTCCTGTAGGAAAGAATCTATTTCTTCTATGGATGGTTGCGTGATTGTAGGTTCGTCTTTCAAGTTATATAGTGTGTTGTAGTAGTGACGTAATGCATCAGCTATGGCTTGTGGTTCAAAAAGTTTTTGTTTTGAGGTAGAGTGGTAAAGGTGTGTCATTTTGGTTTTGATGTGATGACCTTTGATTCTAAGCGCCATGGCTTTCCCTGCATTATTTCCTGTAGAATAGTGTTTAGCTTTGAATTGTTTTTGGGCTTTGTCAAACAATTATTTTTTTTGAAAAATGTTTATTGAGATTTGCACAGTTCAATAACATAGAGCTTAAAAGTTCTGAAGCAAGCTCAACAGATAGGCAATTAAAGTTTGGATAAGGGAGGGGGTAATGGGGGGGGGGAATGACAGGGGAGACATATTTACCTGTAAACAATAATATGACATAACATTTCAAAACGAAAAGACATATTGAGCATTCGTACTTTCAGGAGTGGAAGCAACGTTTGGTGTATCTAATTAGTGGTCTCAGAGAACGGCATAGCTACAATAATATCAGCAGAAAAGGCTACCTGTTTTAGACAAAAAAGAATCTTGGGTCTCCAAAGAGCTTCAGGAGGTTGTGGCTGTTCTAGGGTGGTAGGAAAACAGAGGGGTCAGACAGGTTTGACAGTTTAAGGTTACCTAGGGAATCAGTGAGATCTTGCTTAAGATACCAGTCCATAAAGCAAAATGGTTGCATGAGTTCCTGCCGTTTCTTTTGGGTGAACGTGACCTCCATATATATACTCCATCTTGCAAAAAAAGCATGAAGTAGGTGGAAGAGCGATAATATAGCTTGTTCCACTGTGGGTAGATTGGGTGGTGTTGATTTGATCAAATGGGACATGATAGTCCTACGAGGAACTAGGAGACATATATGAGTCAATTGTGTAAAGTTGAGCGGTCCCGCTGTTGATGATGGGGAAGCAGGTGATTCACAATCGAACAGACACAATAGAGCATTTTTTTGATATCCGAGTCTTGATTTTAAAGATGATGACCAGTCCCAGTATGTAGAAATGGTTGGGCATTCCCAGAGACAGCGAAGCAGTGTAGGATGTGATAGTGAGCACAAGGGCAGTGCACTTGAGTAAGGTCTGCTATGTTGATATTGAATGGGTGGTATGCCCTGTGTAGGGATGAGCTTCGAGTTCAAGTCGAACTCATGTTCTACTCGAACATTGCCTGTTCGCCTGTTCAGCAAACAGTGAACAATTTGGGCTGTTCGCAGCAAATTCGAAAAGCCGGAACACCCTATACAAGTCTATGGGAGAAATCTAAAGTGCTCATTTTAAAGGGTAATATGCAGGTTACTGTCCTAAAAAGTGTTTGGGGACCTGGGTCCTGCCCCAGGGGACATGGATCAATGCAGAAAAAAGTTTTAAAAACTGCAGTTTTTTCAGGAGCAGTGATTTTAATAATGATTAAAGTGAAACAATAAAAGTGTAATATTCCTTTAAATTTCGAAGCTGGGGGGTATCTATAGTATGCCTGTGAAGGGGCGCATGTTTCTGGTGCTTAGAACTGTCCCTGCACAAAGTGTCATTTGTGCAGGAAAAAAAGTCTTTTAAAATCACTTGCGGCTAAATTGTCGGGTCTCCGTAATACAGAGAACACTCAATGAGTGTTCTCTGAATTAGCCGACAATTCATTCATTCATTGATTAAAAAAAAAAAAAAAAAAGCGTGGGGGTTCCCCTAAATTCAATTACCAGGCCCTTCAGGTCTGACATGGATATTAAGGGGAACCCCCGTGTCAAATTAAAAAAAAAATTGACGTGGGGGTCCCCCCAAATATCCATACCAGACCCTTCAGGTCTGATATGGATATTAAGGGGAACCCCGCATCGAATTTTTTAAAAAAAATTGACGTGGGGGTCCCCCTAAAAATCCATATCAGACCCTTTATCCGAGCACGCAACCTGGCAGGCCGCAGGAAAAGAGGGGGGGACGAGAGAGCGGCCCCCCTCCCTCCTGAACTGTACCAGGCCACATACCCTCAACATTGGGAGGATGCTTTGGGGGTCTGTGACACCTCAAAGCACCTTGTACCCATGTTGATAAGGACAAGGGCCTCATCCTCACAACCCTGGCCGTTGGTTGTGAGGGTCTGCGGGGGGCTTATCAGAATCTGGAAGCCCCCTTTAACAAGGGGACCCCCAGATCCCGGCCCCCCCTGTTTGAAATGGTAAGGGGGTACAAAAGTACCCCAACCATTTCACAAAGAAAGTGTCAAAATGGTTAAATAAGACAAACACACTTTTGAAAAATTCCTTTATTAAAAATGAAAAAAATAAAAAAAAGATTCCAGCGGTGCTAATCCACTCTTGCTATCCAGCGACGGATCTCCGGGGTCCAGCGATGGATGATCATATCCAGCGACGGGGGATCTCTCAGTTTCTTATATTAGGAGGGCGAGGCCACCCGTCACCTGACCCCGCCCCTCTGACGCTGGAGAGGGAAGCCAGGGGTTCCCCAGTGACGTGTGGGTGACCCCGCCCCCTCTGATGTAACGGAAACCTGCGTTACATCAGAGGGGGCGGGGTCACCCACACGTCACTGGGGAACCCCTGGCTTCCCTCTCCAGCGTCAGAGGGGCGGGGTCAGGTGACGGGTGGCCCCGCCCTCCTAATATAAGAAACGTCAGCGCTGGGCTCTCTGCAGTGTCTCCGGAGTGGAGACAGAAGAAGGATGTATGGACAGCGCTGGACTGAGAGATCCCCCGTCGCTGGATATGATCATCCATCGCTGGACCCCGGAGATCCGTCGCTGGATAGCAAGAGTGGATTAGCACCGCTGGAATCTTTTTTTATTTTTTTCATTTTTAATAAAGGAATTTTTCAAAAGTGTGTTTGTCTTATTTAACCATTTTGACACTTTCTTTGTGAAATGGTAGGGGTACTTTTGTACCCCCTTACCATTTCAAACAGGGGGGGGCAGGATCTGGGGGTCCCCTTGTTAAAGGGGGCTTCCAGATTCTGATAAGCCCCCCGCCCGCAGACCCTCACAACCAACGGCCAGGGTTGTGAGGATGAGGCCCTTGTCCTTATCAACATGGGGACAAGGTGCTTTGAGGGGTCACAGACCCCCAAAGCATCCTCCCAATGTTGAGGGTATGTGGCCTGGTACGGTTCAGGAGGGAGGGGGGGGGCGCTCTCTCATCCCCCCTCTTTTCCTGCGGCCTGCCAGGTTGCGTGCTCGGATAAAGGGTCTGATATGGATTTTTAGGGGGACCCCCACGTCAATTTTTTTAAAAAATTTGATGCGGGTTCCCCTTAATATCCATATCAGACCTGAAGGGTCTGGTATGGATATTTGGGGGGACCCCCACGTCAATTTTTTTTTTTAATTTGACACGAGGTTCCCCTTAATATCCATGTCAGACCTGAAGGGCCTGGTAATTGAATTTAGGGGAACCCCCACGCTTTTTTTTTTTTTTTTAATCAATGAATGAATGAATTGTCGGCTAATACAGAGAACACTCATTGAGTGTTCTCTGTATTACGGAGACCCGACAATTTAGCCACAAGTGATTTTAAAATACTTTTTTTCCTGCACAAATGACACTTTGTGCATGGACAGTTCTAAGCACCAGAAACATGCGCCCCTTCACAGGCATACTATAGATACCCCCCAGCTACGAAATTTAAAGGAATATTACACTTTTATTGCTTCACTTTAATCATTATTAAAATCACCGCTCCTGAAAAAAACTGCCGTTTTTAAAACTTTTTTTGCATTGATACATGTCCCCTGGGGCAGGACCCAGGTCCCCAAACACTTTTTAGGACAGTAACCTGCATATTACCCTTTAAAATTAGCACTTTAGATTGTGAGTCCCATCGACTTTAATAGGGTTCTAAAGTTCACACGAAGTTTAGGTCTGTTCGCAGGTTCTGGTGCGAACCGAACAGGGGGGTGTTCGGCTCATCCCTAGCCCTGTGTATGTTTTTAAATTCAGCTTCATGCCATATTTTTGAGATCGTAGGTTCGTGGATGTGTTGATATCCTTCAAGGATTTTTTCTCTAAGTTCATTATTGTCAAAGATGTTAAACCATTTTGGGAATGATGTGAGATGGTATTTATCAGATTGGTGTGTAATGAGGTGAGAGTATAGGCTGGAGATGGAATAGTCCTCTCTCTGGAGTACTATCGATGAATGACTTTTGAAGGGGATCAGTCTGAGGTCCACAACAAGAAAGTATATAGTTGAGTAATTGATGAGAGAAGATGTGCGATGATGTCAAGGACAATTCACATAAAAGGGTTTGGAAGGATTTGAACTCACCAGGTTTGCCAAGGTACATGGAGGATATTTTACTAAGGCTACTTTCACACTGAGACGCTGGGCGCGCTGTCGGTAAAGCGGCGCTATATTTAGCGGCGCTTTACCGTCGTTTTAGTGACGGGTTTTGGCCGCTAGTGGGGCAGTTTTAACCCCCGCTAGCGGACGAAAAAGGGTTAAAACCGCCCGCAAAGCGCCGCTGGAGATACAGCAGCGGCTGTTTGAAGGCGCTTTGCAGTCGCTATTTTTAGCACTCTAGCGCCTGCAAAGCGCCTCAGTGTGAAAGGGGCCTAAGGCATCAAGTGCACCATTGATCAAAAGCTTTATGCAATGAGTAGTAATACTACCCAATTCCAGTGATAGAAATTCCCAGGGGTCGTTCAGCGATTTCCAGAGCGGTCTTCTCGGTGAGTAAAACGACTACATTTGTACGGAAGCTTAGTTGGACTACGTTGCTTTTTAGGTAGCATGGAGGAAGTATTAGCAGATGTTGAAGAAGAGCTGTAGAGGGAAACGTTATTTGGATTCCAAGATGTTGCAATGGTTTATCAGATGAACAGTATAGAATTTTCTTTTGCAAGGATATTTTAGAGTGTCATCAGTGGCTATACTTAGAATGTTGGACTTCGAAACAGTCACTTTGTGGTAAGCAATGTTGCTGAAAAAGTTGGAGAACATTGTGTATAAGGATGGGCCGAAAGGACCCCTGTTCGATTCACATCAGAACTTTCGAACACCGCAAAAGTTCAGCCCCATATAACAAACCCAATTAAAGACAAATAGAACCCAAACATTAAAAATCAAAAGTGCCCATTTTGAAGGCTAATATGCAAGGAATTGGGCATACAATGGTTATAGGGGACGGGTCCTGCCCTGGGGGACATGTATCAATAAAAAAGAAGTTTATGGTAAAACTTAATTTTTAACCACTTCAGCCCCGGACCAATAAACACCTTAAGGACCAGAGGTCTTTTTTCCAATTTCGCACTGCGCTGCTTTAACTGGTAATTGCGCGGTCATGCAATATTGCACCCAAACGAAATTTGCGTCCTTTTCTTCCCACAAATAGAGCTTTCTTTTGATGGTATTTGATTGCCTCTGCGATTTTTATTTTTTGCGATATAAATGGAAAAAGAGCGAAAATTTTGAAAAAAAAAGATATTTTCTTCTTTTTGTTATAAGAAAAATCGAATAAACTAAATTTTAGTCATACATTGAGGGCAAAATGTATTCAGCCACATGTCTTTAGTAAAAAAAATGTCAATAAGCGTATATATTTTTTGGTTTGCGCAAAAGTTATAGCGTCTACAAACTAGAGTACATTTTCTGGAATACACAGCTTTTAATTTATGACTGCCTATCTCATTTCTTGAGGTGCTAAAATGGCAGGGCAGTACAAACCCCCCCCCCCCCACCCCAAATGACCCCATTTTGGAAAGTAGACACCCCAAGGAAATTGCTGATAGGCATGTTGAGTCCATGGAATATTTTATATTTTGCCACAAGCGGGAATATTACAGACTTTTTTTTTTTGCACAAAGTTGTCACTAAATGATATATTGCTCACACATGCTATGGGCATATGTGAAATGACACCCCAAAATACATTCTGCTGCTTCTCCTGAGTACAAGGATACCACGTGGGGGACTTTTTGGGAGCCTAGCCGCGTACGGGACCCCGAAATCCAAGCACCGCCTTCAGGATTTCTAAGGGCATACATTTTTTATTTTACTCCTCACTACCTATCACTACCTATCACAGTTTTGAAGGCCATAAAATGCCAAGATGGCACAAAACCCCCCCAAATGACCCAATTTTGGAAAGTAGACACCCCAAGCTATTTGCTGAGGGCCATGTTGAGACCATTGAATATTTTTTTTGTCCCAAAGGATTGAATAATGAAAAAAATAATTTTTTTTTTTTTTTTTTACAAAAAGTTGTCACTAAATGATATATTGCTCACACATGCCATGGTTATATGTGGAATTGCACCCCCAAAATATATTCCGCTACTTCTCCCGAGTATGGGGATACCACATGTGTGGGACTTTTTGGGAGTCTAGTCGCGCACGGCACCCCGAAAACCAATCACCACCTTCAGGATTTCTAAGGGTGCAAATTTTTGATTTCACTCCTCACTACCTATCACAGTTTCGAACGCCATAAAATGCCAAAATAGCACAAAACCCCCAAAAATTACCCCATTTTGGAAAGTAGACACCCCAAGCTATTTACTGAGAGGCATGTTGAGTCCATGGAATATTTTATATTTTGCCAGAAGTTGCGGGAATATTACAAACTTTTTTTTTTTGCACAAAGTTGTCACTAAATGATATATTGCTCACACATGCTATGGGCATAAGTCAAATTACACCCCAAAATAAATTCTGCTTCTTCTCCCGAGTACGGGGATACCACATGTGGGGGACTTTTTGGGAGCCTAGCCACGTACGGGACCCGGAAAACCAAGCACTGCCTTCCGGATTTAAATATAAAATGCTACCAAAAAAACTGTTAGCGATTGCAGGGATCAGGCCTGACTCTGCGATCGCTGCAGTTATGTGTTTAGTGTTTTGTAAGTGACAGTGATCGATCGATACTGCACTTGGGTGGGCTGGGCAGAGGGGCAAAACGCAGGTGCTAGCAGGTATCTGGGCTGATCCCGCTAACAATGCATTTTTTTGGAACCCTAAACTGCTGGGGACGCTAGTATAGATCTGATCAGATCAGATATTGATCTGTTCAGATTCTATACCACTACGGGAGGTTTATGCTTTGCGTGTGGGTGTTAGCGGTACTGGCACTAACCTAGCGCTGCCTGGGGCGACGCAGACCCTGACCCTAAAACCTAATTGATATCACCCGCCGGGTGATCAGGGGGTTAAACCTTTATTGGGTAATAAATGGTGGGTGCCCTGATGCTATAAAAAGCAAACTAACCAGAGTCACCCGTAACACTTATACGGTGATCAGTGGTGAAAGGGTTAACTAGGGGCAATCAGGGGGTTCAAATTTTTATTAGGTAGTATATGGGGGTCCCTGGCGCTATATAAAAACCTGACGGGAACCTAAATAACTAACTGGCTAACCAGCGTCACCAGTGACACTTATACTGTGATCGCTGGTGAAAGGGTTAACTAGGGGCAATCAGGGGGTTAAAACCATTATTAGGTAGTATATGGGGGTACCTAACGCTATAAAAACCTGGCGGTGAACCTAAAAAAATAACTAGCTACCTAACGACACTAGTGACACTAATGCAGCGATCAGAAAAATGATCGCTTAGTGACACTGGCAAAAGGGGGTGAAAGGGTTAACTAGGGGCAATCAGGGGGTTAAAACCATTATTGGGTAGTATATCGGGGTACCTAGCGCTATAAAAACCTGGCGGTGAACCTAAAAAAATAACTAGCTACCTAGCGACACTAGCGACACTAATGCAGCGATCAGAAAAATGATCGCTTAGTGACACTGGCAAAAGGGGGTGAAAGGGTTAACTAGGGGCAATCAGGGGGTTAAAACCATTATTGGGTAGTATATCGGGGTACCTAGCGCTATAAAAACCTGGCGGTGAACCTAAAAAAATAACTAGCTACCTAGCGACACTAGCGACACTAATGCAGCGATCAGAAAAATGATCGCTTAGTGACACTGGCAAAAGGGGGTGAAAGGGTTAACTAGGGGCAATCAGGGGGTTAAAACCATTATTGGGTAGTATATCGGGGTACCTAGCGCTATAAAAACCTGGCGGTGAACCTAAAAAAATAACTAGCTACCTAGCGACACTAGCGACACTAATGCAGCGATCAGAAAAATGATCGCTTAGTGACACTGGCAAAAGGGGGTGAAAGGGTTAACTAGGGGCAATCAGGGGGTTAAAACCATTATTGGGTAGTATATCGGGGTACCTAGCGCTATAAAAACCTGGCGGTGAACCTAAAAAAAAAACTAGCTACCTAGCGACACTAGCGACACGAATGCAGCAAACAGAAAAATGATCACTTAGTGACACTGGCAAAAGGGGGTGAAAGGGTTAACTAGGGGCAATCAGGGGGTTAAAACCATTATTGGGTAGTATATCGGGGTACCTAGCGCTATAAAAACCAGGCGCTGAACCTAAAAAAATAACTAGCTACCTAGCGACAGTAGCGACACTAATGCAGCGATCAGAAAAATGATCGCTTAGTGACACTGGCAAAAGGGGGTGAAAGGGTTAACTCTAGGGGCAATCAGGGGGTTAAACCTTTATTGGGGGGGGTAGGGGGCTACCCTGGACCTAACACTAACTGCCCTGACAGTTTTTACTGTTACAACTGACACTGAATGCAGTGATCAGTAAATAAATGATCAATGCAATCAGTGACACTGTGACTGGGGGGGAGGGGGGCGGGGGGATCGGGGGCGATCGGGGGGGGGATCGGGGGGGTTTGTGTACCTATGTGTACCTATGTGTTAGAGTAGTGTTTTGGTGCACTTACTTTTAGTCTTCTCCTCGTAGTCCGGTCAAAAAGACCGCCCCGGGGAGAATGACATCACTTCCTCCTTCCTGTGTATACAATACACAGTGGTAGGAAGCTTCTCATTGGCCAGGAGCGATCCAGAGGGAGTGACCAGAAACCAACGGCCATCCCCTCATCATGGATCGCTCCTGAAGCGAACCGGACCGCTGTATCCAGCGGGAGGGGGTCCGATCGGACCCCCCACCCGCTGGAAGGCAGGCACGTACATGTACGTGCTTGTGCCTGCCTGTGCCATTGCGATGACGTACAATGACAATACGGCGGTCCTTAAGTGGTTAAATGAGCAGTGATTTTTTTTGATTTTTAACCACTTGACCACTGGGCACTTAAACCCCCTTCCTAACTAGACTAATTTTCAGCTTTCAGTGATCTCCCATTTTGAATGACAATTACTCAGTCATGCAATGCTGTACCCATATGAGATTTTTGTCATTTTTTTCAACACAAATAGAGCTTTCTTTTGGTGGTATTTTATCACTGCTGGGTTTTTTATTTTTTGCGCTATAAATCAAAAAAGACTGAAAATTTGGTAAAAAAAATTATTTGTTTCTGTTAAAATTTATTGCAGAGTATTGGCGAGTACTGGCGAGTATTGGCGAGTATTGCAGAGTATGGCAGAGTATTGGCAGAGTATTGCGGAATACTGTAGAGTATGGACAGAGTACTGCAGCGTATTGGCAGCGTATGGGCAGAGTATTGCAGATTATTGGCAGAGTATTGCAGAGTATGGGAAGAGTACTGCAGAGTATTGGCAGAGTATGGGCACTGAGCAGCACTGTGGGCACTACAGATCCAACCCAGCTGCTACAAATGATCTCTCCCCTCTCCCCCTTTCCCTCGCACTGTACAGATTGGTTTGTTTACAAGTGACGGAGCGATCACCTGGTAAACTGGCGCTACCAGTCACGGATATTTCTGGGAGCGCACCCCAGGGGGCGTGCAAGAGAAAAATTCTGGGAGGACGTCCATGGACGCCCTCTCAGAATAATCCGACCACACTGTAGCAGTCTTTTGGCTATGGTCTGGTTGGCAAGTGGTTAAAGTGAAAGCATAAAAATGAAAAATGCCTTTCAATATAGTAATGGGGGTCCCATGAATCTACCAGTAAAGAGACAGATCTGTACCATGTCTAGAATCTGCTTCAGCAATAATTGAATTTATAAAGCCAAAAAAAATTATATTTTCCCTGCAAGCTGCCTTTTTTTTGCTCAGCAACAGCTGAGGAGCCACTGTGTATGATGAGACTACAATGTAGTGCACATGGAACAAGATTAGAGATTTTTTGGATATATTCTGGTGTCACTTTGGCTTTGGATAGCAGTAACGGGTGTCTGCTACATTGTCCATTTCTTTTTGGAAAAACCAATAAAGTATTTTCACAAAAAAAACTCTGAAACAACATTCAACAAACTAACACTTTTACAAAAATGGGAAAAAGAACTGGGGAAAGTATACTCTGGTAACCAATGGCCTGAAGCAATCAAGTGCAACTACCAATATTCTCGCTGCTCTAACTCTGGGAATTAGCACAAAAAATCCTTTTGAGATGACACTATACTCCATATATTTTAGAAAAATGTGGGCACTCTAATCCATATGGTGTGGTCTTGCCTACATCTCAGCTTTTGGGCAGAAATCTTTATCTGCTTCAGCCCTGGAAGATTTTACCCCCTTCCTGACCAGAGTACTTTTTGTGATTCAGCACTGCGTCGTTTTAACTGACAATTGTGCGGTCGTGCAAAGTTGCATCGTTTATGGCATTTTTGTTATTATTTTTTTATTTATTGGTAATGGCGGCGATCTGCAATTTATATCATGACTGTGACATTATGGCAGACACATCAGACACTTTTGATACTATTTTGGGACCATTGTCATTTATACAGCAATCAGTGCTATAAAAATGCACTGATTACTGTGTAAATGACACTGACAGGGAAGGGGGTAAACACTAGGGGGCGATTAAGGGTTTAAGTGTGTCCTAGGGAGCGATTCTAACTGTGAGGGGGATGGGCTTCCACTCATATGACAGTGATCACTGCTCCCGATGACAGGGAGCAGGGATCCCTGTCATGTCACTAGGCAGAACGGGGAAATGCCTTGTTTACATAGGCATTTCCCCATTCTGCAGCTCAGTGACACGATCAGTGGGACACCAACGGATATCAAGTCTGCAGGTCCCACATGCACAGTCACACTGTACACAGCAGGCTCACGTGCGTGCCCTCTAGCCTATTAAAGGGGACATACAGGTACGCCCATTTGCCTACCGCTGCCATTGTGCCGACATATATCGGCGTACAGTGGTCGGCAAGTGGTTAAGCTAATCTACTAGGTTACTGGCATCTTTACGAAATCAAACATTGAACAAGCCATTTTAGGTATTAACATGATACTTTTCCATGCATCAGTTAGATCAATAGCCATGCAGATAATTATGGCTGCCCGCTCAGCATTAATGCTCAAATGGAAGTCGAATGACGTGCCTAATGTCAGGGAGATTATCAGACAGGTCAGACAGGTCAACGTAATAGCTGAATACGTAAAAATACTCGCTTATAAAGATTGAAACTTAGGTAAATATGAGCTCAATTGGTCTCTTTGGAAAATGTGAACAGTTGTAAGGGATGTTCAGTAAGTTTACTTTATGGTAATGTATAAGATACAAATTAGTTTATCACAGCAATTAATAGTTCTTTTTTACGCACACACAATATAGAAAATGTTCTTACTCATTGACAATATAAAAACTATACATTTTTTCTTTACTTTTGTATGTTTAAAACCAAATAAAAATAATTTGAATTAAAAATGATAATAATAATAATAATTTGAATAATGTTTTCTTTATTTCACAACACTTTAAAATGATGACATACACATAAAAGATTGCAATCAAATACACCAAGAGTTATATATGTCATGTGTATATTTCATCAATGAAGATGTCTTCAATATTGGTCTGTAAAAACATCTAAACATATTTCAACTCATAAGAAGTCTTCATCAGGAGTAATAGTGGGGGATGGGGCATAAAGTGGGATCATGAAGAGACTAAGTAATTTTAGTAAACTTTAATAAATAAAAATAAATAAATAAATACTTACCTAAGATTGGTTAGAAATTTTTTTCAGTTATCAAAAACGGTCCTCTAACACGAGCAGGTACCTATAAAAGCAAGAGGATGTGTCACAACAACTGCCAGAAGAAAGAAGACAACAAAAGCAGCTTGTCCTACCCTTCCCCTCCCTGTCATGGCCCTATTTATGAGGTTTTTGTTCTTTAGTTGTTCAGGTTTTGTTTTGCTGTCCCATTGATATATGGTGGTAATATATGTTGTTTTTGAGTATTAGCGTAAGCTTATAAAGTTGAGCTATTGGGTTGTGCTAAATATATTTTATGTTATATTATATGAGTATTCGTTTATAGTTTTAATCTTAGTATTTAATTTAATATTAAACCTATAATAAAGGGCACAACCTATTCAACCAACAGGTATTGAGTCTGATTATTATTTTTATTAATAGTTCTTTATATGATCCCATTAATAATACATTATTGAAAACAAAGATGCATAAATAAAAGAGAGGATGCTAAGCCAAAAGAAACCCTAAAGAATAGACTGTATGACAGATCCACTGCTGGCAGAACTATATGACAGATCCACTGATGGTGACACAAAAGGGATGTCCTGACAGATCCACGGATGGGCTCTGTGACAGATCCACTTATGCCAGCACTAATGGATGGTATGACAGATCAACTGATGGCGGCACTAAGGAGATGTCCTGACAGATCATTGATGGACTATGTGACAGATCTAGATGGACTGTGACAGATCCAATGATCTGACAGGTTCTTTGTATTTTTTTTTTGGGGGGGGGGGGGGGGGGGGCTGTGTGGTGCACAGTAATGTGTACAGAAATCTCACAGAAGCGGGTCACTCACAACTCTCCATTTACATGATCGGTGTGTGAGGAGAAAAAGCCAGTAACAGCAAGTAACCACTGTGTGTTTAAAGTTATAACCAGCTGGGATTAGACACAGCTGATCACAAGGTAAACAGCCAATTTCATTCGCTGTTTATCTTGATAGAGGATAGGCTGTGTCCTGGGCCATGCATTAGCAACGCATCCTGAAGGACGTCATATAATGTTCACTCAGGAAGGGAGGGACACCGCCCAGCCATCAATCTTCTATGGACCAAGAGCAAACTGATTAAGGAGCAGGGATTTTTAATGATGCTTAACGTGAAACAATAATTATGAAAAATTATTTTAAATGTCATGCCTGGGGTGGTCCCCTTGGTCTGCCTGTAAAGTGACACATTTGTACCATGCATTGAAAGCATTGCAGCAAAACTGACATATAGAAAGAAAAAAATTACATTTACATTTATTTTCCCTGCAAGCTTTCTTTATTTTGTAAATAATGACTTGGGGAGACAGTCTGTATGATGAGGCCACATTGTAGTGCATGTGCTTCCCTGATGACAGCTGAATTAAAAAAAAAAAAAAAAACATTGCCAGTCCTCCCTTTGGGTCTAGTATGGATGTTGAGGGGTAGCCCCATTCCAAAATGTTTAAAAAATGGTGTGATGTCCCCCCAAAATCCATACCAGACCCTTTTCAGAGCATGCAGCCTGGCAGGCCAGGACGGGGGGGGGGGGGAGCAAGTGAACCCCTGAACCATATCAGGCCACATGCCCTCAAAATGGGGTCAGGTGCATTACTTCAGAATTTGGGTGTTCGAACTGTTTGCCCATCTCTACCTTAACCTCCCTGGCGGTATGATTATTTCAGATTTTAGGTGCTGAAAGCGGTACAATTATTTTGCATGAAAATTTTGCATTTTATATTGTAGGCCTGCAATTCTTAGGAATCACTCACTTAAATCTGTCCAACACAGAGTCTAGCAGACATCCCGGGTATGATAAAGTTTGAAAAATGAAATCATAAATTATAATATTATAAATAACTATAAATAATTATACCAAATAATAATATAACAATAATAAAAATTATTCGGGGGCGTGGCTTGAGACGGCTCGGAGATGGCCGCATAAACGAAGAGCTCCAGCTACCGAGGTCACAATAGCCGTTCCAGGAGGCTCCCCGTAGCGGTATGAACAGCCACTCGGGCCGCGGAGAACCAGCGACACGGTCCCGCTCCCCGAGGGCACCGAAAACCCAGCTCAGCGGCACTATCCCGGAGCTGTTCCGCTCCCAGCAGACGAGAGACGGCATGGCCGCCTCAGGCAGGAGATCGCGCTCCCCGAGCAGAAGCCCGCGCTCTCCACAGGACGAATCTGCAGCTCCAGGAGGGGGTGAGTCTCGCTCATTAAACTTCCATGACATGCAGATGATCGCCGCTGACATAAAGAATACTCTGTCAGCGGCGATAGCGGACTTAAGGAGAGACATCCACACTATCAATCTCAGGGTGGAGGAGGTGGAGCTCACGACCGCCCGCCATGACACTTCTTTATGCCAGGTGCAGCAAGTGACGGAATCCCACACTACACACCTCAGGGATCTGCAAAGACATATTGAGGATTTGGACAACCGTGGCAGACGCCACAACCTTAGAGTGCGGGGACTACCTGAAAGCATTGATCCCAGCAGTCTCCAGCAAACAACGGTGTCCCTTTTTAATGATATCCTGGAAAGGCCTCAGGACACGCCAATAGATATTGACAGGCTTCACAGGGCCCTCAGACCCCGAGGCAGGGAAACAGACCCCCCCCCGAGACGTAGTTTGCTGCCTGGTGAGCTTCCCCCTGAAGGAGGAAATTCTGAGAAAAGCCCGCACTAGGGGACGCATTATGTCACACGGGGTAGAAGTTAAAATTTACCAGGATCTTTCAAATATTACCTTGCAAAGAAGGAAGGAGCTACGTCCATTGCTAGACCTCCTGCGAGCGAGATCCATTGCCTACAGATGGAAATTCCCATTCTGTCTTTCCGCAACACATCAAGGTCGCAATGCAACATTGAGAGTTCCAGAGGATCTAGATCATTTTTGCAATATTTTAGAGATCCCCAAAGTGGAGCTTCCTGATTGGTACAGCGATTTCTGCTTTCCACAAGCAAGAAACGCCACTGCTATGGAAGGGGTGCATGAAGCTGGCCAGAGAGACCCCAACTGTCGCCGCTCGCTAGCCCCACGCTACCACCCACCGACTGCACAAGATTCGCCGAGGAATGGCAGCCCAACGGCTTCTCCGGCTCATCGCCGAGCAAGAATCTCTGCATAAGGTTGACCGCAACCAACACTGATCCGACACCTGTGGACCAGGCTAGACCTATGGAAGAATCTTTGCATATTCCTAGGTTCACTAACAAAACTGCGATTTGGTTAAGCCCCATCATCCGGTACTAGATACGATTACAAAACCCCAATTACCGCATTGCCAGATTCCGATAGAGCGACTGTAACCCAACAGACTGATTTTCCCCAACTCAACCTTGAACTTCCTTATTACCCTTGAGAGGGCTTTGAACAGTGTGTAGTACCCTAACAATGCAAATAGTTTACCTGGCGGGGACGATCCCTGGAAGATTGCCCTGACGGGGTCAGATATTATTCCTTTGTGGTAATACACACGCTTCCAACCCTGGCTCCTTCTCTTTCCTACTCACCGAATATTAACATGCCCATAGTATCGAGCCAATTGGTTCCTTCATCCACAAAGCGAATTGAAGTGACAGCTCCAGGCACAGTGACCCCCTACCCCTCCCCTACCCCCCCTCCGAATTTTTTTTATTTTTATTTTTATTTTTTATTTTTTCTTCTTTTTTTTCTTCTCTTTCTCTCTTTTTCTTCTTCTCTTTTCTGCTTCTCCCACTCCCTTGCTCTCCCAACCTGGAATTGACTCATACCGGTAATCGATTTTAGGGACCCTGGTCCACAGAATGATCCATGTTTCATTTATATCTCTCTTATGCAGTGTCTTTTTATACAAATGCTTGTTTCTTTGTTTCCGTTCTAGTTTATGTTTAAATTTACATTAAGGTAAAGCTGATATTGGTCAATCAATGGTTTAACCTGTTTCGCATATATAACGTTGTATGATTTACCTGCGAGCCAGGAGAATAGTGGTCTGCAGCTCAATCAGATACCTCCGACAATCCTTGAGCTTCATTAGGGTGAAATTAAGCTACAGTACTTACAGAGACCGTATTGAATTCTCTAGCCACTCACATCAGTGGGTTGCCCTTTTGGCTTCTTGAGATCTGAGAGACCTGCAGACCTTACCAAAGGAGCACCTCCCATTCCAACAGACCTATTTGAAATAGATGGGAAGGTGTGGACTTAGTTTGAGACATTTATGTCCAATCTCAGTTGTTTATGGCAGCATCAATACCTGATATCGTTTGTCTAGCTGTTTTTATAATAAAGTTATACGCATATCAAGATCCCTAGTCTACACCGAATATTTTGCTGGGAATCCAAATAGATCCTATTCTTTTTTTTTTTTTATTACATGTCCGATAGCAATCTCCCAGACATACTAACTCCAATTACCTAACACCAGCGACACTCTTATACCTGGAACCTACTCTTCCCCAGATTCCGATCTAGTACTGTTTAAATATCCTCCTGCCAACCAATATCCGAAATACCCCTGTACCTCTCGATTATGCAAACACCTGGAGGAGACCCGGGTTTCACCTTCCCGGCTCTATTACACCACGTCTTGCACTGAATTAACCAACCAGTCCAAATACGTACATACACATACATTTCCTCGGGAAACAGCCGCAACCCGTCACTTCTGAATTTTCCAATTTCGAGCCTCCATATTAGCACCATAGACCTCCTTGGTAGCTGATTTCTCGACTAAATTCGAATCCCTTCTCTACCACTCCCCAACTCAGCAAACTCTGGTAGTCCCTGCTGACCTGTTCCGGACTCACCTGTTTGGTCTTCTGGGTAAGTTGATAGCTCCATACACTTACCCCCGGATACTTTACCCCCCCCCCCCCCCCCACACCACCCCAACTCCCGTTCCCTAGTCAAGCTAAATTTCTCCTTTTGATCTACCTGCTAGGCGCTCCCCCGGACCCTCTCCCCCTTTATCCCACCCTGACCCAGCTCCCCCCAGACTGGTTGCTATCTCTCTCTCCCCCGCAGCATAGCACATCATCGACCCTTGAAACTTTAAGTAAATAGAGTGTTTCATACTTAATAGTCCTCCATGTATCACATCCCACATATTGTTCTAGACATGACTTCCCCCCAGCCCACAGACAAGCCTTTTTCATTCAAGATTGTTTCCCTCAATGCAAAGGGACTCAACAAGCCTGAAAAAAGATCACAGGTCCTAACCACAATGCACAACATGAAAGCGGATATCGTGTTTCTGCAGGAAACGCATTTCAAAACTGGACATGCCCCCAAACTCGAAAATCACAGGTACCCATTATCCTTCCACGCAACAACCCCAAACTCCAAAACGAAAGGAGTCTCGATTCTGATAGCAAAGAACCTCCCTCTCCAAATTAGTGACACCCTCCTGGATGACCAGGGGAGATACATTTTCATTAAAGGTACGATAAGAGACAAACACATAACGCTAGCTAACATATATAGCCCGAACACTTCACAGGTTCCTTTCTTTAGGTCAATTACTCGTTTATTAACCTCCTTTCAATCAGGAATATTAGTCCTAGGGGGAGACTTTAACGTTCCCTTGAACCCCCTACTCGATTCCTCCACGGGTACAGCCCAACTCCCATTTCGTGCATTAAAACAAATCAGAGTGGCCCTACAAGAACTCGCCCTACATGACACCTGGAGATACATGCATCCCCAGACGAAAGACTACACGTTCTTCTCAAACCCCCATAATAAATACACCAGACTAGACTATTTTTTCCTCAGTCAACAAGACCTACCGCTTATCTCGTCCTCGACAATAGAACCTATGACTATCTCTGACCACAATCCGATTACCGTACGGCTATCCCTTCCGCTTACTAACCAAAGTACCAAAATTTGGAGACTTGATCCCAACCTACTCACTGACCAAGTCAACGTTCACAAATTGGAAACGACTATAGCCAATTACTTCATAGATAATGACACCCCAGACACGACTGCTTTGACCCAATGGGACGCACATAAGTGTGTGATACGAGGCCATCTCATTTCCCTCGCATCGTCCATAAAACGTGAGAAACAAAGACAACTAAACGACACTCTTATCAAAATACAAGTATTAGAAAGAAAACATAAACGAGATCTAGCCCAACGCACCCTTGAAGAACTCTCTGAAATGCGGAAGACTCTCCTAGACATCTTAGGCCATAAGATTAAAAGACAACATGTCCTCTCACAAAGGCTTTTTTACGAGCACAGCAACAAAAGTGGTCATTTACTAGCACAGGCTCTCCGATCTAAAAAATCCAGAATAACGGTCCATCAGTTAATATCCTCTAAGGGACATACGGTAAAAAGTAACCCAGATATAGCACAAGAATTTGAAAACTTTTATTCTCGCCTCTATGATTTACACGCCACAGAACCCCAACAAATAGGGTCGTCGGCTAGAACCTCCCTTATTGATAATTTTCTTCAATCCCACTGCCCCAAAGCAATATCCCCGGACACATCAGCCCAATTGGATCTTCCTCTTCGGAAGGACGAATGGGATATGGCCCTCAAAACTCTGAAACCCGGGAAAAGCCCAGGCCCGGATGGGCTGTCAGCAGTATATTATAAAACGTTCGCGGAAATTCTATATACCCCTTTTCTTAAAGCATTCAACTCAATCTCTTCAGATTGCTCACTCCCCCCGCCCATGTTAGAAGCCCACATCACAGTAATCCCAAAAGAAAACAAAGACCCCTCCAATACAGCAAATTACAGACCGATATCCCTTTTAAATTCGGATGTTAAGATTTACGCCAAAATTATAGCAAATCGTTTACTCCCCCTTCTCCCTAATATCATTGAGCATGACCAGGTGGGCTTTGTCCCTGGAAGAGAAGCCAGGGACAATACCCTGAAGGCAATTAACCTACACCACTTCCTGACCTCGACTACCACTGCAGGTTTCTTTCTATCACCGGAGAAGGCGTTTGACAGGATAGCCTGGGATTATATGTCAGCAGTTCTGAGATGTATGGGACTAGGAAACCGTTTCTTAAGCTACATAATGGCCCTATATTCTGGTCCCACTGCGAAGGTAAGGGTTAACGGCTTCCTGTCAGACGCCTTCCCCATCCGTAATGGCACGAGGCAGGGGTGCCCCCTCTCCCCAGTGCTCTTTATACTCACCCTGGAACCCTTTTTACGTTGCCTAAAAAACAACCCAGATATTAGAGGGGTTCGGACAACCGATAAGGAATATAAACTAGCGGCTTTCGCCGACGATATTCTATTATTCCTCACAGACCCACATATTTCTCTCCCCAACATTTTAAAGGAATTCCACCAATTTAAGTTGATCTCCAATCTTAAGATAAATTTCCCGAAGTCCTACGCCCTAAATGTCTCCCTCCCCGACAGTCTAGTAGTCCAATGCCAGAACAACTTTCCATTCAGATGGAAGGAGGATCACATAACCTATCTAGGAATTCAGCTCCCCCGACATCTGAAAGACTTGTATAGTAAAAATTACCTCCCTATCTTACAAAGCCTTACAGACGACTTCAAGAGATGGAACAAACCCATTTTTTCTTGGTTTGGCAGGACAGCCATTTTAAAAATGAACGCCTTGCCTCGCCTGCTGTACATAATGCAAGCCGCACCAATCCACATACCGATTGCCTTCTTTAGGAACTATAAAAGCCTATGTACCCGCTTCCTTTGTGGAGATCGTAAATCCAGAGCTAGCTTCCAGCTTCTTTCGTTACCTAAAACTAAGGGAGGGATCGGATTACCCGACTTAAGAAATTACTTCTACGCTTGCCAACTTACCAGAGTAGCAGACTGGAACATCCACTGCAGCACGAAAGAATGGGTTCACCTTGAGGCTTCATTCTCCACACTTCCACTACATTCACTGCCTTGGATAACTCACAAACATGTACCAAGGGACGTTCTGTCCCACCCCCTTATTGGCCCTACCCTCAAAGCTTTCCGAAGTGCATGCAAGACGTCACTCCTTTCATCCACTCCAGGTCCCCTCACGCCAGTTTGCCGAAATCCCGACTTCCCACACGGACTACGCAGTAACTTCTTAAACAATTCCTGGCCACATAAAGATGCGTTAATATATCACTTTTACTCGCAAGGCAAACTCTTACCACGTGACAAGCTACCTTCTAACGATGGACGCCCCCCCATTTCCCAGTGGGACTACTTACTGATGGCCCATTACTTGAACAAGCTCGACAGGGAATACAAAACCTCTAGACACCTATCACCATTTGAATCTATATGTTCTACGGGCACCCCTCAACGCCACCTTCTATCCTCTACACATTCCTTTCTCTTCTCCAATACCCCACCAAACACAGGCAAAGCGTGCCTGGCCTGGGAGAGAGACCTTGACCTCTCACTTTCTCCAGAAGATTGGGTCCGAATCTTTCAGGCCATACACAAAGGTTCTGTGAATGTCACAACTCAAGAAAACGGATATAAAATTCTAACACGTTGGTACCGTACCCCTACATTGATCCACAAATATAAACCAGACCTCCCAGATACATGCTGGAGATGCCTAAAAGAGAGAGGCTCGATTCTCCATATTTTTTGGAGCTGTCCAAAAATCCGGCCATTTTGGGCCGAGATCCACCGAATTATTGAGAGAGTTACCACTCTCACCTTGGAATTCTCACCAGCTCAATTCCTTCTCCATCATTCACCTCACGTAAACAGACTCTATTTCAAGTCTCTGGCCATGCATATGGTCAACGCGGCCAAGCAGTGCATCCCAATCCACTGGGGATCCACTCACACCCCCTCATCCAAAGAATGGCTCCTTAGAATAGCTAACATATCGGAAATGGAACGACTTATCTCCCAGACAAATGACACACCCACAAAATTTGCATCAAAATGGGCCTGCTGGACCCACTACATCACAACGACAGAATACCGTAACTTAACAGCCCCTAAGGCGCGACAGCCCAACCCTCTAGAAGAAGCCCCACCCTAAGAGGACAGCCCCTTCCATCTAACCTCTCTGAATTGTAACAGGCAACCCAGAATTGATACCTCCTGATCTCCGAACCCTCCAACCCGTGTCTGCCCCAGGCACTTTTTGAGCCTGGGGGGGAGGGAGAGATGGCACCCATTCAATCCCCCCTGCCCCTATTCGCCCCCATTCCCACAACTCCATTACAGAAGTACGACATCCAATCCAGAACCACCCTAGATAGAATGAAATGCTCCCACAGGTGTTCAATTTAAATTTAAAGAACCTTATTCTAGTCCGCCCCTCGATACTTTGCAGACATATGAGCATAAAGGCAAATGAATATGATACATTAGGCCCAATACAGGAGCTAATCTATTCAGACCGTGAAGGATGATAATTCACATACAAACGACTCTACAGTATACCCTATTTCTTCTGTCATGTTAATATTTCATTACACCTCTGGTTGCGTTCTTCCGCCACAATGATGTTTTATTACACTAAAACGTCCTGTCTTGGATATATGTTATGACTGTATCCTCTGTAAAGCTGCTTACTTCTGTGATGTTACTCATTAAGCTGTTATTTCCCTTTCTTTATTTTCTTCAATAAAATATTCATGGAAAAAAAAAAAAAAAAAAATATTCAATAATGTAATCAAATCAAAAACACTGAAATTTGCTCAGTTGCAGAATTGTCACTGTCATTACTTTTCAGTATTTGATGACGGATCTCCCCACAAATTGCTATATCTCAATTCTGCAAGTGATTCTAATTTATTATCTCGGTTTTCTAGCTGGTCTAAAACTATTTTTGATGTAAAGGGACAGTTTTGGTTGCTATGGACAATCTCCAGTTTCCAGGCATAACGAACAGTTTTTATATTATAAAACTGCATGCAGGACACTGGGCAGACCACTAGGGACAAAGGGGATGTGAAATAATTACATACAGCAATGTAATCTGTAAGATTACATTATACTGTATGTAATGTGTGTGTTTCACTTTTTGAATTTGGCGCTGTTCTCCGCCCCCATGCATCGCAACGCTCGCAGGAAACGGAGATCGGCTCTGCGATAGATCAAGCGGAGCACGGCTCACTCGCACAGCGGGGGGACATCGCTGGATCCAGGGGATAAGGTAAGTAAACTCTCCCTGCATTCAGGGATGCGGTCCCGAGACTGGCTCGGGGTTACAGCTTTTGGTATAAAATCTCCACCTAGAGCCAGACTCGGGAATACCGCCAAGGGGGTTAAACAATTGTTCCTAAACTGGTTAAACATCAATATTAAAATCTTTCTGTTTGTGACCATATTTAGGTAATACCTATTTAATTTGTTTCTATGTAGTACCTAACTGGAAAATATTGCATAACACATCATTAGCACACAAGATTTTCTCTGAGCTGACTTCTGCATTTGCTAAATTGAATTACCTTATTTATCAGTTAGTGTAATGCAAGTTATTACACCCATTTCATGGTGCTCTGGACTGTACAGTCAAAAGGAGGTCCATAAGTAGCCTTGTTGGTGTTTGTGGAAATGTAATATTCCCAAAAATGTCATAATTATGTTGATTGATGATTAATATATATTTAATAAAGGTTGGTAATAGATGTTAGATTGTTGTAGTGTTTTAGAACAGACTAAAGCAACGTAGAATTCTCTTTTAAGCTATTTTTCACAATCCTTCTACTATATCCATATCTTCATATGAAAATCAAAGGATTCTTGTCTTTTATATCAAACTCAGACTTTTTAGCAGAAAACTGCATTGATTTAGGAAATGCCTTTAAACTTTGATCACTGGAGATCAGGGGCGGACTGACCATTGGGCCACTCGGACACTGCCCGAGGGCCCTGAGCCACTGGGGGCCCCATCAGGGTTGTCAGCCTCAGTAAAATCATGGACATATGTAAAAAAAACACAGATTTTTACATACTGTCTCCGAAATGTCCCTTACCGACATCTTTTTGGTCTAAAAATCCCAAGATTATAGCTGCCCCACCTCTCCAGTACCTTCTCAGCCAATAGAAACATGTCTGTGTATACTGTGTGATTGTATACTGTGTGTGTGTGTTTGTGTATACTGTGTGGCCCCATAATCTCGGATTGCCTGGGGGCCCCATAATCTCCTATTGCCCGGGGGCCCCATGAGTTGTCTGTCCACCCCTGCTGGAGATAGTTTGAGATGAGTGAATCTACTTGGGCTTGGTTAATGAACAGTTTAGTAAATCTTTTTCATAGTTCTCCTTTGTTCTGCCAGTGCTAGGAACAGCAAAAATCAGCCCCACACAGAGGATGTGATGAGACCTCTACATTAGAATATGACGGGTACCTTTTTTACTCATTTCAAATACTTTATACACTTTAAACTATACCATTTGAGTGGCATTTTTCAAACGAAAGCAAATAGTTTTTTTCACATCACATTTTGTATTTATCTTTTGCTTAAAGAAAGCGTATGTATTGCTTTGCTGCAGTAATAAATGACCTCAACCTTCAAAACTCTTTCATGTAATAGCACAATGCAATCAGTATGTATGAAATAATGAACTTGATGGACCTGTGTCATTTTACAATCTGCAAACTGTCATTATGATTTAGATCGAAAAGTCAAGACATCAGAGAAGGCAAACATCTTTCTGTCTAAGCAAAAATGTTTACTAAGTAAAGTATATATTTTTAAGGTAGCATTTTATTTTGTTTGGAACAGCTTGTTCTGTAATATATGACTGAATATGAATAAAGATTTATATATGTGTGTACAAATATTCATATACAGAAATGCCCTTAAAGAGGAAGTAAACCCTGATGAGTTTACTTCCTCTTTGATTCCCTGCAAAGGTAAAGCATAATGGACTACTTACTATGCATCACATAGTAGTCCATTATGTGTCACTTACCTGACGAAGGAGCCAGCGAAGTCACCGCTGTCCCCTGTAGTCCGGTGCATCCATCTTCTCGGTGGGTCTCCTGCTCCGCTGCTGTCCTTTGGCGAAGCCGCGATGACGTCACTCCCGCACATGCGCACGGGTGCCACCACTCGCGGCATATCGCCATTGACCACGGCACGCTCAGTGCGCCTGCGTGCCGCTGTCTATGCCGCATGCGCCGTAGACAGCGGTGCCTGTCTTTCGGCAAATATCTCCTAGACCGTGTAGGTTTAGGAGATATTTCTTGGACCTACAGGTAAGCCTTAATCTAGGCTTACCTGTAGGTCAAAGTTGGTTGTAAGGGTTTACAACCACTTTAACTTATTTGTAGAGCAAGCATCATATTTTTTGGATGCAATCAGAGAAGACTGTTAGAAATACTAGCAGTTGTAAATACACTAACAAACTCAAACTGAACTCCAATTAACATTTTATAAGCAGTTACAGTAAACATTTTTTTTTTCCTTTTGCGATAACGATTTTACATAAATAAGTCCTGGTTCACACATATGCATTTTTTTTGCACGTTTTCAGTTTTGTAGAAACACACTACAGTGCATTTAAAATGGTTTCCTATGGATGTAGTTCACATCTGTGCATTTTTTGGAAAGGGCCAGAGACTTCAATGGATGAAAAGCATATATTGAAAAACGCAAATTGAAACCTGCAATATGCAAACTGTAATCTGCATAGCTGTCACTTCTCTTGGCTGCATGAAGTAAGTAAAATACCTAGTACTTTTAGGCCACTTTCACACTGATGCTCTTTACAGGCATTTTAGCATTAAAAATAGCGCTTGGAAAGTGCTTGTTAACCTTCTTGGTGGTTTTCCCAAGTGTGCCTCTGGGGTTAAATTTTAGTACCATTAGCGGTAACCCCGAGCCACTCTTGGGATTGCATTGCAGGATTCTGGGGCAGGTTACTTACCTTGTCCCAAGGATCCTGCGATATCCCCCCGCTGTGTCTGCGGACTCTGTGCCCTGCCCAATGTCTCTGTGTGATGGGATCCGTTCCCTGCAAGCGTCGCAACACACGGGGGTGGAGCTCGGCGGCAAATAAAAAAATAGAAAATTCATAACACATAAAGTACACTGTAATCTTACAGATTACATTACTGTATGAAATTATTTCACAACCCTTTTGTCCAGTTCCCTGCATGCAGTTTTATATTATATATACTGTTCTTTCTGCCTGGAAACTTGAGATTTCCATAGTAACTAAAAAGTGTCCCTTTACATCAAAAGTGGTTTTAGACCAGCTAGAAAACAATAATGAATTAGAACACTTGCAGAATTGAGCGCTAATGAATCATGGGGAAATTAATTGTATTATTATTATTATTATTATATTACTATTTTTTATAATTATTTATAGTTATTTATTATATTAGAATTTATGATTTTGTGTTTCAAACTTTATCATACCCAGGATATCTACTAGACTCTTGTTTGGACAGAATTAAGTGTGTTTTTGCTAAGAATTACAGTCCTACAATATTAAAACACCAAATTCCTAGGCAAAACAATTGTACCGCTTTGAGACACAAAAATATGACATAATCATACCGCCAGGGTGGTTAATGGCCTCTCCTGTCACTCCAGTGTGAAAGCTTGACTGCTTTCACACTGGAGTGGTGTGCTCGCAGGACGGGAAAAAAAGTCCTGCAAGCAGCATCTTTAAGCACTTTAGGAGCCGTGAATGCACCTCTCCCAAAACGCCCCTGCCATTAAAATCTATGGCCAGCACTGCCGAAGAAAGAGCCCGCAAAGCGATTCGGCAGCAGCGCATTGAACCCTTTTTCGACCACTAGTAGGGGTTAAAAGTGCTTCCAGAATAATGGTAAAGCATCACTAAAACTAGCAGCACTTTACTGCTAACGCGGCCGCAGCTTTAGTTTTAAAGTGGCCAAAATATATTGGGAAGATTGTGGACTCTTTCTACTTCCCACCACAATGCAGCACGAGGTTATGAGCAATACTTAGATCACTCTTATGCCACTTACACACGATCGGAATTCTCGTCTGAAAAAGCTCTGATGGTTTTCCCAACGGAATTCGGCTCAAGCTGTCTTGCCTACACATGGTCACACCAAATTCTGATAGTTTATAATGTGGTGACGTACAACACGTACGACGGGTCTAGAAAAAGGAAGTTCAATAGCCAGTAGCCAATAGCTTCTGTCTTGTAGTTGAATCTGAGCATGCATGATTTTTGCCGTGTCGGAATTGCATACACACGATTGGAATTTCTGATAGAAAGTTTTTCCGTCGGGAAAATTGAGAACATGCTATCAATTTTTGGCTGGCGGAAATTCGGACAGCTAAATTCCGATAGAGCATACACGCGGTCGCATTTTCCGATGAAAAGCTCTCATCTGTCTTTTTCTGGCCGGAATTCTGATCGTGTGTACGCGGCATAAGGAGGGAGTCTTTAGTTCTGTGTATTCTTCAACCTGATCATACATGGTGTTACGTGGTCCTTTCACTCCTGTGTATAAGAAAGTGAATAGAAATAAGGTATAACCAGTGCTGAAGAAAAGGCATTTAAGTGAAATGTTGCTTTGCAAATCTAGTCATTAAATCAACTCTTCTGGAATTAAAAAATGATTGTTAAAACACAAAGGTTGTTTCTGAGTGGTGTTAGCTCAATAGCTACATCATTGACTGAGAGAACAATCTGTTTATGTTTATACCTCACTGGTATACAAATGTGTAGATTCTTTATATAATATTTAAAAAGTAGATACTCTTGGATTCCAATATAGCCCACTCTAATGAAGGTTTAATGTTATCCATTACAAAGTGATGCTGTGTTTAAGGTCATTGTGTGGCACAATGTTCCAGGTGGGGCAGTAGCCCATTGCCACCAACAGTTTGGAATTTATGACCAATAATAAATGCTAATAGATGCCAATATTCTCAAAATTTGAACAGGGTTATTTACTAAAACTGGAGAGTGCAAAATCTGATGCAGCTCTGCATAGAAACCAATAAGATTCCAGGTTTTATTGTCAAAGATTAATTGCACAAGCTGAAGTTATGCCCTGTACACACGGTTGGATTTTCCGACAGAAAATGTTCAGACCATGTGTAGACTCCATCGGACATTTTCCTTCACACAAAATGTGACATCTGGATCTCAAATTTTCCGACAACAAAACCCGTTGTCGGAAATTCTAATTGTGTGTACACAATTCTGACGCATAAAGTTCCACGCATGCTCAGAATCAAGCAGAAGAGCTGCACTGGCTATTGAACTTCATTTTTCTTGGCTCGTCGTACATGTTGTACTTCACCGCGTTATTGACGTTTGCAATTTCAGACCAACTTTGTGTAACCGTGTGTATGCAAGACAAGTTTGAGCCAACATCCATCGGAAAAAATAAATGGATTTTGTTGTCGGAATGTGCGATCAATGTCCGATTGCGTGTATGTGGCATTAGAAGCTGATTGGCTACCATGCACAGCTGTACCAGATTCTGCTGTGCACCAGTTTTAGTAAATGTACCTCATTATGTCAAATACATACATGTTCGATCCTGTAGTAACATAAAGACTTTATAATTTGTAAAGGCTGTTGGTCGGCTGCACGCTGGTGCATGTCTCTTGTACCCTACTTGAGACTATTGCCACTGATGTTTACTAATATCTAGACCTTTTTGCACCATCCTTGCAAAAGCAGTTTACATACCTGGTATCATGACCTTTCTTTAATCCAGGATATTTACCAAGTGTGACTGATGGTTGCCTGATATACTGATTCCACCAGTGGTTTCTCTGGAGGAGACTTTGGTTCCAGGGCCCTGAGGCGGCACTCAGATAACTGGCATTCAATTTGCAACAACAATATTATTTCTTTTCACCCTACCACTATAGAAGCTTGACATGAAACATATTGAGAAGGGTCCTACCCTCTACCCACTGACCAAATAGATACGGCTTCAAACTATTAAACCTTATTGCTTGAATTTGGACCAATATATATATATATATATATATATATATATATATATATATATTGATAGAAACGTACGTTTGTTGTGGTTAGGCCCTACTAAGGTGTTATGAATGGCTATCAATGTTTTATCAGGATTTCAATTTCTGGTTTTGTGTATTGATATAATTTTGTGATTAATTAAATTTTATTAAAAGAAAAGAAACACTTTGTTTATATCTATTTTTTTGTAAGATTACACCGCAAAAGTCCCATATTGTATTTTTTGGTTTAATTGTTTTTCATTTTTTTTTGGTATTTTACTTTCATTTTCAGTTACCACCCTTCTAATTTGTTTTATAACAGATGAAAATAACTTAAATAAAATAAATAAATAAATAAATAAACTCATGTTAATGTGTATTTGATTACTCAAGAACGGATTGATCGGATACTTACTCAAGAACATGATGATAGCAAGGTATAGATTTCATGTTTAAATGCATCTGTCATGCCATGTTTTGTTTTTTTCCTTTCCATTCCAGGGAGCAATATTGTTAACAAATGCACCTAGGTCTTTTTTACACTTGCGGCTAGGGGGATGGAAACAGGTGGTTGATCTGCATTTTTACCACCTCTACCCACTCTCCTTAACATAATATGCCAGCTGGAAGTGGTAGTATACATACTGCCGCCATAAGGCTTTGGCTCATGACCATGGCAAAAGTGTTATCACAAGTTATGTACAATGGGCAGTACTGTAATCCAGAGAACAATCATTATATTTGGCCCAATATCCACTTGACCATCAACAGGGGTGTAACTATAGGGGGTGCAGCGGTTGCGACCGCAACTGGGCCCTGTGATGCAGGGGGCCCATGCAGCCCCCTCTACATATGGCCGGCAGCAGCATAGGCAGCTAGGGGTACCCGTGCACCATGCACACGGGTGGCTGGAGGTCAAGGGTGACTAGCAGAGCTCCATGCTCGACTATCGTACTGGCTGCTCTTTAGTTGTGCATTCCCCGAATGACCCGTGTCCTCCCGCTCCATGCATTGCCGCTCAGTCCGATGTCTGTTCTCACCAGCCAGTCCCGCCCCCCCCCGAGTCTGGCCCACACTGCACTGCATACTTCTACCGGGTAAACAAACTTTAAGCACACAGATGCAGTGCAGCCCTATGAGAGCCGGCTCCCCCGAGGACACTGCAGGCTTGTCTGACAGCCCTCCTCCTCCCCGTCATACACAGATGATGAAAGGTCTTTCTGGGAGATATGCTGATCGCCTGTCCAGCGCACTGGATGGAGCCCAGGCCAACATGGATGAGTGTGCGGCCTGCAGCTTGGTCATGGTGAGTGAGAGGACCCCATCCCCCACACACCATTACATACCCCCTCCATCTCCCCCTGGGGACAGGGACCCCTTCTCACGTGGGGACAGGGACCCCCACCTCCCCTGGGGACAGGGACCCCTTCTCACCTGGGGGCAGTAACTTCATCTACCCTGGAGAAAAGGACCTCATCTCTTCTGGGGATGGGGGCCCCATCCTGCCTAGGGACAGTACCCCAATGGGGCACCTAAAAATTAAAAAAAATAATAAAAAAAACTACTGATGCCAGTGGTGGAACTACAGGGCTCACAAAGGTCATACCTGTGACCACGCGCTGGAGTTCCACCGCCGGACTCAGAGGGAAGGGCCCTGGCTGGGGTTCAGGGGGGCCCTTCATGGTTTCTTGCATCGGGGCCCTGAAGGTTCTAGTTACGCCACTGACCATCAAATTGGTCAAGTGAATATTGGGACAATTATAAGAAAAGTACTGACTCACCAGGAATAATCGATGGTGCCCTCAGATCAAAAACTAAAGTTGTAAACTAAAATGTGGGAAGAAACCCACTGAAGTAGTTCTAATACAGGGGCAAACTGCAGCCTCTCCTTCACAAAACTTTATTAATTATAGAAAAAAATCTCAATACAATCACCAAAAACCAATAGTGGCTTGCACAATAAATTATTATTATACATGATTTATAATAAAAAATGACAATGTTGTCACATCTAAAATAAAACTTGGGTCACATACAAAATATGTTACAGTTAAATCAATGGTCCTATTGAGACCTAGGAAACCACTGTAAAATTAACCATACAAGGTGCTGTTGATATTTCCTTGTTACTGACCTACCATGCCTTGCTCTTCATTGTGTCTCTGTGTGGAGACAGCCATCTTGGTAGAGGTTGGACTTTGGTTCCTCATGTAAGAGACTCCAGTAAGTAGAACACAACACACAGTATTGAAATCACCAAATCTCTAAATGTCCTAAAACTAGCAGGCAAAAGCAGCAATGCTTTAGATCTGTCAATTCAGATATACTGCTATGAGGCTGTAGGCACAGGAATGTCTAAGAATACTCGCCTTATGCATTTTAAGAAGATCAACACCAGGAGACAATTTATTTTTAATTACTCTCATAGATATTTTGTGGGAAATCATTGGCACAAAAAGCTTTCAGCCCAAATATACAGGATATATATCATAATGCTTTATTAATCATTTATGGATTTTAACTGTGCACAATTTATGTTTCGCTATACAAAGGTATTTATTATTCAAATATTTATGTATTATCTGCATTACTAATTCCTGCTACACTACAGAAGATTGTAGCACTATTTATCATTTTTTAGCATAAGAAAAATAATAGGATTTTTATATACAGCTTACCTGTAAAATCCTTTTCTTGAGAGTACATCACGGGACACAGAAGCTTCATTACATAGTGGGTTATGTAGGCACCTCTGGTGATTGGACACTGGTTAACCCCGAATTAAGGAGAATTCCTCCCCTATATAACCCCTCCCATATGGGAGGCACCTCAGTTTTGAAGCAAAGCAATAAGAAACCACGTAAAACCCAAGAGGGGCGGGAGCCCTGTGTCCCGTGATGTACTCTCAAGAAAAGGATTTTACTGGTAAGCTATATATAAAAATCCTATTTTCTTGATCATACATCACGGGACACAGGAGCTTCATTACATAGTGGGATGTCCCAAAGCAATGCTCAGTTTGAGGGGAGGGAGACACAGATCAGAATTATAGACCGCCAAGGACCGGAGGATCTAAACTGCAGCCTGCAGTACACTGCGCCCGAAGGAGATATCCTCTTGCCCTCTGACATCCACCTGATAAAATCTGGTGAATGTGTGGACTGATGACCAAGTTGCAGCCTTACAGATCTGAGCCAGGGAGGCCTGGTGATGCACTGCCCAAGAAGCACTTATAGCCCTTGTTGAGTGCACTTTCACTTGAAAAGGAGGGATCTTACCCTTTACACTATAGGCCTGAAAAATAACCTGTCTGATCCACCTTGAGAGAGTGGATTTTGATGTCGCCTGGCCCTTCCTAGGGCCTTCCGGCAAAATAAATAAGCAATCAGTTTTTCTTATCTGAGCAGTTGCCTGAAGATAGATACTGACTGCCCTTACCACATCCAAAGTGTGCAAAGATTCTTCTTCTGTGGACTGTGGGTCCAGAAAAAAGGATGGTAGGATTACATGTTGATTCAAATAGAATCCTGAAACCACCTTAGGCAGAAAGGACCTGTTGGGACGCATTACCACCCGGTCCTTATGAATAATTAGATAAGGTTCCTTGCTGGAGAGAGCTGCTAGTTCTGACACTCTTCTAGCTGAGGATATGGCTATCAAGAAAAACATTTTTTTAGTCAAAAAAAACGAATGAAGCCTGATGCAAAGGTTCAAATGGTTGCCCCTGCAAAGCCGAGAGAACCAAATTCAGATTCCATGGGCATACCGGAGGTTTGACTGGCCGCCTTAACCGCATAGCCCCCTGGATGAAAGCCTGCACAAGGGAATGTGATGCAAGTGGCTTCTGGAAAACACTGACACCTTGATAGTGCTTACAGCCAAATTCATTTCTAGGCCTGACTGGAGAAAAGCCAAATTCCTGCTAATGACATACTTTCTAGGATGCCATCCCCTGGGTTCACACCAGGAAACATATGCCTTCCAGATTTTGTAGTAAATAAGCCTGGATGCCGGCTTTATGGCATTGACCAGAGTAGAAAGGACTGGCCCCCGAAAGCCCACGATCCCTCAGAATGTGGGTCTCAGCAGCCAAACCGTTAAACTCAGACTGTGTAAAGCAGGATGGTAAATTGGACCCTGCGAGAGAAGATCTGGCTGGAGAGGGAGGATCCACGGCCTGCCTACTGCCAACTTCATGATCTCTGCGTACCAAGGTCGCATGGGCCAAGCCGGGGCTACCAAAAGAACCGACTTTGTTTCCCTCTTGACTCTTCCCAGGAACCGTGACAGAAGTGGGTACAGTGGGAAGGCATAAATTAGATTGTACTGATCCCAGGGAACTGTCAGAGCATCTGACCCCTGAGCAAGTGCATCTCTTGTCCTTAACACAAATTTGTCCAGCTTTCTGTTGAATCTGGACGCAAACAGATCTACGTCTGTTGTGCCCCACCTGCGACATATGTTCCGAAATACGTCGGGGTGTAGAGCCCATTCTCCTGGGCACAACTGCTGGCAGCTCAGAAAATCCGCCTGCCAATTTTCCACTCCTGGAATGAAGACTGCAGAAAGGCATGGAACATACCTTTCTGCCCAAGCAAGTATGTGATTCACCTCTCTTCGTGCAACCAGACTCCTGGTGTCGCCCTGGTGATTGATATAGGCCACTGCTGTGGCATTGTCGGACTGAACCCGAACAGGGAGACCCCGTAGTCTGTAAGACCAGTTTATGAGAGCCATATAAACTGCCCGGATCTCCAAAACATTTATGGGCAATAGCTTCTCGATCGCAGACCATTTCCCCTGCGAGCACGTCTGCTCCAAAACTGCTCCCCAGCCTGTCAGGCTGGCATCTGTAGTTATAATCTTCCATGGAAGAGGAAGAAAAGTTTTGCCTTTCAGCAGATTATTGGTTTGTAACCACCAAACGAGACTCTTGCGTGTCCCTGGGGATAGACACATAGGAAGATCCAAGGCCTGGGGCTTCCTGTTCCAAGCTGCAAGGATGCATCTTTGCAGAGGCCTTGAGTGGAACTTGGCGAATGGAACAGCCTAGAAGGAGGCGACCATTTTCCCTAACAGTCTCATACACAACCGAATGGGGGAAGGTCTTCTGCCCAGAATTAGGCGCACCAGACCCCCTATAGCCAAGGCTTTTGGCCTTGGTAGAAACACCCCGCCCTGAGCGGTGTCGATGACCATGCCCAGATACTCCAACCTGGTAGCAAGCTGTAGGGACGACTTTTCTAGGTTTATAATCCAACCTAGGTGTTCCAGGTGTTCTAGCTTTCTGGTAACACTGTGGTTCAGGAGCGCTACTGTTTTCTCTGTGAGAAGTAAATCGTCTAGATAAGCCATGACGGTTATACCCTGAGCTCTTAGGTTTGCCAAGAGAGGATCTAGAATCTTTGTGAAGACTCGAGGAGCCGTAACGAGACCGAACGGCAAGGCCACAAATTGAAAATGGCGCCGATCTACCGCGAACTTTAGATACTTTTGGTGTGCGGAAAAAATTGGCATATGAAGATATGCATCATTGATATCTATCGATGCAATAAACTCTCCCCCTTGCAGGGAGGAGACCATAGAGTGTATTGACTGCATTCGAAAAGACCGGATGCGTAAAAACAGGTTCAGATCCTTCAGATCCAGGATAGGTCTGACACCTCCATTTGGCTTTGGAACGGTGAAGAGATTCGAGTAAAAGCCTGAACCCTGTTCTTTTGGGTCCACTTCCACTATCACCCCTTGGGATAGTAAGTGATCTAAGGCCAGAAATAGCGGTCTTTGCTTTACTGGATCCTTGGGGATCCTTGACCTTAGGAAGCAAGAAGGTGGAATCTCCTGAAACTCTAGCTTGTAGCCCAGAGATACCGAGGAGGTTACCCACTTGTCCCGGATCTCTTCCCGCCAGGCTTTTGCAAACTGCAGGAGCCTTCCCCCCACTCGGCCGAGCGGGGGCGCCCCCTCACAAGGAAGCTTTTGGGCTCTGCTTGGCAAGCTTTCGTCCCCAAGTCTTTTTCTGCCCCTGGGCATGGCCTTGAGCCTTTCCTGAAGAGGGAGGTTGGGAAGGCCGTCGCCACTGCTTAGAGCTTGATGCTCCGGGAGAAAGAGAACGCCTAAATGATGGACATTTGCTCTTTTTAATTGGAAGGAGACAAGATTTACCCCCTGAAATTTTTTGGACGAATTTGTCGAATTCTTCTCCAAATAAACGTTCCCCCTTAAACAGGAACCCAATCAAATGCTTCTTACATGATAGCTCAGCTGCCCAATTTTTCAGCCATAGGGCCCTTCGCATGTGTACCAACAGGAGAGACAAACGAGATGCTTGTTGGACAGAATCCAAAATCGGATCAATCGTAAAACACAGAATTTGAGGTATTTCTGCACTTCCTCACTGGGAAAAAGGCCAAGCATCTGCTTAACTTGTTCCTTGAGGAACTGACACAACCCCACAGCTGCGACCATAGGTTGCACTACAGCGCCAGTCATGGAAAAGGAGGCTTTCAACAATGTTTCCAGCTTTTTATCAGTTGGATCCTTAAATACCTGAGCATTATCCAAAGGACAGGTCAGGTTTCTATTTACACAAGAAACAGCCGCATCGACAGATGGGACCCCCCCATTTCTTGGTGAAACTTTCCTCCAGAGGATAAAGCATGGAAAACCTTTTAGGAGGAGAAAACAGTTTATTGGGATGTCCCCAATCCTCATACAACAATTTATCCATTAAGGGATGAATTGGAAAGGAAAAGGCAGTCTGTGGAATTTTCCTGACCCCCAGGGAAGAAACAGAGGATGTGGCGACCTCAGCAGCGGGCATTCTGAATGTGGTACGCACCAACTCAGTATAATATTGAACCTGTTTTCTGAGTGCCTGGGAGGTGGGGACTCTCTCCTCTTCCTCTGACTCATCTGACTGCTCTTGATCCCTGTCCCAAGATAGGGATCTCTCCTCATTGTCAGAGGTGTCACCTGAAAGAGGAATCTCAGCAGAGGGAGGGGATATACCCCTTTTCTTGCTATCTTTTAGGGAAGCTGAAATAAAATTCATGATTCTACCTTCAAAACCCTCCAATGTAGCCTTAAGGGAGTCTTCAGTGACATATACCGGGGCTAAAACATTAGGAGAGGCTGCACAACTTAACAGGGGCACTGACTCATCCTGTGAGGCTGGCTCCAGTCTTTCAGGGGGGGTGGTAATCTACAGGCATTTTTAGAACCCCTAGACCTAGGTGGTGATTTACTAGTGCCCTTGTTACCTCCCCCTGAGACCCTCTTACGAGGAGACATAGTCCTAAGCTACAAAGCAGAGGTACTAGTACAAAAGTGCAATCACTGTTGTGCTCCAAGTCTCACAATAAATATATATGCTTAAACTGCACAACCTGATGCTGAGTAGGTGTCTTAGGTTTGCCTGGATCCAATCCCTTAGGATGCTTACTGCCCACAGCTCCTGTGTCTTCCACTTACAGCCTCCTGACGCTCTGGGCTTTTTAAAATTGCCGCTTGGTGCCTGCGCAGTAAAGCGCCGTGCACGCCGACGTGCACGGCTCGCAACCACACCCCCTTCCATTAGCATGGGAGCGCGTGCGCGAGGACTGCCGGTCATCCAGTGGGAAAGGGTAACACCTACAGAGCCGCGCGGGACCCCTAGACTACATGGGACCCCTCTTTTTACCTCTATTGTGGCAGAGACTGCAGTGGAGACGTGAGTCATCTGGAAAAACCAGGCTTCACTGAGCGTGTGTATCTGAAAGGCATGTAAGTATGCATCAGGCTGCTCTTACTCCCTCTAGTGGTGGAAACCAGGTAAGACATACAACTACTCAAATGAAGAAATCCATAATATATAATTTATATAGGATTAACTTCTCTTACCTGTCCTCGTCGCAGGAATTGCCGAAAACAGACAGATTCCAGCCTTCACCCATCACGGCGGGCAGGGTTGTGCCAACCTTCAGGATTTTTTGGGTTCCTTCTCAGAGGAACCTCTTACCTGGACCTTGTAAAAGACTCTGCCAGAAACTTTCGTGCCACTATGTAAATAGTACACCAAGTCTGGTTTTCCCAGAGCCCAGTCTTCCAATAGGAGAGGACTTACAGGCAAAACCTTGTTTCTTCGGATGACGAGGCCCGGGTGCCATACCATCTTGGGAGTCAAAATATAGGCCCGAGATATGGATCCGGTTATCATAGCCCTTAGACCCCCGCAGGGACCTGCACAGAGCTTTCTTCATAGCACATGTTTTACGTGACTAACCACCTTAGACACTGGCGAAAAAACTGAGGTGCCTCCCATATGGGAAGGGTTATATAGGGGAGGAGTTCTCCTTAAATGGGGGTTAACCAGTGTCCAATCACCAGAGGTGCCTATATAACCTACTATGTAATGAAGCTCCTGTGTCCCGTGATGTATGATCAAGAAAATAGATATTAATATTAAAAAGGTAACCCCACTTTTGTTGAGAAAAAAAACATTCCCCTCTGGGTGATCTATGTACATTACAAGTACTTACAAATAGCTGTCTGTGTCCATGTGCTAGGTGAACTTGTATGAGAGTGGTTTTATAATTATCAATCAGCTGCACCTGCAGGGCTCTAATGAGGAAAGTGTCAGGTGATTTCCCTTTGAGAATATCTCACCAAAAATGATATTTCTGTTTCAGGGGATGCTCAAATTAGTATCTGAGTGCAGATTTCTGGCAAAATCAGTGAACCAATCATATATACAGGAAATTACATATATGAGGAAGTTCTGTACACCATCTGTGTACAAAATGTCGCCAGGTAGCCATATTGCATTGCATTTTACAGAAAATGATAGGACTGCGCATTGAAAAGGAAAGATCATTTTTAATAACATTCAATTATATTATGTGTCGCAAGTATATGCGCAATATTTTTTTTATTTGCTCACCCACAAAAGTGGAGATACTCTTTAACAAGTGTGTGTATATTATTATTATTATACATGATTTATATAGCGCCAACAGTTTATGCAGCGCTTTACAATGTAGAGGGGGGACACAATTACAGTACAATTCATTACAGAAGGGACAGGAGGGCTCTGCTCATAGAGCTTACATTCTAAAGGGAGGGGGTATATATATACACATACACTATATTAAACAAAAATATTGGTATGTCTGCCTTTACACGCACGTGAACTTTAGAGGCATTCCAGTCTTAGTCCGTAGGGTTGAACATTGAGTTAGCCCTTTGCAGCTATAACAGACCCTTTGCAGCTATGGCAGCTTCAACTCTTCTGGGAAGGCTGTCCACAAGGTTTAGGAAAATCTATTGGAATGTTTGACCATTCTTCCAGAAGCACATTTATGAGATCAGGCACTGCTGTGGACAAGGAGGCCTGGCTCACAGTCTTTGTTCTAAATTATCCCAAAGGTGTTCTATTGGGTTGAGGTCAGGTTCATCCCCCCCCAAACTTGCTCATCCATGTCTTTATGGACATTTCTTTGTGCGCTTGTCCAAATCATTTGGTGGAGGGGGTGTTATGGTGTGGGGTTGTTTTTCAGGGGTTGGGCTTGGCCCCTTAGTTCCAATCAAGGGAATGCTTAAGGCATCAGCATACCAAGACATTTTGGACAATTTCATGCTCCCAATTTTGTGGGAACAGTTTGAAGATGGCCCCTTCCTGTTCCAACAAGACTGCACATCAGTGCATAAACAAGATCCTTAATGACATTGATGAGCGAGTTTGGGGTGGAGGAACTTGACTGGCTTGCACAGAGTCCTAACCGCAACCTGATAGAATACCTTTAGGGTGAATTAGTGCAGAAAAAATGAGCCAAGCCTTTTCGTTAACATCAGTTTCTGACCTTACAAATGCGCTTCTGGAAGAACGGTCAAACATTCCCATAAACACACTTCTAAACATTGTGGATAGCCTTCCCAGATCAGTGGATGCTGTTATAGCTGTGAATGGTAGGCCAGCTCGATATTTAACCCTATGAACTAAGACTGGGGTGCTATTAAAGTTCATGTGCATGTAAAGGCAGGCATCTGAATACTTTTGGTAATATGTATATATATATATATATATATATATATATATATATACATATACTGTACATATATACATACACATACAGTATAAGCCAGACAGAGGTTTTAATTCACTCTAGAGAAAAAAAGCATTTTTATCACTGTTTGTTGTCTGCATTGAAAGGATGCTGCTCACTAGGGATGAGAGGAACATCCCCCGGTTCGGTTCGCACCAGAACGTTAGAACCCCATTGAAGTCTATGGGACTCGAACGTTCGAAATTAAAAGTGCTAATTTTAACAGCTAATATGCAAGATAATGTCCTAAAAAGGGTTTGGGGACCTGGCTCCTGCCCCAGGGGACATGGGTCAATGCAAAAAAAAGTTTTAAAAACGGCCGTTTTGGCGGGAGCACTGATTTTAATGACAATTAAAGTGGAAAAAAAGTGAAATATTCCTTTAAATATGGTGCCTGGGGGGTGTCTGTAGTATGCCTGTGAAGTGCCACGTGTTTCCCGTGTTTAGAACAGTCCCTGCACAAAATGACATTTAACGGAAATAACGTCATTTAAAGCTGCTTGCGGTTTTAATGTTATATCTGGTTCCTGCAATATGGTTGAAAATCATTTAGAAAAATGGCATGGGTAGCCCTCCCTGCCCATTACCAGCCCCTTTGGATCTTGTACGCATATTAAGGAGAACCCCGTACCCATATTAAAAAAAGGAAATGCGTGTGACCCCCAGGCCCTATATACTCAGAACAGCAGTATACAGGCGGTGCAAACAAGACAGGGACTGTGTAGGTTTGTTGTGTTAAGTTGAATCTGTTTGTAATTTTCAACTGGTACATTTTTAAAGTGTAGCTCCAGTCAAAAAAAAATTTTTTAAGCTTTTTGGAAAACATAGGGAAGGGTTATCACCCCTGTATAATTTGTTTTGTCGTCCATCTTTTTTCATCTCACTTGCTGTTGTCTCCTTCCGTTTGCAAGTAGGAGATGTTTGTAAGTTGGATGTTTGAAAGTAGGGGCCTGCCCTATATGCTCTGCAGAAATGGCGGAACAAGGTGTTGGTTTTGCCACAACATTGTAAGCCCTCAAAGTGACTCTTGGTGGGCGCTGGAGCGCCCTGCTGTGAACGATTATATCAAGAATTGTAATTACATGCCATTGTTGAACAGTGGTAGAAAAATTGACCTTTGGTGGTTGTGGCGCTGGTGCCACAACACTATAAGTCCTCACAGTTACTCTGGGTGGGCACAGGAACGGGCCCTCCTGTGAAATATTATATCAAGAATTGTAATTACATGTCCCTGTTAAACAGGGGCAGAGAAATTTGGCCTTAGGCACTGCTGCTGGTGCCACGACACTGCAACCTCTCCCATATACTCTAGTTTTATTGCAGGAATTAGCCCTGCTGCAAAGCATTGCATCAAAAATTGTAATTAAACGCCCCTGTTAAACAGGGGCAGAAAAATTGGGCCTTAGGCACTGGTGCTGGTGCCACGACACTGCAACCTCTCCCATATACTCTAGTTTTATTGCAGGAATTAGCCCTGCTGCAAAGCATTGCATCAAAAATTGTACTTAAACGCCCCTGTTAAACAGGGGCAGAAAAATTGGGCCTTAGGCACTGGTGCTGGTGCCACGACACTGCCACCTCTCCCATATACTCTTGTTTTATTGCAGGAATTAGCCCTGCTGCAAAGCATTGCATCAAAAATTGTACTTAAACGCCCCTGGTAAACAGGGGCAGAAAAATTGGGCCTTAGGCACTGGTGCTGGTGCCACAACACTGCAACCTCTTCCATATACTCTTGTTTTATTGCAGGAATTAGCCCTGCTGCAAAGCATTGCATCAAAAATTGTACTTAAACGCCCCTGTTAAACAGGGGCAGAAAAATTGGGCCTTAGGCACTGGTGCTGGTGCCATGACACTGCAACCTCTTCCATATCCACTTGGGTACCGCGCTATTGCCGAATGACGGCATTAGCGCGGACCTAGATTTCCGGGACTACGTCTATTGACGTCGTCCCGGTTACGAGCGGCCTGCGCGCCCCCTGAGGGGCGCGCGCGGCGCGCTCTGTGGTCGGCGAGTCTATGAGACTCGCCTGATCACCGATCCGTGCAAGGGGTCGATCCCGACCCCTTATCACGTGATCAGCTGTCAGCCAATGACAGCTGATCATGTGATAGAACGGAGCCGGTAATCGGCTACTATTCCTCCTCGCGCTGACAGCGCGAGGAGAAAAAAAAAAAGCCGATCACCGGTGGCCGTGATCGGGACATCAGTCCCGATCACGGCCAGCAATGCAAGGCACCACATGCCACCTGCCAGTGCCCACCTGCCTCCCGCAGTGCCATCCTGAAGTATAACTAAAAGTAAAAGTAAGTGCCCCCCGTCTGTGCCCATAGTGCCCACAGTGCCACCCACAGTGCCACCCACAGTGCCACCCACAGTGCCACCCACAGTGCCACCCCACAGTGCCACCCACAGTGCCACCCAATCTGCCTCAAAGGTGCTGCACCCCAGTGCCGCCCATCAGTGCCCAGCAGTGCCGCCCATCAGTGCCCAGCAGTGCCGCCCATCAGTGCCCAGCAGTGCCACCTATCAGAGCCACCTATCAGTGCCACCTATCAGTGCCCATCAGTCCCATCTATCTGTGGTACCTATCAGTGCCCATCCGTGCCACCCATCCGTGCCACTTATCCGTGCCACCCATCCGTGCCATCTTATCTGTGCCCATCTTTGCCCATCAGTGCCGCCTTATCTGTGCCCATCGGTGCCGCCTTATCTGTGCCTATTAGTGCCGCCTTAACTATGCCTATCAGTGCCCACCAGTGCAGCCTATCAGTGCCCACCAATGCAGCCTATCAGTGCCCACCAATGCAGCCCATCAGTGCCCACCAATGCAGCCTATCAGTGCCGCCTTATCAGCGCACTTCAATGAAGGAGAAAAATGACCCGTTTGCAAAATGTTATAACAAACTATTAAAACATGATTTATTTATTTATTTTTTTGCATCTTTTTTTGTTTGTTTAGCAAAAAATAAAACTCCGAGCTGTAACTAAATACCACCAAAAGAAAGCTCTATTTGTGGGAAAAAAATGATAAAAATTTCATTTGGGTACAGTGTTGTATGCCCGCGCAATTGTCATTCAAAGTGCATCAGCGCTGAAAGCTGAAAATTGGTCTGGGACTGAGGGGGGTTTAAGTGCCCAGTAAGCAAGTGGTTAAACTCTTGTTTTATTGCAGGAATTAGCCCTGCTGCAAAGCATTGCATCAAAAATTGTACTTAAACGCCCCTGTTAAACAGGGGCAGAAAAATTGGGCTGATGCCATCACCCAGAAACAGAAATGTTCTTCCAACATATCATCGGAGGAGGAAGAGGATAGACAATCAACATAACAGGACAGTCACTCAGCATCAGCATAGGCAGTCTTGAAGGGATGTGATATTTCAAAAATAATTATTCGGTTACATCAGCTTCAGGTGCTTGGTAGCTGTGGGTGATCCAAGACTGATTCATCTTGATGAAGGTCAGTCGATCAACTGATTCGGTAGACACCCGCACCCTGTGATCGGTAACAAAGCCACCAGCAGCACTGAAGGTGCGTTCCGAAAGAACGCTGGATGCAGGACAGGCCAGTAGCTCAATTGCATACTGTGCAAGCTCTGGCCAGTGATCCATCCTCAAGACCATGTAAGCCAGAGGATTTTCGGTGGGAAAGGTGTCCAAGTCTGACCTTGCCCCTAGGTATTCCTGCACCATGTAAATCAGACGCTGGTGATGGTTGCTGGAACCGATCATACCTTGGGGCTGCGGACTAAAAAATTGTCTGAAAGCATCAGTCAGACGGCCACCTTCTCCATCGCTCCTTATGACCGATGCCTCAGCAACACGTTGTCCAGGACCAGGAGTTTGTAACCTCCCAGTCTCTGGGAACGCGTTGCACAGACCTTTCTGCAAGGCCTCCCGGAGATGTCTCATCCTCTGCTCCCTCTGCAATGGCAAGATAAGGTCGGCAACCTTACCCTTGTACCGTGGATCAAGGAGAGTGGCCAGCCAGTAATGGTCCCTCTCCTTGATCCGAAGAATACGAGGATCCTTCCGCAGGCTTTGCAGGATCAGGGAGGCCACGCAGCGTATGTTAGCTGAGGTATTCGGTCTGGAGTCCTCTGGGTCACTAAGGACAACATGATCCGCAGCTACCTCCTCCCAGCCACGTACAAGTCCACGTGTTTCTTGGGACTGTAAATCATCCCTACAAGACTGCTGCTGCTGCTGCTGATGCTGAGTGCCAGCCTCCACCTCCATGCTAACACAATCATCCTCCTCCTCCTCTTACTCCTCCTCATCCTCTTCCTGTGTGATGGGTGGCACAGCAGGAACACTGTCTGGATAAAGGGGGCCTTGAGAGGCAAGGAAGTCCTCCTCTTCCTGCCTCTGTTCTGCCTCAAGTGCCCTGTCCATTATTCCACGCAGCGTATGCTCCAAGAGGTGGACAAGAGGTACAGTGTCACTGATGCATGCACTGTCACTGCTCACCATCCTTGTGGCCTCCTCAAACGGTGACAGGACAGTGCATGCATCCCTGATCATGCCCCACTGGCGTGGTGAGAAAAAACCGACCCTTTCCTGGTGCCGTAGTCGCACAGGTACTCATTGATGGCCCTCTGCTGCGTGTGCAGCCGCTGCAGCATGGCCAACATTGAGTTCCACCTGGTGGGCATGTCACATATAAGGCGGTTCTTGGGCAGGTTCAACTCCTTATGGAGCTCAGCCAGCCGAGCACAGGCATTAAATGATCGGCGGAAATGCACACAGACTTTCCTGGCCTGCTTCAGGACATCCTGTAAGCCGGGGTACCTGCACAAGAACCGCTGCACCACCAGGTTAAGGACGTGAGCTACACAGGGCACATGGGTCAGTTGTCCCTGTCGGAGGGTGGAGAGGAGGTTGGTGCCATTGTTGCAAACCACCATTTCTGGCTTAAGCTGGTGTGGTGTCAACCACCTCTCGGCCTGCCCCTGCAGAGCTGACAAAACATCCGCCCCAGTGTGGCTCCTGTCCCCCAAACAAACCAGCGCAAGCACGGCATGGCATCGTTTTGCCTGCGTACTTGCGTAGCCCCTGGAACGCCTACGGAGCACCGCTGGTTCTGAGGACAGAGCACTGGAAGAGGCCATGGAGGAAGAAGAAGAGGAGGGGGTGGAGGAGAGAGGTGTGTCACAACCAATAGTAGCATTTTGGAGGCGTGGTGGCGGAACAACCTCCAACACTACTGCACCTTGTCCTGCATCCTTCCCAGCTGCCAGAAGAGTGACCCAATGGGCCGTGAAAGACAGGTAACGTCCCTGCCCATGCCTGCTGGATCATGAGTCAGCGGTAATATGCACCTTACCGCTGACCACCCTGTCCAGCGAGGCAAGGACATTGCCTTCCACATGCCGGTAGAGAGCCGGAATCGCCTTCCATGAGAAAAAGTGGCGTTTGGGGACCTGCCACTGAGGAACCGCACATTGTACAAACTCACGGAAGGGGGCCGAGTCTACCAACTGAAAAGGCAGCAGTTGAAGTGCTAGCAATTTAGCCAAGCTAGCATTCAACCGCTGGGCATGTGGATGGCTGGGAGTGAAATTCTTTCGCCGGTCCAGCACCTGGGGCAGGGACATTTGCCTGCTATAATCGGACGTGGGTGTACTGCTAGCAGAGTGCCCGGAAGCACTTGGCTGTGACACACCTAATTCTACACCTTCATTCCTCTCAGAGCAGGTTTCAGAGAGGACTGAAGGTCTAGTGGGGTTGGAGATGCCAACTGAAGAGGAGCAAGGAGAGGGTCGCTTTGTTCTTTGGTGTGGGTCTATGAGGTTTGCTTGCCAACGAGCTGCATGGCAGGTCAACATATGTCTGGTCAAGCATGTGGTGCCCAAGCGGCTGATTTTTTGGCCACGCGAGATACGCTTGAGACATATGTTGCAAATAGCAGCGGTGCGATCTGATGCACTCGTCTCAAAAAAGGTCCACACCAAAGAACTTTTAGAATAACGTGCAGAGGCAGCGCCCTGAACAGGCGGAGCTCTGCGGTGTGATTCAGTCGGTGTGCTGCCCCTAAGCTGGCCCCCGGAGGGCATCCTGCCTCGTTGGACATGTGCCTCCTCCTCCTCCTCCTCCTCCCCCTCCTCCTCCTCCTCTCTCCAACCAGGCACCCACGTGGAGTCAGTGCCCTCATCATCCCCTCCCTCTTCATCGCTGTAGCAAACCTGGCAGTATGCTGCAGCTTGTGGAACATGACTGCCAGATTGCTGTCCTTCTTGAGCATCCCCTTTCTCTGCATTCACTCTACTGCCTTCCTCTAGCTGAGTGTCATCATCAGAGGCTACAAAACACTGGGCATCCTCCTGGAGCATGTACCCAACACTGTGCTCAAAGAGTTCAGGAGACTCCTCAGGAGGACGTGGTGGGTCTAGGGAAGGAGTCACTGATGATGACATTGAGACGAGGGAAGACGATGCGTTGGCAGCTGCTTTGCTAGTACCCTGAGACTGGGTGAGAGAGGATGAGGAGGATGAAGAGGGCTTGGTCATCCACTCTACCAAGTCGTTGGCATGTTGCGGCTCAACATGTCCAGCTGCCGAAAAGAAGGACAAGCGTGTCCCATGGCCACGTGCTGATGACAATGCACCGCGTCCACGACCAGCACTGTTGTCTCTAGACACAGAGCCTGCTTGCCCTCTTTTATCGGCTTGCGCCTGTCTGCCTCTCCTTGCTGGCCTTCCAGACATGGTAATGGCCTGAAGGGAGTTGGGTAAAAAAGCAGTTGGGTAGTGTATATTGTGCTAGAGGCACACAACACCCACTAACTCCTGCAGATGCCTTTATTATAGAACACCAGAGATAAAGGGGTATATACAGATGTATACTGTGCTGTGCTGGAGGCACACACAACTTCCAATAACTCCTGCAGATGGCAAGTGGGCTCAAATAGAGAAGAGCTATGTAGGTGGATATAGCGGTATGTACTGGGTACAGAGCACGCAGACAGCATGCACAAGCTCCTAACACTACTGACTGCAAGCTCTATTATAAAAGATAGATCACTAGCTATATAGGTGAGGTGAATATAGCGGTGTATACTGCGGTCAGGGCACGCAGACAACAACCACTACACAACAGCAAGATCGAAAATCGGCCGAAAACGATCGGTGTGTACTGTGTTAAAGGTACACAGAACACCCACTGCTTCAGACGCCAACACACTACACAAGGCCGCCGCGCTGGCGGCCTTATATAGTGTGGGGCGTGCACTACACAGCCTGAGCTATGATTGGCCAATCATGGCTCTCCTCGCTGCTGGCGCTGCGATTGGCCAAGCATGTGGGGTCACAGTGCATGCTTGGCCAATCATGAGCCAGCAATGCACTGCGCCATCGCAGTGCATTGTGGGCCGTGAGCGCCACACGAATTTGGCGCGAACGGACCAAAACGTTCGGACTTCGCCGAACGGGCGAACAGCCGATGTTCAAGTTGAACGTATGTTCGACTCGAACACGAAGCTCATCCCTACTGCTCAGTAGACTTGTGCACAATAGAAAATTTTGTTTAGTTTCGGTTCGTTGTCATTCATAAAATACATAATTTCGTTCTGTTATATTCATTATGTTACGTTAAAACGTTTTCATTTTAATTTATTTGTTCGTATTCGTTGAAATTCGCTATTTATGTATGAATATACATTCGTGATAATGATTCATAGTTTGGAAAGTCGCTTGTTTATTGAATCTTTTAACACACACAATGACAATGTCTCTTCTCCTCGGCTCAAATACAATACAACACCCTTCTAACTCAGTTCTCAGCAATGCACTTTGCCAGTAATCCATCCTCCGGCACAAAATTAATTAGCTGATTGGACTATAAGATTTACTTTGAGCTGACATTTTGGTTCATTAGATCTTTAAAGAATTACCAAATCATGTCAAATTCATTCGAATTCATTAGTTATATTTCTTTCGTATTCGTTGTAATTCGTTATTTTTTTATTTGGACTTTCGAATGCATCCGAATGTCCCGAAAGATGGAAAATTCGGCCGAATTTCGATTTGTTACGAAACAAATTGAAATTCGGCCGAATTTCGATTTGTTACGAAACAAATTGCACAAGCCTACTGTTCAGTTATTGTCCTGGTGACACAAGAGGAAGTGATGGGAAATCTAACCTGTAAGGGCATGTACAGAAATAAAACTGAGGTTCTAATTCTTACCTATTCTATTCAAAACTAAAAAAAAGAAA